>NW_009952990.1:1981594-2041432 GCF_000747805.2 Chaetura pelagica | reverse complement strand
GCTAGCTATTAGGAAGAAATCTGCAAAACTGTTTTGATATCTGACAACAAATCATTAGATAACACTGTTCCAAGCTGAGAAACAACCTGGAAGACAATTAAAAAGATGACAGGTGTTTCATTCTAATGCCTCTCAGGAGACATTCACTATTGCTATGAGGGACAGAATAAGCAAAATTAAAAATACTCTCCAAGCTGCTGACCTCTTGGAAATAGAGAACACTGCAATTGTGCAGTTCTATTAATTATATGCAGATAAGAGAAAGGGAAGCTTGTACAGTTTCTTCCTCCTCTGTACTCTCTCGGACACTGCCCTTAAGCAGGTTTCCTCTTTTAAAAGGGTGAATTATTGATATGAGAAATTGTGCAGAAGAAAACACAATAATCAAAATTTTAAACTGCATGAAATGAAGCAGAGTGAGAGAGACTAACTCAATGAAATACAGTAACTTGCCTTCTGTATACCATTAATAAATGGCAAAAGTGCCCTGATAATTTCTTGCAAGCATTTTCCCTCGGTATCCAAACCTAGCTTCTATTACACTTAGGTCCACACATTCAGCTCCTGAAAGTTATCCAGTTTTTCTGCATCTCACTACAATTATCTTCAGTCTTACGTTCTTAGGACAAACCTTTGTTACAGCCTGAACGAGTATTCTCCACCTCTACTTCTGCAGAAATAGCTAAAAAGTTACCATTGCATCATGCACCTATGTAAGACAAGCACTAAACAGACACGATCACAGACATGCAAGTAAATTCAGATGCATACCTTCAAGTACACCTACTGCTAGAAATCGTCCATAAAACAACTCCACCATTGGGTTCTTTGGTTTCTCTCCATCCCTGAAAACAGAAAGCATGTGAGTGCAAAAAACACATGCAGCTATGAACTTATAAAACTTATGAGCAGAATATTGCGAATTCATTATGGAAATGCTGTGTGTTTTACTCAAGTACTGTTCATTTAGATTTTTGCTTTCTTCTAATGACAGTCACAATGATTCACATATTTTCAATGATAAGTATAGTCTGAAAATTAATTTTCAGAAGTGCTTCATTCCAGGAAAATGTATCAGATTCAATTCCTGAGTGGTTAAATTGTACAAAACCTTTGTAAAAACTATTTCCTGCAATACTCTAGGAAAAATTATGTATTGAAAAGACTGTGTACCAATGTTCACTTATATAAACAATGAATATTTGATTCTAGTAAGAGAAAGAGGAGCAAGGTTTTAAAGCACTTAAACTACAGGATTAAAAAGAAAAATTGCATTCAAATGAAAAAAGCTTAATCAATTATGTACAAAACACACCTTTACTCCAGACTTCATTCAGCTGGATTTCCAACATTAAATATGCAGGTGAAAAAAAACAATCCATGGAAAATTGAAGGTATGGACACATGGGAAAAAAACACACTTGCAGTAAAACAAGCTACAGAGTTGGATCTTTTTCAGCCATAGAGAAGTAAATTGTAGGTTTGGTTGGCTTTTTCATCAACATGTTCAATATACAGAACTAGAAAAAAATCTTACCTCTCTTCTTCAGCTTTAATTTGGAAGGCATCTTCTAGCCAATCTAATAACTTGTGTGTAAATTCACTAACATCTTGCTGTTGAAAATATAAAGAAATCAGTATATGTTCATATATGTAACACAGTGAAGTGTTACAAGATCAATACAGCAGTAGTACCCTCCACAAGAACTTCAAAATCATGTTATGTCCAAGATCATGCCATGATTTCCTTGTTACGAGTGGCTCCCAGAGCTTAATAAGGCTCTGATGTTCCTCAGGCATTACACTGTCCTCTGATCCTTATTATTTGGGCTCAGCTTTCATACCATGCTAGCCCAAAAGCATCTTATGAATCCCATTGTTTACACCCGTTGGCATCTAACAAGTGGTGACTAATACAACTTTAATCAAGCACTAAATTCCGTATGATGTTGTAATTAAACATCTTAGTCACACAGTCTCATATGGGAAAAACAAAGCACTGAAGAAACCAAGTGTTTCTCAGAAAAGTAAAATACACCCACTATGATTTAGGCAAGAATCCTGAATATTAATGAAGACCCTCCAAACCAGTATCTATACAGACTAATAGTATACTAGGACTGCACCAGTCCTGGATGTACTGTCCAATGAGAAGAATAAAGCTCTTTCAAAATAACACAAACTCAGAAGCTAAACTAAACCCTAAAAGCAAGAATGATGAACCATTAGTTTCTAAAATAACACAAAGTACTGAAGTCACACTACAGAATTTAGTTGTTTTTTTTTCTAAAAACAAAAAGAGATTATACAGTAATAGAGAAAATGCCCAAAGACTGTAATAACTATAAGTTTCTTTTCTGTGGACATTTTGAATTTTTGTTGTCCTTTTAAAGTATTTCCTATTGCCAGATGACCATATGAAAACACATATAAGCTTGAATGAAAACACACAGAAATTACCTGTTGGGAATCGTTTGATTTAAAAGCATCTTTAAGGATTTCAACTGCTCTTGATGGGTCAACATATTTTCTCTTTGAACCAACTAGAAGTGCAAATAGGTACCTCAATTCACGCATAAAAGGCAGATTCCTATGTTCCTGTATTTGAAGAAGAATTAAAAATATTTAACAAAGTGGAAACAAGTATCTTACAGACATGCTACCCAATGAACTAAGTACATAGCCAGCCAATGTTCACTTTGACTTGAAACACATCTGAGTGGACAAGTTGAGTTGCATTTAAGACAAAACTGTTGTTTCCTGAGACTTAAAAAGCTTTAAGTGACACACTGCAACAGTATGCACTGTTTTTCTTGAAATTGGTATTTTTCTATACTTCTAACAGAATGTTGTGTGAGCCTACACACCACCTAGTACCTTTTTGAGCGTATTTTTTACTGAAGAATAAATGCATAAGATGTACACAAATCGTTATTATTTCTCTTGACAGAATGGCCTGCTCCTCTTTCTATTACCTTCTTATGCATAATTCATGGAGAATATGGAGGTCTTTTTTTGGATTTCCAGGAAAGCAGCAGAAGAAATACCTTCTGCCTGTATGTAATTGACACACAAATCCATGATACCACAGATTAAACCACAGGTTACAAATGCTGTGGAGATTGGGTATCACTTACACTCCTGAGTAGAGAGTTCACCAATTCTTGTGAAATTCTAATCCATGTAATATCCACTTGTATTTAGAACAAAGTGTCATTCAAAAGCACCACAGATGTCAGATGCTGGTTAAACTGGAATTCCGTGATGACCAACTACTTCACATGCTCTATCAGCAGACTTGTTTAGGCAGTCCCAACTCAATCCAGCATGCATGAAGCTTTTTGTACAGAAAGTCTTGTTTTATTTTAGCTTTGAAAACTGTCAACAGTTTTAACATGGTAAAGTGGAATAGGTTTTGCATAATACCAAAAAAATGTTTCTAGTCACATAAATTACCAAGTTTTATTTGCTCTTCTTGTCCACCTTGCAGAACACCTGGTAATTATAAGCAATGTTTACAGAAAAGACTGAAGACTTCAAATGCCACCTTAATTTACCATAAAAACATCATAATTTTAGAACAACATCAGCCTACTTACGTATTTAAAGCACTTTATAACAACCAAACAGGGAAGGAAATTGTGAAACTGATTTTTTTTTCTCACTATTTTTGTAATCTATTAAAAATTAATAGAATTTAAAGTTTTAGATACGGATATATTTTATCAAGATGCTTCAACACCAGTGGTAATTCATATACATAATATAGATAATTGATCACAGAATGCTCTAAACCTCACCTGCCTTTTGTTAAATCTGGAATACATAGTCTGTATTATTGCATTACTTACCCACATCTACATTAGTTATGGCTGAATTTTTTGGCTAATTTTAAGAATACTTGTAGCTTTATGTTGAACACCTGGCTACTCATGTCAGTTGGATTATTCAAAACAAGTATCTCTCCAAAGCTTATAAAAGTTATCTAAAACTAGAAAAATGCTTGCTTTTTTAAGAAATCTCATTTCAATACATTAGGCACGATCCTTGACCAGATTACATGGGCATTACCACAAGAAACAGTGATTCTAACAAAAAAAAAAAGCCTCAAATCTCCAAAAGGACAGGAGTCAGTCCACAAGACAAGGTATACACCTTTCACAAAGAACATGCATGTTAGAAATAAAAGAGCTAATGAAGCGATCACAGCACAGCATAAGGGTCTCAACAAACAAAAGATTAAAATCTGTTTTGCAATAAAAACTATGTGGGAAGTTGATAAACTAAAACATTCTCTATTTTATCACTCATTCTACCTGCATAAATAATGTCTTAATACACTGATGTTGGAACAATTCATGATTAAGAAATGCTTCTAAAGCAATCTATATGTTGAATACATAGCAAACACATTATCAAGCAGTATGCCAGGACACTGGCATACAGATCATGTTGAAATAGGGGGAAGGATGTGCTAACCTGTAGCACAGTAACCCACTTCCTCCGATAATAAAACATTTCCTGAAGATATCACCAGAACATTTAGTTGGCCTCAACTACGTACAGCAAGAGCTAAGAGGACTGTGAGTGTAAAGAAACTAAAGAAACTACAGAGAACCATATTTGTTCTATAGAAGGAAGCTGAGGAACACACCAAATGAACTTCAAATGAAAAGAACAAAAATGGATTGGAGATCTTAAATGTACGACCAAGTTTAAAATACAGGAAAAAAAAGTTCAGCTAGCTGAGGCAAACAGGGTGAGGTTGTTGGCTTGCCTTTTTTTTTTTTAAAGTCAAAGTTTATACCAGTGACTTCCAGTTTAAAAAATTTATATGACAAATTATTAGTAGTATTTGGAGCTGATATATTGACAATAATCAACAAAAACACCCCACTATGGAATATTCTCTTAAGCAGAATCATATGCTTTATTTCTAAATGAAGAGATTGTCATGACCTTAGTATTAAATTTTACTTTCCACTAACTGGAAGAACAACAGGATTTAAACCAAAGTATTGAAAATCTAGGAGTATTAACACTTGTTTTTTATTAGCAAGGGAATCTGATCCTAGGGAATGTAAGTCGCATATATTACTACGTAAAAAAAAGAAACAAAACAAACCTAAGTCAAGATAGTTTTAAAATAAGTAAGCAGATGGAAGTCTATTCCAGGGCTGCTTTTTTTTTTTTTTTTTTTGGCAACTGGTATCTTATATTACAAGTTTAACTAAATTTGCCTTTACTTGCCTTCACCTCATAAAGAAATAAAAGCACCATATCTTGGGGCATTGATGCTTATTTGTTCTATATGTCAAAGTTCCAACTAGGGAAGCAATCTCTTTTCCTAAATTCTCCTCAAAACATATTTGCATACTAAGACAATCCATTTTTAACGCAGATAAGACAGATGAGCACATCAATTTATGATGTTATTTCACTATGGAACTTAAATTAACAAAGGAAACAACACAAACAACTACCAGAGATTCTTACCAGCAAGGTTTCTGAACAAATCCCTATTATTTTCCTGGTGTTACAACATTTCACACAGCCATAATACTGTCCATCGTGGTAAGAATTTATAAGAAATAGCACTTTGGAATTGCTAAAGGCATTCAACTGCTAGTGTCAATGCTTGGGCTAGATGTTTTTCTAAGACAACAGCTTGTTAATTTTTATCTATTTCATAACATCTCTTAAATGCCAACTGCTTTTTACACCCTGAAAAATGGTGAAGAACTCTCAGTACTGATGGATATTACTAAAACAAATTACATGACAAATAATGAAACGTGAGGCAAAAAGTTAATCTAAAAATAAAACAAAGAAATATTTCAGTACAACTCTGGTAAAGATGACTTTATCCTGTCTTTCTTAGTAAAATACAGTCCCATCACATTCTTCTGACACACACCCAATAGTATCCATGCTGCATTTGCACACCATTTCATGATCTAATGCACACATTTTTTCTTAAACCCCCTCCAAAAATCCAAGTGATAACTTGCTCTTTTTTAAAAGAGGGAAGGAACCAGGGATGGGAGAGGTAGAAAAGGGAAAAATTACATAGATCTGACCAAACAGTCAGCTTTCTTTTTATGGTACATCTAGAGGTTTAGAAAATGGATAGTACCTTATCTATATCTGATTTGTTTTGCTTCCTTAAATTGCAGCTTTTACTTTTGCTAGTGCACATTGCAGTCAGGCCTGAAGTGCCAAACAAATAAGGACAGGGTGACAACATTTGCCATTTTTAACATTCAAAAGAAAGAGGCAAAAGGCAACAATCTCTGGATATGCAAAAATTTACTGCTCTGCAAGCCCTTGCTAAAAATCAAGGCATCCCATGCCTTCACACAGCAACTTCCTCTTTCCAATTCTTCTTTTATTTCACAACAGAAACCAAGGTGCTCACATCTATCTATTTATAAAGAAATTGTTTGGTTTTGTCCCTCAGCCCACAATCATTCTCCCTCGCTAGTCTGAGGTTACAAGAAACAAGGCCCTCCCTCCTCACTTCCACATGAATACCAGCATAAAGTTGGGAAAATTTATGCTTACAATCACCCCATTAAAAGGCCAGAAGAGACAACCTAATAACTGAAAACTTAATACCCGATGGTGAGTTACAAGCAATCAACACCATAAAAAAACAAGGAAGTGGCCAGGCCAACACTAACAATGCTGCTGGCAAAGCTACACAGATCAAAAACATGCAGGTAACAAAAAAGCATGCCCATAGCTGCACAGTGTGAGGTAACTAGAATAAAATATGTTTGTGAACACAAGCTACATTTACCCACCAGAAGTAGTGCTGCTACAGCAGCAGTGAAGCCCTACAACTGGGCCTAGCCTAAGCAGCAGCACACCAAGCGGACTCTGTCTCTCTCAACACTGTCCTGCACTGTGAAGCTAACGCCTTTTATGCAAGGTCTGCCATAGGAAGCTTAGAGAAATGTTAAATGGCAACTAAAAAACCCATGATAACTTGAGCTAGAGAACAGTGCAAAATTCAACTGCAACAAAGAAATGTCCTTACATACCACCAGGGGAAGTTAGCTTCCAAACTTACCTTTTGGTTTCGGGGCAAGTCTTGAGCATTTGCAGGAGGATTGAAATTCAAAACTAGTCTTCGAAACTCCAGTAGATTAAATAATGACTGAAAAAAAAATAATAAAATTAAAACATGTTTAAGCACTTTCACAGAAAATATAAAATTATTTCATATGTGTCTTAGTGAAATAAGTGAAATGCTAAACATATGCAATACTAATGCTTAATTTCAAAAACTAGATTATTTAACTTGGCTAAATGTATTTTTACCAAAAGACTATTTTTTACCAAGAAACAGCATAAAAAAGACTCTTTACACTTTTTATGACATAAATGGAATAATAAATTTAGATTATGGGTAAATTACTGTTTACAACAAGAATTTTATTAATTGTATAACTGTCAGCTTTCAGATTAAAATTAAAAACTGATTATCCATGTAAAATTCACCTTGTAGCCTGTCTATCGTCTACCTCCTCAGTCAGAGAGTTTATCTTTGCATATGCAACTTTAGTCCACTTGCAATTACCTGTACGTTTTGCATTCTGTACACTCTCCTTATTATAGGATCTGAATACTGTACATCAGAGTAAGAAAACCAAGTTATATACCTTTGTGCGTAAGAACTGATAACATTATCATTTTATGGACAATACATGAAAACAGGTGTCTGCAGACATACTCACAAAGAACTCCACAGTGTAACACAGAGCCTGGAGCCAAGGGAGTAAAAGAACAAGATGTATCTGGGTTGCAAAAACGTAAGGCCAAAGCAATGGCTAAGAACTTAAGTCCTCATCACTGGCATAACTGCATTGTTGCTTTTCTGTACAGTCAGAAAGTACTTCAGTTGAAGTTCACTTTGCTACCAAAGACTAGCATTTTGATGAAGAAAGGGTAGCAGATGTGGTCTAAAGAATTGTAAACATACGTATTAGAGAAGCATACGAGAGATTTATCCTGCTATTCACCCCTTTAGGTGTTGAAATCTATAATTAACTTTTTTTTTTTCCCAATCACACATTGCTACTTATTTCTGAAAGGCAGAGCTTGTCTACTTCATTGATATTTGATCCTACAACTTGTTCTACCCAGGTGTTAATTCACAGACCACAGGTTTAGATTTAATAGGAGTTCAACTTGGTAGGGCCAAGAAAGTGAAACTCAACTTGTAAAGAGGTACTGCCTTTATTCTAAGAATTTAGAACATATTGCAAGGAGAAAAAAAATGGACTTGTGAAAAGCTGCAGTGCCCCCAACTCTCCTCGTAAATGAGCCTATACTGAGTTTAACCTCTCCTCACACCCCACAGTATACAGCATCTTCAACAAAATCCAAAGACTACTGAAGTTGTCTTTCATAACATGCAGATTCAAAAAAATCCAACCAACCAAAAAAAACCCCAAAAGAAAAATCCCTTTACAAAAAACCCAGCCAAAACAGACCTTTCTGACCTTGCTAAATCAATACAGACAATTAAGTAATCAAGCTTTTATTTTTCCTCTTGTTTTCCTGTTCAAAATATAGGTTCCTCTTTTACCTGTCCGTGTAGAAAAGGGAGTTTAAAGCAAAGTCCTTTGTTTACTTATGCTAAGCATAGAAAATGTTTAAATATTTAAAGTGTCATTCCAGAAATAGATGCTAATTGAAGGTATATCTCATGATGTAACAGTATTCCACTGCTAAACTCTTCAAGCAAAACACAGCAGTCTCTTACATACAAAATAAACCAGCTGCTGAAATATTATGTCCAAAGACTGACTTCTCCCCTTGACTAATCCAAGTACCACCAAAGTGCCAAGCAGCTGAGCTGGCCAGTTTCATAATACACACAAATTAAGTACAGAATACAGTACTAAAGTTCAGAACTTTTGCATGGCATTGAATTCACAAGTTTTTAACACAAACTGTATTTCTTTAATCCAGGACTCTTAAATGTAACCAAATGTGACTCCATGCTTTGCTAAGCTGAATGAACCTATTTCTACAAGCTACTGACAATAATTAAGAGGACTGTCTGATATGCTCTGTTCTTCGTCAGCTTTGTTCTACTAGAAGTCTCTGATTCAAGATATTTAGTATTTAAACTTTTCTCCAAAATACCTTATGCTGTGCATTGCTGAACTGAGTTGCAGCAGAATGCTCACAGTTCATCTGTTGCCAACACCACTAATGATAGCAGGACAGTACCATGTTGTAGCTCTTTTATACTGAGCTAAATCAACTTCAGGAAACATACTTTCATTTAAAAAAAAAAAAAGGTAATTTCCCAGGATAAGTGCAAACAAGTATATACTAAGTGTGCATGAGGTCAATGAATTTTTCTGCCTGAAGTACCTCATGGAGGAATCTATAGATTCTCTTTGCAGTAGAGACCTCCCACAGCCAGCCACCCCTGTGCTTCAAAAAGTGGTGAGGCAAAACAATTCCCAATTTGCTGAGTCATCTGTTGACTAGGTTTCCGACAGCCAGGGTAGGTGATGCCATGGAGCAGAAGCTGTTCTTCTGTAGCCACCAAGAGAGACACAGCAGAGACTGTCCCTGGCCTGAGAACCACTTTGCTGGCCCCAGGCCAAAGCGCTGGCCTTCCAAACACATTGCACAGTGCAGCAATTAATCTCTCACCTACTTGGCTTCAGGCGCCAGAAGATGTCAGGAGTCCCAGTGCAAGAAAACAGGTTGGATCCAAGAGGTGGGTACTTCATATCTACTGGCCTTGAGCAAGTATTTTTTAATAGATTATCAATGTAAACTATGCAAAATTTACGCATGCAAGAAAAATTATTTAAAAGGTGGGGCTGTCTTCCAGTGTATTTATATCTATTTAAAAGCTGTCATCTGGAAATGTGACTTGGCTAAGGCTGAATTTTATTAATTCAAATTACCATGAGAATCAACAAATTTTCAGAACACGTGCCTCCTATTGTATCAGTTTGGGGGCTGACCAAGAGTAAAAGTAAGTCAGACTAATGGCCACAAAATATCCAGCATCAGTTTGGGGCATTCAAACTGGAAGTGCTGAATGACGACAGACAATGTGGCTTTCCCCTTCTTCTAGGTGGTGATGATGTAGACGTATTTATTTTCTGTCACGACAGAGAGCTAGGTATAGTTACAGCTTCAAGACTATAAAGATACTAACCTATTACTCACTTCCCCAAGTAATGTCTACCCACACAATATAGAGTCCAAACAACTTCAGAATATACGCTGCCTTAGTTCCACGTAAAACAACCTGCCTATCCCTCTTAACATCTAGGATTATCAAAGATAAGCAACTTTACTTCAGGATCTTGGAAAAATTTCAGAATGAATTCTTAACATTCAAGTCCTGTGATGCTGCATTAATACTGTAAGAACATAAATTAGTCAACATATTAAATCCATAAAAGCTTGGCATATAATACAGATCATTAAGAGCTGGCAGCAGAGTCCTAAAATAGTAAAGGTACTGACATCAACAATACTTGGAGAACATGAAAACAGTACTTCTGTGTCTAAATAAAAGATGACCTACCAAGCTGTTGCACAGAGCTTGATGCAGGCTCTACCTAATAGTTTCTTGCAAGTTCTGCAAGCACAGGACAGCTGTTTCAGTAGCACATTTATGAAAACCTTTTGTTTTCTTTGACTAGCAATTTTGTGCTTATTTCCACTCTTGAGAACAAAAAAGCAGACCCATAACTTCATAATACTACAAATATAAGCCATCTTTCAATTAAATTTGTAAAGATTAAGCTTGAAAGAAAGGAAGGACTTTCAAATTGTTCTGTGAAACATGTATCAAAGCCATTCAGACTACTAGTTCTAAACCAGTCATCAAGATGCCAAAACAATCTCATTTGGCAGAAAACCATCTGTGATGCTCAAGTAGAATGAACACATTTGACCAGTGCTGTAATGGCTGCAGAACACCTAAAGTTCTCCTTAGGGCATAAAAGTAAGGGGAGAAGAAGAAAAAGCTAAGAAATCACAGTTACTAATGAAGCTTAGCAAACGAAACAGGGCATACCTACTGACAGACAGGTGGAACACCACCAGCATGTTGTGAAATACGGTCATCATGCTCTTAGAGCAGCCCATGACAAGTTGCGCAATTTCTAGTCTTATGGCAAGCCAGTTTGTAGGCTCTTTTTTACCCAAGTGTAGGGGATTAACAACAGGCAATGAAGCCACAACTAGTGTAGGTATGCATAATTTATGTCAGCAGAAAATACTGGCTAGGATTTTGTCCAAATTAGTGCTAAGATTTAACAGGAGAAAAATAAAAATACTAACTTGAATTTTTGCAAAGAAGATTTAGAAAAGACTTCATTTGGTAGATAACCAAAACCTAAATATATCTTATCAGTACAGCTTGGAAAGTAACTCTTCAGCAGAGGAAAAGGGAAGTATGCAATCCCACCAAGTTCCTGAACAAACTGCCTCAGGTACTGGCACATCTAGCTAAAACACAATCTTGTGTAAATTTAAATTTTTTAATATGCACTAACACATTGCAACACCCATTTGCCTCATTTAGTCATCTGGCCCCTTTTATGCATTCTTCCATTTTAAATTTATTCAGATTTTAAAGCCACAAAGCAGAGACTGTATCTGCATTTTGTATAGCAAGAAGACAGCAGTCTTGAAGAATTAATACACTATTATTGTTCTAAAAAAAATAATAATAGAGCTCTATGTCATTAACCATTTTATTTGGAATACTCTTCCTCTGCCAACATGACAAATTAGACTTACGTTCTCACTTCAATTTATAAACAATTTTGTTAGTTTACTGTACACAATCAATTTTAGTCAGTTAAATTTGCTGTTAGTAGGGTTAACTTTTTATTCATGCCAATAATCTAAATCAAAGAAAATCCAGAACACTATGAATCTATGCTACCACCTGCACACATTACCATATGTTTTTTCCAATAACACGAAGAAATCTAAATTTACTAGTTATCAACATTCAAAGTGCCAACGGTTCAAAATAAAAGTACTCTTAAATACTGCATTTAGGCTTAGTGACTTAACACTCCTGCACACCTCAGATTGAATATTAGTGTCCAGCAAAGGTCCATATTGCAAAAACATAAGCAACTTCACTGGCAATCAGGACCATTTCTCTCCAACTTTTAAACTATGTACCACTAATTTGGGAGAATCATTTTGCCTTCCTTTTTTATGGCTTTCCCCACTTTTTTTTATCCATTGATTTCTTTCACTGTTTTACCTTTTGGTTCATACTCTTGAACCTACTTTTCTCAAAACATACGTCCATAAAACAAGTTTGTTGGCACTGCACTGGCTGCTCTGCTCCTCCACTACACTACTCTCCACCCAGCACCTCCTCGTAACTCACAGTGGCGATGCCTCTCTACTTGTGTATGTCTTAGTCATGTAAGTGGTAAATCCTGTTTTCAGAACAGATAGTAATGATGGGCATTAAATTAGGTCGTCAGGCCTATATTTGAGCCTATGCATACATTGCATAACAGTAAAAGTCAGCAAGTATAATACAAATGAAATCTTCCTGTAATGTTTAAAATAAAAGGAAAATCACTGCTACACATATATAAAAATAGTTTAGACATATTGTACTTACAAAGTGGAAAATTAATTATTGTAACAAGACTAAAGGAAATTTTTAATGTATTTTCTCTTAAGCACATAGTAGCCCTGTGTATTGTCTTTGACCGTTTAGAGAAAAAATCCTTAAGAAAATGACGAAGTAGCATAGAACATATTCTTGACATTGCTTCTTCCCATACACTGAGAATTTGGCACAACCAAAAGCCTTCCTGAAAATCCTCGTATTCTTTAGAACATCACATGTAAAGAAGAGGGAAAAGAGGAAAATGGCTTCAAAGCTAGGACTTGAACAAGTTCCCGTTTGAACTTCATTATGAAAGTACACAAAGAGGAGTTTTTTCTCTCTCCCTCTATGAAACTTAACTCCAACAGACAGACAGAACACTACGTCTTGGCTGAACTTGCAGAATAACTCCACATGCACAGTATTAACAGTGCATAAAACATTTAGCATTTTCAAAGTTACAAACAGATTCAATCCTAGATCTTAAAAGCTCTGGAAAGTATCTCAAAGAGGACAGTTTTATTTATAAACAGTCAACCAATCAACATTCCAAACTGCTGAAAACCAAGGTGTAACACGCAGTTTCAAGTTGTTGTGTTTTGCTTTTCTAAAAGGCTGAGGTGTAACACGGAAGGATATAGAAAAGAGCTTTCATATTGTTTGATCTAGAAAGTCAAACTAACTTAAGAACTCCAGCAGACTTGGGTTAAGTCAACATTTTAAACAAACAGCTCACCATGGTATTACCAGACTGCATTTAGAGAACATGCACTTGTTTATAGCAACAAATTCAGAACATTACTGCAATTCAGAAGACAAATAACTATGATATGAGATGTGTCCAGAAGAATTCACTTTATACTTGTGTCTTGGCACATACTGAAAAATGCCATTCAGCCACTCCTCTGTTACACGTTCAAAGAAAGAAAAAATTCTGTTAGGACATAAAATAACAGCCAGCGCTTCCTTACATGGTTACAATTTTGAACTCCTTACCTAAATGAAGAATAATATGAAATAAGTTTGTGGTATAACTTTAATGCATCTAAAAAATACAATGGTTTCGTGCTCTTCTAAACCTTGGAACTGCACATAGGATCACAACCCCATGTTTGTTCTGAATCCTTTATTTTAACTAAATGAACAACCTGAGTCAAAGATAAAGCCATAATCCGTTAGAGCTTTCCAACCTTTCACAGCAGCAATGTCACAATACTATATACCACTAAATATCAGGTAAGAGTTTGAAAAATTACACAAACAATCTGAGGCAACTGGAGACCATAGACAGAAACAAAAAGCCAGGTAAGAAATACCCTGTCAGCAGATATCATAGGATGACTGAACTTGGAAAGGATAGGTCAAACTTTACTAGGGAACAGAGGGACTGATGGAGAGAAAGCAAGAAACTAGATTTCCAACATCATTATACCTCTGCCCATGAAACTTTACAAAGCAGTTTATATCATATTCACAGTCCCAAACCCTGCTCCAGGCAGTTCTACAGAGAAAATAGTGGAAGGAAAATATTCCAACAATGACCATTTTAACGCAAACAGGGATTGTGGACTGAATGTTCTTTAGCACCCAACTTTGCACACCCAGGGAAGCATGGGAGTCACATACAATGTACATATATGCAATTCTTATTACATAATACTAAGCTTTTTGGTATTAATGCACTGCCACATCATCCACCACAATCCTTTCCATTCTATATGACAAACAGGAAAAACAAAACAATGCAGAAATTAGACACTTGTGGCAGACTGCTTCAAAGATTGTAAGAACAACAGCTGAGCTACCAACCTGGAAAAAAAATACTTGCTTGATTCTCACCCATCAAACTGCCATGCTTTTTTTTCCCAGAATGAAAAGCTTAGGATCGAATGAGATCCTAGCTCGAAATATACCGACATTAGGAAAGCAGGAAGGCTCCTCCTAAATGCAATGAAACAGGGTAAAATGCCAGAAGCGGTGTTATGGGCCCTGGAAATGTCAAAAATCAGCCATGGAGATTTCATGCTTATAAGACAATATGTACTTTCAGGGAAGAAAACCAAACCCCACCTTCAAAAAAAAAAAAAAAAAAAAAAAAAAAAAGTGTCTCATTTTTTAATAACTAACCAGACTCTGACAGACTCCTGCAGAAAAGATTATGGAGATGCCAAACCCCAGCTGTCCTGATGGGATGACTCATTTGGTAAAGGGAGGAGCTACAATATGGGCAGGTCCTCAGTAGATTGACACCCAGGAAAGTGATGCACCTTGTACATTAGGTATGGGACTGAAGGGGAGGAGAAAGAGAGGAGCAATTACAGTACAATTTTCATACTATTTCCCACACACTTATTTCCTTCCATCAGAAACTTGTCTTAGTGCACCAAGTGGATAATACTCACTAAACAACCAATTACTCAGTATGACCCATGATACTTTTTCCAAGGGGCAAATACTGCCAGGGCATTACTTCTCGTACATGACTAAAAAGCGCACATGGAACTTCAAAATACAGTCATGTAATATCTTTGTGCAAAACACCTGGGAGACAATTTGCAGAGGCAGCAAGCCTACAGATATTACTCCAGTGGTGCATCTGTGTCCTTTGTGCTACCACCTTCTACATCCTGCAAACATTTAACTTGTGCTCAGCGTGACACAAAGAAGTCGCTTTACAGGAGCAACGCATGTATTATTTATAAGCCATTTTCAGGCTACAAATTCTTAAAACCAAGGAAAATTTTGAAGTTACCTTTTTACAAGGCAGCCACTGAAACTTACTGCAGAAAAAGGATGTAAGAACATATATATAGTAGTATATTTGTGTATAGTAGTATATTTGTATCTTAAGTTCTATGTCAAAAGCAGATATACACAGTTACAATGAGAATAATAAAAACCACACCACACACAAACAACATTTTAGAAATATTCCAAAGTGTCAAGATTTATGGATCCTTCAATAGGAGTTCATCTAACAAACCAGGAGCAAAAGCATATACAGGTGAACTCCTGTAAAAAAATGTAAGTTTATTAAAAGTTCAAGAGGACGTGGGAAAATTGTTAAGAGACTTGATTCCTTTCTTAGCTGGTAAGGAAGAAGCAAACATGGTTTAATACAGTTTTGTTTCAACATTTACTTTGGGACTCAGTATTAAATTCAAGTTATTATCAAGTCAAAAGTCTTCAACAGCAGGACAGATTTTTACAAGTTATGCTGTGGAAAAAATATTACTGTTCATTCTAATGCCTGTTGAAAGCAAAACTGTGTTTTGGAACTATCTGAAGAGAGACTTTCCTCTTCCCCTACAGGAGAGGGTGACTTCTACATGTGCATATTTCTCTAATTCACAAATAAATAAGAGATTAAAAGGCAGTATTTCTAGTAATTTCTAGAATCTTGTTAGGTTTTGCTGTCACTCATTGCAAGTGTATCTTCAGAAATTTTATGTTCTTAACAGAAATGCAAAAAATCATTGATAACTGCATATTACTAAGTTAGCTCACTGGTGGCTGTAAAAAACAACATACATTGCATAATAAAACTGTCAGAATGTCAATTTTTTTTTTTCCCTTAACAAGCACTCCTTCAACAGAAGAAAAAAGATCTTGCTTTGCAATTTAGTTTTAGATTATATTACACAATATATCATTATGACTGACAGTAGTTAATATTTAGATATTGTTGATCTATGTGATGTGTCAGGTTTCAAGACTCCTAAAGAAACCTTGAGAATACTTCTACAGTCAATGCAACCCCAAGAGTCAATGTGCCCTGTGGATAAATAAATATGGTATTAGCTAATGTCCTAAATTAACATGCATTAAATTTCCTGCAATGGTTGTTTGAAACATAAGTCTTCCTGGCTGGCAGACAATATTAATAACCTAAATTTTCTACCAACTGAAGTTTACTTGAATTACATTCTATAGACCTAAAGTCCAATTATTTTTTTGGATCAAATAATTATAATTCCAAAGATCATAGATTTTCACATAACATGGGTGGTGACCATGAGAACTAGCTAACCTTCTTTATAATCCATTTTCAGGATATAAAGTTGCACATCGGGTATAAATAACATGAGATCATAGGTCTAGCATAGGTTTTTAATTCCCTAGCCTCTGTTTTTATCTCTGTGGTATTAACCACTACTTAAAATTCAAGTTTCCTTGAAAACATTTACCGTTGCAGTTTGCTATGTATAAATATTTTTCATTTTACAGAAATGCACGTACACAAAAAAAGTGCCACAGTCAATCTTGATACTTGGGACTACTATGTAATGTAAAATCTGATTACACAACAGAGAAAGTAACACACCAAATCATATTAGCTCCACAAAGAGCTCTATGGAAACAATGTTTCTCTGTATTAGCACCAAGACAATATTTCTGCTATTGGAAAAAGAGCTATGTATGTTAAGGAATATGGAAACACCAATTTTAGTTGTCTACTGAGATTTCAGAGTATTTGCTGAAAAAGTCACTCTCAACAAAACACTTAACTAAGCAGCAGTGAGGTCAGATGGAATCACAGAATGTCCTGGCTGGAAGAGACTTCCAAGATCATCCAGTCCAGCCTTACACCTAACAGCGCAACCTCGACACTAGACCAGGTTCCTAAGCACCAGGTCCACATGCTGTTTAAATGCATCCAGAGATGGTGACTCCACCACTGCCCTGGGGAATCTATTCCAACAACCTTTTCAGTGAAAAAATGCTTCCTAGTAGCTAACCTAAACCCCTCCTGGTGCAGCTTGCATCCATTACCTCTGGTCCTATCACACGTCACCAGGGAGAAAAGGAACCCAGCACTTGATCTTGTTGAACTCCATACAATTAACCTTGGCCCACTGATCTAAGGTCCAGGTGTAGACAAATAGGCAACCAAAAAGAAAAAGAGGGAAGGAGAAAACCATCTGTTCCAGCCTGAAGAAAGGTTTCTGCAAATTCACAAAGTCTGTGCTAGTAAGTAAAATTCAGAAGTGATCTAGAAAAGAGCACAAGTGGCAAGGTGAGCAAGTTTGCTTAGTACCAAGATAGGTAGTGCAGTAAAAACATAAGCTGGCAAAGATGAACTGCCAGAAGGATCACATGGGACTGAGTGACCATGTGATAAGAAAGCTAAATTCAACACAGGTAAGTGTACAGTGAGGTACATGATGAACAGTAACCCTAGAATTTATAGAAAATGATGGGCACCAACCTAACTAGTACTTAAAACTTTGAATTTATATCAGATAGTTCCATGAAAGTATCAGCTCAATGCATGAAGTTGTTAAAAGTGGAATAAAACAGTTAAGAAAAGAAGAGAAAATAAACCAGAAAACATTATTAAAGAATCCTTGGGTACTCGGGTTCAGAAGGCACAGATGGAAGTCTTTTTTTGAACCTCCTGTTCAAAGCAGGAGGTCACCTGTGAAATCAGACTAGGCTGCTCGGGGCTTTTTCCAGACATGACTTAAGTCTTCAAGGTTTGACAGAGCCTGCACAGCTTCTCTGGGCAAACTCCACTCCCTGCCTCTCCTTACGGGGAAAAAAATTTCTCTTATAGAGGCTGAATCTCCAATATCAACTTACTTGCATTGCCTCTCATCCTCCGAATATGCACTGCTATGAAAAACTTGGCTCCATCTTCTCAAAGGTCAGCTAATGCAGAGCATCCCATAGCTTCCAAGGTTGAATTTTGGACCTATCTGCAGTTAATTAGAAACCTTTTCCATTCTCTAGGACCTTTCCAAGATGATAGAGCGTGTCCTTGCTAAGACTTAGCTCTGTTCACAGACAAAGTACAGAAGCTTATGCTCAGCCCAGTCCTCAGGAACAGCAGAGGGAGCATCAAGCCCAGAGAGGAGCCCCAGGAAATTGAAATCTCCCATCTTCAGCCCATCTCCCCCTTTTATAGTGAGCATGACGTGAGTAGTGTGGAATACATCTGTTAGTCAGCTTGGGTCAGTTGCCCTGACCCATGGGTCCCCATAGACTTACATGTTTGAAGCTTTGTGGGGTAATCTGACCCAATTCTTAATCACTGCTCAGAACTCTTCTCCCTGAACAAAGCGCAGTGGTTTGGGAGACCTCATCAGTGAAGACTGAGGCAAAGAAAGGTCATGAGTACCTGTGTCTTATTTACACCTGCTGTTGCCAAATAACCTGCTCTATTCAGCCACTGAAGTGTGTACTCCTTGCTCGGCCTTTTATGACTAGTGTAGCACCAAAAACTTTTCCTGTTAATCTAGACATCCCTTGAGGCATCAGCTCTAGGTTAGCTTTCACTTTCCTAGCATTGCCCCTTCACATCTGTGCAACCTTTCCAAACTCCTCCTCAAAAGCCCAACCCTCCTTCCAAATCCTTCCCATCGCCTGCTTACATTGGAGCTTGGCCATGAGCTCCCTGAGCAGCAGAATGGACCCTTCTTGCAAGCCCTCCTTCCTGAGTTTCACTGCCTTTCAGAGCTGTCTCCTACTGGATCCCAGACACCAACTTCCTGAAGAAGTCTGCTCTCCTGAACTCTACGGTCTGTACCCTGCTAGTCCTTACTCGCTCCCATCAGGATCTTCAAAGCTGCTATTTCATGGTCACTGAAGTCAAGAGTTTACTACATCACATAACATCTCCAACCAGTTCTTCAGTTTTAGAGAACAGCAGATCTAGCTGTGCATCACCCCTAGTTGGTCCATCAGTGCTTGTTTCAGTTGTCCCTGATACTCCCCAGAAATCTGGTTTGTGTCCTGCTCTGTCGGACTTCCAGCAGCTGTCAAGATGTTGATTAAAGGTCTCCATGGAAACCACAGACCATGATCGAATGATTGCCTTGCCTTTAAAGAAAGTTTTGTCCACATCTTTATCCTGAGGAGGGTGGTCTGTAACAAACTAACCAGGCTGGTACCTTTACCAGCCTCTCTTCCAATCCTGATCCATAGACTCTCATCTTAAACTGTCATCTTGTCCCGCACAAGTAACATACATTTGAGCTGCTCCTTCACAAGGAAAGCAATGCCTTGCCTTGTCACCCCTACTTGTCTTTCCTGAAGAGCCTGCATGTGTTCATCGTATCACCTCATAAATTCACAGTCCACTAATACCTTGATAACTTTCCTGGTCCCCCAAAATAAATGCTACTAAAGCAAGAAAACATCTGGAGAACAGCAACAAGGCAAATGTCAGGTTAGAACAGAATCTACCTAGCCAACAACCGAGCAGTCAGTTTGGAAAAAGAGACCACCAACCTGTTGAAAAAGAGTATGACAGCAGTCCACAAAGCTGTGATGACAATTGTTTACTGGCTTGTCCACCAGGAGACATGGAGGCCACCAGACCAAGCTAGTGGGAGCCAGGTTCAAAAACCAAACAAAAACAAGGTGGTTCTTCATGGAATAGGGAGCACAACTACAGAATTCCTACCCAAAGGACCCTAGAGGTGCAAGAAGTTTGCAAGATTCAAGGGAGACAGTTACATAAAAGAGAGGGTCACTGGTGATTATCAACTAAACAAACTGGAAAGGATCAAGAAAATACCCCAGGATGAAAGCTGTTGGAGGCCTGGAAGTGTTTTAACAGAGAAGTATCATGCATACTCTTTGTACTCCTCTAAGTATCCATTTGGAGAAACTGCTAGGCAGAACATTGATCTAAGTTGACTCAGCTTGAAGTACAACAGCCATCACTAAGAAAGTAACAATATTGGTTTATCTGAAGTGCTCCAGCCTGACAGAAATTTGTTAAGAATGGGTATTATTTTATTTGCTTCCTCTCAAAATGTCAACTATGAAAAATTACAGGATGTGGAATTTGGTTCTTGTAGACTAAAATAAAATTTTCCCTATTGTATTTCAGTTTCACCTAGTTTTCTCTGTATTTTAAAGCTTAGATCTACAGATTACTTTCAGAAGCATACACAGACATAGCAGTCTCTTCTAAAAACATCTCTTAAAAGATGGATTCATTAACTTTAGGTACTTGAATTACTGATATTGGAACATCAGATTTCACTATACAAGTTGCAGTATCTGTACTCACTTCCCAATTTATCTTTATAAAAAGGAGCTTTTAATTCAGGTACATCTACACAAAAACTGACTAAGAGCACATATCTTGGCTGTATCAGGTAAAAAAAAAAACCAAAACAGACAATTGTATCCATGTAAGACCTTCACTTCCCTTCTTCTCAGGTTTTGTTCTCTAGAAGTTATTCCTTCTTTTACCATATTCAGCTATTTTCTTGTAGCTATTCTAGTAAGCACATGATGACTGAGGGGGTCATTTCCTACCTCCACCCCCTTGCAGTCATCTGCATGCGTTCCTTTTTACATTAAGAGTCTGTTCCTTCCCTCTAACCAAATTTTACATGTTTTTAGGCATCCACAATTGTAACTGATGTCAGCATGAGCTGCAACCAGGAATTTCAACTTTTCAATTAAAAAAACCAAACATTTTGAAGATTCACTTTGTTATGCTACAGTACTTTCTACACTTAAACTTACAGATAAACATGAAAGAAATGCAATAAATAGGTAATCACACAGAATCACAAAATCCTAGGGGTTGGAAAGGACCTTGAAAGAACATCTAGTCCAAAACCCCTGCCAGAGCAGGATTACCTAGAGCACATCACACAGGAACACATCCAGGTAGGTTTTTAATGTCTCCAGCGAATAAGACTCCAAATTCTTTCTGGGAAGCCTGTTCCAGTGCTCTGTCACTCTCACAGGAAAGAAGTTTTTTCTGATATGCACAAGGAACCTCCTATGCTCCAGTTTGTACCCACTGCCCCTTGTCCTATCACTGGATATCATGGAAAAAAGCCTGGCTCAGTCCTCCTCACACTCACCCTTTACATATTTGCAAACATTGATGAGGTCACCCCTCAAGCTAAAGAGACCCAGCTGCCTCAGCCTTTCCTCATCAGGGAGATGTTCCACTCCCTTCATCATCTTTATGGCTCTGTGCTGCACTCTTTCAAGGAGTTCCCTGTCCTTCTTGAGCTGAGGGGCCCAGAACTGGACACAACATTCCAGATGCAGCCTCACTAAGGCAGAATGGAGGGGGAGGAGAACCTCCCTTGACCTACTAACCACACCCTTTCTGATATACCCCATGATGCCACTGGCCTTCTTGGCTACAAGGGCACATTGCTGGCTCATGGTCATCCTCCTGTCCACCAGGACCCCAGGTCCCTTTCACCTACACTGCTCTCCAGCAGGTCAGCCCCCAACCTGTACTGGTACATGGGGTTGTTCTTTCCCAGATGCAAGACTCTACACTTGCCCTTGTTGAATTTCATCAAGTTTCTCCCTGCCCAACTCTCCAGCCTGTGCAGGTCTCACTGAATGGCAGCACAGCCTTCTGGTGTGTCAGCCATTCCTCCCAGTTTTGTGTCATCAGCAAACCTGCTGAGGGCACACTCTGTTTCCTCATCCAGGTCATTGATGAAAGTATTGAACAGCATCAAAAAACATTTCATACAATGGCCTCAACTTCTCAGGAAAACAGGTATCTTCGGTTATCCACTTAAAATAAGATACCTTACCTCACCTGAAATACAATTAAGAGTATACACAGCTAATCAAAGACAGTGCTTACCTGAATGACAGCACTAAACCAGCACGTGTTGCCAACATTCTTTAATCCTACTGGACAGTTGTCTTGCCGCTTCCGATCATAAGGGTTTGGAGAGTCACTCCATACCTCTGGATGTGTCCTCTTTAAACTTGCTTTATTTTCTGCAATACTGGCTTCTAGAACTCTTTGGGAACAAAAGGGAGGGAAAAATGTGAGAAAAACAAACAAACAAACAAAAAAGACACAGTAAGTCACCTTCAGTTACTAACACAGACATCTTAATTACATCATTTGTTAACTTATTGTTGCTGAACTTGGCTTTGAATTTACATGCTACAATGTCTTCAAAAGCAAGATACTATTTAACTTTTAGATACATTGATTCCATTACCTTTTGGAAAAAGATACCAGTAAGTGAGTGAGTGATCTCCTGTGAAAGCTCTACATACAAGACCCATGTCTGTAAATCATCAATTATTTAAGAATCAGATTCAAATAGAATAGAAAATGAGAAATGTTAAGTACCGCTATTAGTGTAGTGCTTTCATCTACAAATACTTTTATTGGTACACAAAGCATGAAGTCACCAATATTTCATCTACTGACAGAAAACCAAAGCTAGCTAGGCAACTGTCAAAAATAGAGGAGGCTTTTTTAGTTTTGATTTTTGCAGTTAATACAACTGTATTCATTGCTTTCCATAGCAAGTAATTGCTTTATGAGCCATGGAAAGACATCTTCCCACAATTTTTCAAATGCCAGCCAAGAAGTTAATTGTACATTTCAATGACCACAACGTTTTGCAGGAAACTGTTCCTGAGTGATTTATGCTGCTGTTTCACATGACAGTAAGATGTGATGTGTGTTACGCTCCTAAACGCAAGCTTCGCTCAATACTGTATTTCTTTATCAGCACACAGCTTCAGCCTGGTGACAAAGAGGTAAAGGTAATTTGTGGTAGCCACAAAATCTAAATAGAAAGATGGAGATGGATACATTCAGGTCATATAACATTAGCTCTAATTATTCACACAGATACTATTCCCAACCATCTAGTTTTAGTATCATACAAAAGGCTGAGCTGCTACTGAACTACGTTCACTAAGCACAAGAGCATTTCACAAGCTGTGTGTTGTGAGAAGCACTGAAGTAGGCTGTGCAGCCTGAAGGGTTGCCCCTTTCAGTTCTAGGCTAACTAAACATCAACGAAACACAGATTTAGGCTGATCTGTAAATGAAGCTCCCAAAGGACAATGTTTGAACACCCTAAGAAAAACAAAGTAACAGGAGGATAGGAGGGATGGGGGGAACAACCACATAACTTCATCCATTTCTTAACTGTAAATTTTTGTTTCAAGATACGCTCTTGTCATAGCAAAAAAAGGTATCTTACAACATATACAAGAACTACGAAACACTGTATTAATTTACTGTAGATAACTGCTTTGGGGGACATACTAATTTGTCACTGCTACTTCTTTTGGAAAAAAAAAAGCCACAAAAAAACAGCATTCAGAACTTGTGAGACCACTTTTGCATCAACACATCTCAGGAAGAACCTAAAACTTGCAATTTCCTAAGGATAAATCGATTTCTGACATTTAGGTTTTTACAGATAACCTTGTAAACAGCACTGAAAGTACAAGCATATAATCTTCTAAGACTTTATGCTCTGGCATCTCTTCAAAAAATGCCCAGGGATGGAAACCAACTCTTCAGTAGTAAAAGATTCTTAAAACTAGCAACGGTAATATCTCCTAAGCAAACCCCAAAGTACAAAGAAACAGTCAAACTATTCTCCCTTCTTACTGGTATAATCCTTCAAAAGTGTTAGATGACCAGTGTATCCTTTCTTCCGAAGTAAAAATCATTTGATGGGGACATTAAAAATTAATTCAATACAGAAGTCATATAGATTTCAAATAATTTATCATACAGGTAGACTTAATTAAACTTGTTTAAACTAAATTGAAGGGACCTTTAAAACTGACAGGAAGACAGTCCTGTCTCACAGACTGCAGTAAATTCAGAATGATGTTGTAACAAGACTACAGTACCTACTCCATACCACTTTTGTTTCAGGGAAACAATCGATTCCTCCCCCCTCCCCACCAAGCTCAAGAATTTTTCAAGATATTTCAAGATTCAGGTTCAGAAAAAAATGTATATTCTCAAACTGAAACAGTTCCCTGATCCCAAGGGTGTAGCCATTTATCTTAATCAACCTACCAGAATGTCTCCTTGTATTTGTTTATTTCCTAAACAGGTGACGGATTTACTCATCTCTATCTCCACTTCAAAACTCTTTCCATGTCATAACAGAGGATTTGATTCTCAGAACTTCATAATACTTTTCCTTAATTTTACTTATAACATTATCTGTCCTCAGAGAGCTCATACAATAGCTGCAAAGTCTATGTGCCAAATTCATTTTCAGCCATAATGACAGCTGTGATCCAAACTGAAATAAAAGTGAGCACAGTAAACAGGAACTTAATGATCAGCTAAAAGGCTACATAAATAAATGCATTTACCAGCATAATGAGTATACCTCTTTGACAAAATCCTACTCACACATTACTCTCAACAAAATGAGCACCCTTCCAGAAATTTGTACAAAGATTTCAGAATGCTGATCACGCAGCCAAAACATCCTCTTTGTCACCCTCAGAGCCCACAGCAGCAGAGCCACAAGCTACGTGCAGGATATGGCATGTCTCTAGCTTCACAGGACCAAAGGCTTCCCCACCTCCAAGTGCTGGAATCTTGTTTGGAGGAAAACTGGAGTAAGAATTAGTTAATGCCAGGCTTGGCCTGGGACTTGAAAGCCAAGTTTTATTTCTCTCTGTAACAAGCTGGGTATAGCCAAGAAGCTTTGCAGAGCAGCTTGCATGGGGCTAGCCAGACAATACACTAAGCCTTGGGCAAAGCAGCCCACAGCACAAAAGTTCAGCCAAACCAGTTTGAGGAAGCTCACTAAACATGCTACAGAAAAGCCCATTCTGGCAGGCTACTCTGCTAAAAGAACAAGGAAAGGTCTTTATACTGCAGCCATTTTATAGCTGGACATCCAAGAGCAGCCCCAACCCTACCCCCTTCCCCAGTTTCACCTTTGTCTGATACACACAAGGCTTAAAAACAGTGCAGTGTCCCCGGAAGTTTCAATGACAATATTAAAACTAAAAAAAAACAACAACCAAACCAAACACAAAAAATAACCCCACAACAAAAGAAACCCCAAACCAGCCCTAGGGTTGTGTACATCGTTATGAACTTATAGTATGTGCTATTCTTTTAAAATGGTTACTACCCTAGGTACAACATACATCAACTGATGTCTCTTTTCAGTCCTATATTACTAGTTTCCCCAGTAAAGCCCTATCTGGCCAGCCTCCTTTAACCCATGAGAGGCAATAAAAACACAGAAAACTTCTTCATTTTGGGAAATACACAGACCAGACACAATTCTTTGGGAGACATAGAAAAGGAACAGTAAAAAACTTTAAACGTGCCATGTACAAGATTTTCAGCTTTGGACATTTGGACATTTCAGCTGTGCTACTCTCAACACATAGCAATCAGATCTGTTCTCATTAAGTAGCACAAGGCCATTACATTGTGGAAGACAAATTCTATGTGCATTACAACTTTAATTACGCAAGTCGAGAAACGTCATTGATGCTTCCTTGGAAACCTTAATAATATCAGTGCAAATCAGGTTCAAAATCATTATGAATACCTTCGGAAAAAAAATATCCTTCATACCAAAAACTATTTAAATATGCACAAATCCTACATTTATAAAAAAGAAATATTTCCACAGTTAAATTTGCTTATTATTGACTTCCTACTTGATTTCTGCTTCTTATTTAACTTAGAAAAGCAAAAGTAAATGGCTGCAGCTTGCCTTGTTTACAACCACAGTGTTCCAACTCTTTGTGTTGAGAAGTTCTGCACAGATACTGTGCTTTCTATTGAAATGTCAGCATTCTTCTGTAGGGTGTTAACTACAAAGCGACTTTTAAATTTTTTTTTTTAAAAACAGTCGTAAGTCTTGTCCTTAAGGAAACAGTTCAGATCAAGAATTCGGAACTTCCTCTATTTGTACAACCTGGGCATAATTTGTCATCAATTTAGGCTGCATCTTGGTATGTAATTGAGTTGATACAATACCTCAATCCTGCCAAAACACCCAAGTTTCTCACTCTTCCCTGCCTCCATTCATAAGCAAAGTCCCATTTCCCTTTCTTGTGCTATGATATATTGTGGATCTTTCAGCGAGTATGTATGGTTTGGGGAGATGAATTCATGCAACAAATGCTCTGAAGAACACTACAGCAATTACTGAAGATGCAGTACAGTGCAGAGACCATATCCGTCTTGGTAGCAACAAGCTCTTAATTTGGCACGTGGTGTTCTGTGTAATCTTGCAATTGAATACACATCTCTGTTTTATAAAAAGACCAGCGCTTTCCTCTGTATACAACTGAATAGATTGTCTACATGCCTTTATACATTCAGGGGAAAAAATGAACTTCCTCTATTTGTACAACCTGGGCATAATTTGTCATCAATTTAGGCTGCATCTTGGTATGTAATTGAGTTGATACAATACCTCAATCCTGCCAAAACACCCAAGTTTCTCACTCTTCCCTGCCTCCATTCATAAGCAAAGTCCCATTTCCCTTTCTTGTGCTATGATATATTGTGGATCTTTCAGCGAGTATGTATGGTTTGGGGAGATGAATTCATGCAACAAATGCTCTGAAGAACACTACAGCAATTACTGAAGATGCAGTACAGTGCAGAGACCATATCCGTCTTGGTAGCAACAAGCTCTTAATTTGGCACGTGGTGTTCTGTGTAATCTTGCAATTGAATACACATCTCTGTTTTATAAAAAGACCAGCGCTTTCCTCTGTATACAACTGAATAGATTGTCTACATGCCTTTATACATTCAGGGGAAAAAATGGCACACTGTTACTTTCTGCAACCAGAAAAAATACACCATAACTTACTTATGGGCTAAGACATTAAGATAAAAATGTTTTTTTAGTCTGAGAAGTAAGCAAGAAATCTACAAGAAAAAACTTAAAGTTTAGTGTCTCCCAAACTGTGAGCACAGCACGAAAGTCAAAGATTGGGGAAGGAAAAAGAAAAAAGGGAAAAATATTTTCATATCCAGAAAAAGATGCATCTTTTTGAGTGCTTGCCTAAATCACAACTCTGTAATTATGACAATTCTGTCCTTCAAAAGGGAACATGCGAGAGCTAAACTTCTGAATCAGAACTGGACAGAACTTCGACCGTAATCTTGCATACCTGCACATAAAGAGGTCTTGGAAAAAGTAACATAAAATCTTCTTCCAATTATTAATGAAAATATAAAACCCTCTCATCCCACCTTTCTCACCTAAGGTACATCATCTTAAACTCATATAACAAGATGGCTTCTAGTTACAAGTGGTGAGACAGAGGGTATGTTTATTCTCAGAGTTAGTACATCTATTTTTTAAAGGGAAAAAGAAAATGACTGTCAATCAAGTAACACTCTCCATATTCTCAGAGTTGGACTTCTCTGATAAGCCATGTAGTTTGTGAAATACAGTGACTGAGGAAAAGAATTATTGTGGTGAATCTCCCCTATCTAAATAACATTTTTATTAAATTAGTCTTTTGAAAGGAGGCAGTGCTTAACCTTCTAACACATGGATTAAATCATTGCCATTTCCCCTAGAACAAGGTCTGCCACAAATGACAAAAAAGCAAACACCACCCCTCCCAAGGCCAGCCACAGATGAAAAAATCATCCCTCCCACACAACCCAACACCCAGGCTTATTCCAAGTCCCAAATATTTAAAGATTTTATCTCTATTTACATATAAACACATACTGTATAAAAAGTTTTTGCAAAAATCTGATAAAAAGTTAATTTATAGACTCTTACCATGCCTAAATTGAGAAAGTTAATAAAACTTTAAACCAAGAAGTTAACTTAACTCAAACCTTATAAATCCTATTTGTTAAATAGCATTACTACCCGCTCCCTCAATCTCAGCCTTAGAACAGAGGTAAGAAAATATTATTGTAAAAAGAACACTGCAAAAAATAGGACAAAGACTTTATTAGCTTAATTATATTTTGTTTTCATTGCTTTTTTACCTGATAGACAACATAGACTTTTGGGTTTTGGTCCTATTTAGATATGACCATACATCCTCTATCTCCATCTACTTCCTCAGTATTAAAATAAATACATCAGCATGAAAAATACTATTAAGTCCTAGCCCACACATACAGACTATTTTTCAGTGTAGAATACACAATACATTAAAGCAATATCCTGCAGCCAGGCATATCAGTAGCATAAGTCAAAGTAAACAAGTTATTATTTGTTAAATTATAAGTTAAAAAAGCAATACAGGCCAATCTCCAACTCTTTAATTTAATTTCTGCTTTACATAAGTTGTTCGTTTACCTGCTAATGGCTTGTTCCTCATCTGTTATTCCAGTCTCCCTGAATGCCCTGTTTGATTCCTCCAAACTCAAGGCAATTGCCCTCTGAAGATCATCTTTATCATCTCCAGTGAGATCAATCACATCTGAAAAGCAAAACTATCTTTCTCAAAATTAAAAATGAAACAGAATGAAAGGCAAGTCTTACTGTAGAAGAGAGAGAGCCCACATGGATTGCTGAGAGCCATTCCAATCGATCCCTCCTGTGTCCTGTGCTCTTCTCACCACTAACCCTGCTAACAGCTCCCTTCCACGTCCAAACCAGATAGAAACCTCAGCAGCTTGCTTTTGCTGAGGTATGATGGGCAACAGTCTTCCTTCCTCCCAATGATCTTAAGTTTCAGAAAGCTATGGGACAAATTTAGGAATCCAGGGTTTCTGAAAGCCATCTAAAAGTAATACTCTTAAACGTATTACTTTAACTATTGCTATCAGTTACTTCCAGGGAAAACACAATGAAGAAAACCTTCTCTTAAAAAGGATACCATACGTGATCGAGCATAGGTTTTATCCCTCCTGAGAGAGGAACGCATGCTGAGTTCTCCCAATACAGTCCCAAATTCTATGAATAATTCTGTGCACTGGTGAGCCAAATACTTTCACACGGTTTCATAACATGCGGGAGAGCTCCTTACTTACCCTAATGCTTTTATATCCTTTCTGTGCATTCCTTTTCTGAATGTATTTCAATCCAACTTCTGTCTAGTGAAAGTATCTCATCTCAACAGAATTGAGAAAACATATACTGAAGTCAAAATGACGATCCATACTTGGACCTGGGGGGAATACTGGATGGGCTACTGACTGGGTACTGAAGATGAAAACAACCCTACTTCTGTCTTCCTTTCCAGCCTCCATTATCTAAAGAATCAGATACTAACATCCCTCATAAAACTCCTCATTTCCTAAGGGTAGGGACTGCACTCCCCACTCCTGAGTAAGGAGGGATTTCACTAACCACATCACACCATGACACCAATCATCCTCCCATTGGGCACAGTCACACTTCCCGAGCAGCTGGGGCCAACAGGAATTTCCATCAACTGCACAAGACATTCAGAAAAGCCAAGGTTGTTGCTTAACATGATTTCAAGGGGCTGAAGTCTCATTTTGCAAGTAAACCAGATAAAGAGAGGGGGAAAGTGCAAGAGAGACTTTTTTGTGCAATATTAGACAGTCACACACGGACCACCTGGTTGGTTTCAGTCTTTCTCCTCCAAAGCCAAAGTTTACCCAAGGAGCTAGGAAAGGGACTATCCTCCAGCCTGAGGTTTGGACACGAGAAGCTAAAAGACTCTGGAAGAAAGAGATACAAAGTAAAAACTGATGATTGCTAAAAGAGACATAAGCAGCTTGTCTGCATTTCTCCTCCCACAGCCTGCTCAATTACTCATACCCAAATTGCTTCTCCATCTAGCTCCTGACTTGTCTCCTGGCTGGGCTAACTCACTGCAGAGACAACTTCCTCTATTTCCCTGGGCTTACTTATCTGTGACATTTCTCACTGGATGGAAATAAAACACTGAATTTACGATACAAAAATCATTGCCATGGCTGTATATGAACAGCAAATGGGATGACTTGCTCTCACAGAAAGCAGAAACTGAAATGAAGATGTACAAGAAACTTCTCTGTTTCTGTTAATACCAGTATCTTAAACTATTTTGCAGTTTAGTCCTTTCTTCCCCCAAATAAAGATGGCTTTCATTTAGTGAACCTTTAACAGAAACACTCTTGCCTTCAAAGTAAACTGGGCAATCTGTCATTACTTGGAAGTATGAAAAAAATGTTATGAGCGTGACAGCAGCACTTCATGATTTTATTCTTACAACTTGCATAGTCAGCTCAGATCCTTCAGTATATGAGACGGACAGTTCAACTCAGATGCCTGAAATTCTTCTTCGGAAGTACTAAAACTATTACAAGAACCACCAGCAGAAATCTCACCCAGAGAAGTTTGGATATATGAGCTGCCATGTCAAGAACAATGTAATTTGGGAAAGAATAATACCTCAGCCTGGGTCACACATAAGCACAGTTCTGTTTCACAGCCTGAAAGCAAGAGACAGGCTAGAAAGGTGGACAGTGATGAGAGCACCCTGAGAGCATACACACTACCCACTACCTATTACACTCTAAAATGTGATGCTTACATTGGATTTTCTACCCATTTGTAGGTAGTCATAAGCAAGCATCTCAGCTCCACTGGAGACAAGCTGTTTTTCTGCAAGTAGAAAACGTGGTTACAACTGAAGATGGAGTAAGCTTTAATCCAGCAGCAAAACATGCTGATGGAGAAGCATGGGACTACTCCGATCACCTACTTAAAGAACATTCCTTTAGCTAGTCTCTAGTCAGAGTGATGAAATTCCAATATAATAAAGAAAGTTAGATTAAGAAGCCCCTTTATATGGGCAGTATTTTCTGGAAAAGAACTCATAGCCTAGCTGAAAGTTCCGTAATTAACAAAAGCTTTCATTCTTATTTTTAAAAAAATTAAAATTGTCTATCAAGGTCAACTCCAACTCCCACTTCCATTAAACTATTCAACTTCTTGGCACCTCTCTAGCTCCTTAATCTTTATTAATCTATATTATGACCCTATGCATTCAGAAGTTTATTGCCATTCATATTACCAGGGATTGTGTCACTTTACCACTCAAACACCAAATCCTTGACTTCTGTTTGCTTTCAGCAAGCAGATGAATATAACGAATTGGCATGCAAGGGGTTGAGAGCAGATAACACAGGATTCTCTTTAGCAATGTTGTTTTCCCATAGACATTGTTCCAAATCTGCATGAAAAAAGACAATGCAGTGGAGACCAGCTGATAGATACTACCACAACAACGGAGGTGCAACTCACTTTTGTCATGGAGGGTCTATCTAGCACAACTTGCATCGGAAAAATAAATTTCTAAGTATCAGCTGATCCAAAGTAACCTACTGCATGGAAACCTACTGCATTTACTACTTTGTAGTAAATGTGAAATAAAAATGTTTTGGACATTTAAGCTGAAGTATCTTAGCTCATGTTTCTGTACTTGGAGCAGGTCCAAGATCACCTTCAGCATCTCAGCTGATGCAGTAACTGATTAAGCTGCAGCTGTTTACATATGACTTGAATCCTAAATCATAGGATTATAAAGAGGAGATCTCCATAAAAGCCATAAGAGAATGGGAACAAACTAAGACTAAGCTCTTAAAAAAATTTAAATGTACCAGCTTGTCCTTCAGTTTGCATTCCTGTCAGTTGGTTATAGATTATACAAATGCACATATACTACCTGAAATTCATGCAGAGTTCCTTTTTTGTTTCCTTTTAAAATATCTTCCTGCTTTGTAAATTATTACATGGGGATTTTGTGATCTGTGTTTTTAGTGTAAATTCATGCAATTTTCAAGCAGTTATTCTACAAGTATGATCACTCTGCCTTCTCTCACAATCATAAATAAAATCAACATTAAGCGGGTTTTAAAATACTTATTCACTCTTCAATTTTATAGTGGTGATGCAAACCTATGACTTCTTTTCATAGCGATTAGTAGTGGAATGCATTTGTGAAACTGATCTACTGAAGTTTTCTACCTGACCAACTGATTTCTGTGTTCAATGCCTCAGTTTGAAAGAAAAAAAAGCTGACTTTTATCCAAACTGACACATGAATTGCCTATGATAGGCAGAAGGATGCATTTCATAGAGGTATTGATAATAATGTCACTTTTCCAAATTTATAGTTACCTGGCTTTAATTTACATATGTCAATTTTGTAATATCCCTCTCATTTAGGACACAGAACACTTCAGTTCTCACTGGCTCAGCCTCATAAATGTATTTCTTATTGCACACCACATTGCCTTAGAAAATGCAAACGTTCCTAAGTCATGACTACTAAATAAACAAAAAAGTTTGCTTCTGACAAAATGCTTTATGAACTAAGGATCTGCTTATCAAAACAGTCTGGCTTAGTGCATTCATGATGTTCATTCAACTAAATTAATGTGCAGAAGTATTCAACTCTTTTAATAAGAAATGTATTTTTTGTTTACAACACTATTATATAATCATGTGTGCTTCTGGTACATATGATCCAGAGTTTGACATCGTTTGCAATTCTACAAGGCAATTTTATGTTGTATATTGACATTTATGACAAATATTCTAATGTATATATAGCAAATGCAGACACTATATCTATCCATCCCCACATACCTTCTTTCTTTTCTGAAAAAACGTATCTGTTTACTTAGGAAGTTTCTATCATTATTTAAATAAGTGGTTCTTACTTGGTAATTGTCTAGGTCATTAAAATAATTACTGTGTTATTGACTTTTAATTTATACCAGGAGGAAACAGAGAAGAGGGACTTTAAACTTTAGTAGGCTGGGAAACTCAGCATGAGGGACAAATCTGAAGTAGCAGTTGCATCCTGGGACAGGCAATAAACAACCACAGCAATGAAACTGCTGGCACAGGGAGAGGAAAATAAAGGAGCAGGCATGATGGGTTCAATGGACAGGTGCCAAGTATGGAAATCCAGCAGCAAGACCCCTAATTTCAACACACCAACAATATAAAAAAATAAATAAATGAAATTGAGACTATATCAGTTTTATTACAACCAGAACTAAGCAAGATCCTATATTCTACAGTCTATTCTGTAATGTTAAATGTCATTATGGTCTTGGGCTCCCACATGAAGATTTAAAGGTATTTAATTGGCTGTATATGCCAATTTTGGTTAAAATATCATCTTAGCAGCTATTTAGCCAACCCAAATAGCTCTACTGATGAAAGAGCTAGCAAATGTTGGCAACCGCTACCTTACAGGAACTTCCTCATCTCACCTGCAGTTGCACTGTCCTCGGGTAACATCTTAAAGTGATCATTCTCATACTGACAAATATGGGAAGGAGAAAGGTAGGCATGAAACAAATGAACACGTGAATCTGTAAAATGAAAGGAGGACCTCAAGGTACCAGGCTCCTTACATTCTGAAGCGAGGACCCTGACAGGCCAAGCTGGAGACACTCCCAGGAACTTGGATGGAGATGACATAAACAACCCCTGTAGTGGAAGTGATGTAATGAAGATATATAGTGATATGCAAGTTAGGAGGTGACAGAAGAAACTAGCGTTAAGTTGTACTCACAGAACCAATAAAATACATAGCTATAGAATGAGGGCTGACCAGAACTTGTGCCAAGAAGGATCTAAGAGCTACAGCTGATTCATGTTCAACCTACAATGCATATCATCATAGTGCTGAAGAAAATATGAAGTGTTACACCTAGGTATGCTGTCAGAGTACTACAAGGACATTTATATTCACCCATTTTTTCATAAGAACTCAACTGAAGTTTTGGTTATTGTTTTGACTGCCACAGTTCATGAAAAATGCAGAACCACCAGAGATGGTCTAGAAAAGAAAAAAAAAAAATTGCAAGAGGTATAGAAAATAAATCCAAAGAATTGCAACATATTTGGGCTGTTCAGTTTAGATCTGAGAAAAGTCTGACTGGAAGCTATGACACATCATCTTCAAGCATGCAACACTTCATGTGAGGTAGAAGGAATGAAATATTCCATAATCTCCACAGGGTATAGCACAAAGAATAAAGGATTTAACCTGAAGCTAGAGGGATTAAGGGAACGTATTAGAAGCCTAAATGTAAGGACAGTGAAACATCAAAACAAATTTACTATGAACTTTTCAGAGTCTCTAGAACAGAATGTTTAAGAAATGCTATATAAACATTACTTGGGGAGGTTTTAGGGAGTTAAGTGTACTTCACTGGAAAGGGTTGACTGAATGACATTTGAAACCTATGCAAAGGCTCAAATTCTAGAAACAGAAAGATATAAAAGCCAAGTGCCCAGAAACAATGAAGTCTACAACCCCCAAGTGGGTGTCTGTGGCATTTTGTAGTTACACAGTACTATGCCCTAATAAAAGAGTTTTAAATCTTTTGTTTCAGCCATGGAATGTGCAATTGCAAAAACTAGTAATTCCGTTTTAGTGAAAAAGAGTTTTGAGTTTTCAAAAAAAGGAAGGAAGATAATTTGTCTTGACAGTTATTTCATTTGAAGACAATACAACTTCTAAAATACGTCTTCTCTTCATTCTCCTGCTTCCTTTAACCATGGCTTCTGCAAGCTTCTCTAATAATAAAAAAAGAAAATGGATACATACTTAACAGTGGAACAATTCTGTCACAGCCGTAGATGAAAATACACTGAATTACTTCAAATGGAAAAAAAGGTTTCTAGGAAAATCAATAAAGTAAAAATATTGGAAAGTACTAATAAACTTCTTTTGCTTTAAGTGCAGTGCCTAGGATTCATGCTACTATGACAAACATTAAAATTTTTAAAATGTTCATTTGTACATTGCAACCCTAATGGTTATGCACTTCCTGCTCTCTAACAGACTGCTGAAAGAATAACACCACCTTTCCAAAGGTATCAGATTAAGCATGCATCAGTTGACATGAAAAAGCGACACTTGCAGGTGCTTGCAGGTGCTTGCACGTGCTTGCACATGCCATTTTGAACAGGTAAAAAGGCAATTGTGAATAACACTGATTGAGCAAGTCAGCCTTTGGTTTTAGAGATGGAGTAAATTTTATACAAACTCAGTATTTTTTGTAGCTGCTGAAATGCTGCATTTGCCAATAAGAGAAATCAGGTGTCCTTACATTTGGAATGCAACACTAACAGCTGAATGACCACTGTGACTTCTGGAAGAGCCAGTGCACAATCCAGGATAATGAGTGATTGTTAAGTCATATGTATGTTTTTATTTTACCCCTTACACTAAGTAACCATTTAAAAAAAAGTTTTAACATTCGGTTAAAAATTGGCTGTCTGGCTGGGCCCAGAGAGTTGTAGTCAAGGGAATTAAATCCAGTTGGTGGCTGGTCACTAGCAGTGTCCCTCAGGGCTGAGTTCTGGGGCTGGTCTTCTTCAATATCTTTATCAATGATCTAGATGAGGGGATTGAATGCTTCCTCAGTAAGTTTACAGATGACAGCAAGTTTGGTGGGAGTGTTGTTCTGCTTGAAGGTAGGAAGGTTTGCAGAGGGATCTGGGCAGGTTGAATCAATCGACTGAGGCAAATTACATGAGGTTCAACAACACTATGTGCCAGGTCTTGCATTTCAGTCACAACAACCCCAGGCAACACTACAGGCTTGAGGCACAGTGGCTGGAAAGCTGCCTGGCAGAGAAGGACCGGGGGGTGTTAGTCAACACTCAGCTGAATATGAGCCAGCAGCGTGTCCAACAGCATCCTGGTTTATACGAGAAATAGTGTGGCCAGCAGACGGGAGGTGACTGTGTTCCTGTACTCAGCACTGGTGAGGCCACACTTTGAGTACTGTATTCAGCTTTGGGCCCTTCACTACAAGAAAACAACTGAGATGTTGGAGTGACTTCAGAAGAGGGTAATCAAGCCGGTGAAGGGGCTGAAAAGCAAGTCCTATGAGGAGAGGCTGCAGGAATTGGGATTGTTTAGTTTGGAGAAGAGGCTGAGGGGAGATGCAACAGCTCTCAACTACCTGAAAGGAGGTTGTAGGGAGGTAGTTGTTGGCCTCTTGTGTCTAGTAAATATGGGTAAGACTAGAGAAAATGGCCTGAAGTTACACCAGGGGAGGTTTAGGCTAGATATTAGGAATAATTTCTTTACAAAAAGAGTATCAGACACTGGAATGGACTCCCCAGGGAGGTGGTAGAGTTACCATCCCTGGAGGTATTTGAAAACAGTGTAGATGAGGCACTTCAGGACATGATCTAGTGGGTTGTGTTGTTTGTGATGTGAGTTTGGTTCTTTTCTTGTTGTTGTTGGTTTTTTTTTGAGGGCAGAGGGGGGGGGCAGTTGGCAGAGCAGCTGACAGTTGCACATGGTGATCTTGGAGGTCTTTTCCAGCCATGATGATTCTGTGCATCTGTGAAATGTAGTCAGTCAAGCTCACAGAAGGTATCTGATACACCTTTTTGCAAGGTACTCTTTCCAAAGTCTGTGCAAGTGGCTGGAGGTTACCTGTGGCATAAAAGTCAGTCCTCATTTATTTTTCTGTAACTCTCTCATCCCCACTTAGGATTACTTCACTTGGTGACTAGGAAGCTTGGTGACTCATAAATTCCAATTGCACAGAGGCAGTTAAGCAGTAAGGAAGAGTAAGGGTGAGTTATGATTATCTTAATGTAATTGTACCTATGTAGGATAGTAAAAGGGAGTAAAATTTGAAAGGCAAGATACTGTCGAGCAACTCAGCATAGTTACTGAGAGCTGCTAATAGTGTTCTTTGCAGAAGGGAGTGTTGACAGTTGGAGATATCATTGTTGAATACATTTTTCACCTATAGCCACCCTTCTGGTCTCTTCTCCCAGGTCATCTGCTCTCTTTCATGATACTCCTTTGCATGACAGTACTTACTAATTCAGGGCCTTGAAACATGTCCATTTTAATTTTACTGCAGTTTTTAAATTCATAATAAAAATAACCACCGGCACGCAGACTGCAGCAGAAGAACTGTAGGTTTCTGCAAGAAGCTTTCGCTATATCTCTATGGGAGAGGGAGGAGAGCAGAAGCTCTATGATCAGATTGGTTTAGACTGTTGTCCTGCTGTAGGTGTTTAGTTCATGTCTCTTAAGTCCTCCAATGTGAGGAAAAGTTAGCCAAGATGCCTTTATATTATAAGACATTTTCAATCTAACTCGAACAGCAAAGGCTGAGAAAGGACTCTCACCTTTGTTGCCAGAGAGGACCTGATTAGACACTGAAGATGTAAAAAAAACAAAACAAACAAACAAACAAAAAAAACCACCAAAAAATATAACTACCTTTTACACAGCAGATGGCAACTCTTGATTATAGACTTGTAGTGCAATATAACTGTAAGGAATCTGGGTCTGCCTTCGGACCTCCAGGGAAGAGAAGAGAATCCTGAAATTCAGCTTGGAATGTGCAACTCAAGACTTACTGTTTTCAGTTTGACCATCAGTCAAGGGTTAACATATAGTTAACTGCAGGCTTAACTCGTCCCTCTCATATCCCTTGTCACTGCATATCATCAATAAGCTTGCATAGCACAGTAAGTGACAACAAAACTAAACACTTCTATTAATGGGATTTCTATTTAATTTCATCAACCACAGACTACAAGAGAATCCAGCTTACAATTCCACCGCTGTAGTACTGGAGATTATGACAGTGTTTTTTGAAATAGCCTCCATTTCCTCAATGCCCATTTTCTGACATGGCAAATTAAATATATGCAGGGGTTTGTGTGTGTTTTCTTTCTAAAGAAAGGAAAAGGGAAAAAAAAAAAAAATTCCCTCAAGCCATCCCCCACAGCTTAGTGAGGGCATAATTCAACTACGTATAATGGACTGAGGGCATTTCATAGACGGTTGCTACTGACACTAAGGATTAAAATGCAGTTTTCAGATCTGAGATGTTGAGAATGAATTCATCCCTAATTTAAAAAGAAAAAAAAATATATTAAAAAATGTTCATGTCGAGATCTAACTAAACTACTTCATAATGGTGCCACCATAGCCACCCCAACATTAGTGAAACAAAGGGGAAAGTTATATCATTCTACTCATTTAATAAAAGCTAAATAGATGTACTACCTATATGGTCAAAGGATCAATATATAATTAAAGTATTCTAGCTCTATGTTGTAATCTAAATACAGCATCAAGAAACTCAAATTTTCTAGAAATCAATCTTATTGCAAAACTTAATTGGACTTTTTCTTTCACCTAGTTTCCTATATTTATTTGCAGACAATTAACATGTTTAACATGGTTTTGGCACTCCATCCCCGCAACAATATAACAGTGCACCTAAGCAAAAGAATAGACCCTATAAAGCTCAGAGATGTATGGGTTCTGGGACCTCCTGTATCAACTAAATAAAATTGTTTATAATTAAGTATTTTTAATGTTTAATTTCACACGTAAAATACCTTCTCTTTTACTACACAATGCACACCTAACCTCTCGCTTCTCCCTTTGGGAAAGTCATCTCTCTCAGTTAGAAGCCACTCTTAAGGGTATTAAGCTTCACCATATTAAGACAGACATTCACAGACTCATCTCCAATTTTAACAGATGAATTCCCAGCTTTTGCCTTAAACTATTTACTGCATGACCCCAAAATAAATTCTGTAACAGGGAAAAAAGCAAAAATAATTGCAAACCCGGTTATCCACCCTCCAATCAGTACAATACATACATCTAAAAGGAACACTTAAGGATAGCTCAAACAGAAAAAAAGCACTGAAATAAGGAAAGAGAACATGTAATAATCTAAAAATTGTTAAGTATGAATTATCAGCAGATTAACAGTCATCTTATGGGGAAGGTTCCTTGCCTTTGAACTGAACTCACAAAAAGAAAAAATACCTACTGGTGTCTGCCTGGCTGCCCACACTGATGTATCTGTCATTTCCAGGAAGAGCTGTTTGATAGTAAGTTGCCTCCTCTAGCTGGGGAACCTTGGCATTCTTTGCAGTGAGGAAAGCCACAGCCAACTCCAGATTGCCATTGCTGTCCTTTAAACATCAACAAACAAAATAAGTGAGCATCCTTTCACTTTTTTTTAATTTTTCTGAATCACAAAGGACAACATTACAAGCAATTTACCAGATCAATGACAGATTGTATTTTCACGTGAAATACTGGTTAGAAAAGAAAAAGTTTCCAGACTTGACATAATCATCATATTTCACTATTTGTAACCAAAATAAAGACTACACACCCCATAAAAAATTACTTTGGTAGAATTCAACTTATATTAGAAAATAAAAAAATTAAATAAAGGCTTGTAGTATAGGCTAACTCCGCAACAAGCACAGTCAGCACACTCACACAGACTTCAATACCAGACAGCTGAATTCTTCTGAAAATCCAAAATTTCACTTTTAAAGCCAGAAGTACTGGCTTTTGAAGCACAGTTATGGACATAGTTTATGCTGAGTCTGAGGCAACAACCATATATGTGTACACATTATTTAAATTCACTAAATCCTAATTTACCATGTATAAATGGGTAAAAGGCCCTGCTTGAGGGAGACAAGGCATTTTAAAATTTTATTTTATTCATATATGTATATATATTTAGGGAAACAGAATGCAGAGAACTGTATTTACTTGCATTAAAGAACCCTTTTTTGTGTGAAAGAATTTGAATGGTTGAAAAAGCAGTGAAAAACACAGAAAAATTAGCAAAGGGAGGTAAGTTCAAGGAGAGTTCTCCATTTTACATGCTGAGCAGAACCTGCCCATGACAGAAAATTAAATCTTGATTAAAAAAACCCCAACAACTCATCAGGAGATGACCAGTATAGCACTAAGGTATGTCAAAACACTTTAGCCAAAGATTAAAGGCAAGATATACCATTCCTGCCTTTTCATTTATGAACACTAGAGGAATTTTTATGTCAGTACCAAAACAGAACAAAATTCCTTCTAAACTGAACAAGCCACCATCATTAGCTTTTCCCCCCTAAATAAATCTCAAGTAACAAGCAATAGAACAAGAGGAAATATTCTCAAGTTGCACCAGGGGAGGTTTGGATTGGATATTAAGAAAAAATTCTTCAGTGAAAGGGTTGTCAGGCACTGCCACAGGCTGCCCAGGGAAGTAACTAAAAGACATGCAGATATAACACCAAGAGACATGGTTTAGTGTGGACTTGATAGTGTTGGGTTGACAGTTCAACTTTATGATCTTAAAGGTCTTTTCCAACTAAAATATTTCTACGGTTTTATAAAAAGTATTCAAGCTGGGAACGAAAGGGATGGAAGGGAATACAAGAGTAAGAAAGAGTGGGGTTTATGACTTTCACAGGTAGTTAAGATATTCACATTCAGCTACAAGTCGAACACATCCATCTTACCTTCAATGCCTGCTGCAGTACCTGGATGTCATTGATACCGGTGATCTCTCTTAGCTGATTTAAAAATGTTTGCTGGTGCTAAAAACAAAAACATATCATCAATAAGATGCAATTAACAGCAAAAACAAATACAAGATTATGTTTCTCTACAAACATTAAAAGTATCTCCATATAACCTCTATGCAGAACAAAGGAATAGTCCCTTTGATACTCAAGTTTGTCTTAGTTTCTGCAACTCGGGCACTTTTAGTAGGCAAAAAAAAGCACAACAAAAAAACCCCAAAAAACCACCTGATGAAGGGTGAACTTATGCAACGTGGGTTTAAGAAGCCTATATAAAGCCACAATTGTTTCTCCTTAAATAAAACTCCATAGCTTGGTCTTCAAAGGCAGGAGGAGAAATAGCTGACTGAACTCCCATCAAAACCAGTTTCTTCAACTTCTAATTATGCTCAATTCCACTATGTCCTCAACATACACCATTCCAAGCCATTCCAACCTCAAAACTAAAAAAACTACCCCTTACTGATCATTTAGGTGTTTTTAGAGAAGTAATAAAAAATGTCCAGACAAAACAGTTTCAAGACTAAAGCAAAACCTTAGGAATCAGTCTTAACCACTTTCCTAAACCAGCTGAATGCAGCTCTCCCAACTCACAACATAATTCAGCATCCATGACTGAGTTTAAAATAACACCTGGAGTTAATAAAAGAATAAGAGGTTCTGGGTCTCTTAAATATTAATTTCAAAGAATTTTAAACCTTTTTTTTTTTTTTTTTTTAAATAAAAATCTGGTTTCACTCCTGTGCAGAGCCAACAGATGATTCTCTCTGCTCATGCTCAGGTATCACACCACAGAAGCAAAAAGGAGGCACTAGGCTGGAACAATCCTTGAACTCCAAATAAACATTAAAACCGCTTAAACCATCAAAATCATGAATACACAGAAGACTGACTATTGCTCCATATTTAGAAATTCCATTCTTCCTTTGACAGATGGGACAAAAAGCTTGGTGGTATCTGCAAGTGCTTTCTCTCTTTTGTTTGCCCACCACATCCTGAACTCAAAATAATAACTTCATCTATAAAAGACAAGATTTTGTAAAGTACAGGGTTTTGTTTGATAGAAAAAAAGCATATTTCTTATCAGTGACAAGTAAATGTTCTCATGTCACTCTCCAAATTAATTTAAAAAACTCCAAGTATAAATGTCTTGCAGCTACTTCTAAAATACTTTTCTTTAAAATTAATTATTTGGAATCAAATATTCAAATACCCTTATTTTCTTCTTATCACAGCTTTGTATAGAGGAGGAAATTAAGAGCTGTGTGAACGCTGAATTCCTCAGTGTGAAATTAACCTGGCAGGCACTACTTCATGCCCTAATAAGTTGAAATAGAAGGCATACAGTTCAGGATGTTTATGAATTATATACACAGTCTTCCCTTCATTTATGATCCTAAGGGACACAGCTAACAATCCAATTTGCCTTTTTTTTTTTTTTCCTTTTCTTTTTAAAAACTCTGCTGTTATCACATGAAAAGTGAAGTGATGCAGGAAAACAAACTCCCACTCTATCCCCATCCCTCACCCCCTCATTTGTTTACTCTGTGCATTTCATAGCTCTGTACAAAGGAAAGACTTTCCCCTCTAAAGTTGCTTTCCTGCCCCTGGGTCTGGAAAGAAGCAAAGAAAAAAAAATAAATAAAAAAAAAATAGAGCATTGGGAAAAAGTAATTACAACAACATTAAAACTGACAGGAGCAATTCAAGGGCAGTGCATGGCAGCAAAATGGATTTCTTCTTTTATTTGCTACCAATATGATGGTTAATAAAATAGAAAATAGCTTCATTATGAAATATTATATCAAGTTATAACAGATTTCTGTATCTTCCACAATATATACAACAACTTGGAAAAGCTGACTGGAGGATATTCACTGTTCAGAGATCAGAAAAACACAGAAGAGATAGTTTACCAACAATCTCTTAGCAGATCAAAATATTGGCTGTTAATTTATGAGCACAGCTGTAACTTATAAACCTAGACATCTGTAGTTTATATCCAGATTTCAGTATTCTGGTGGAAAGCTCTGGTTTTCAATGCCCTCTTCCCAAGGACATTTAAAAGATCAGAACCAGGCCCAGTCATGCTCATCAAGAGATTATTTAAGTACCTAAATATACTTTCTTTCTCTTTTTAAGGCCAAGAGTTTAAGTCATTCAGCTCTAAAATTCCCAACTGGTAATTAAGTGAACAACACAGAGAATCCCTAAGAATCCTAGTTACAAGTGACATAAATAATGAGAAAAATTATTCTGAATATTTCAAACAGATTTAAATTGCACTAGGGCCACAAACACATGATTTACACATTACTGGCTTTTCAGGTAAATGTAGACAAGCTATCAATAATCTCCCAGTTATTTCAAATCACAGAAAAGTTAAAGAATGACGATACTCCTCCCTTCATAGAAGGGCAAGGAAAAATCTAAAACCAAAATAGCAAAACCAAAAGGTATCATTGAAGTTTTTTATCATTGAAGTTTCTTCCTTCTGATCAATGTATTCTCTTAATACCTGCTAACAGACTAACAGGTCTTCAGAAGGAATTCTGAAAATATGTAAGACAGCTAAAAACACCACAGTGTACCATTAGACCTGATGGCTCTCTCTTCCATCCCTTCACCACTCTCCTGTTATCCTCTCTAATCTGCCATAAGTGCACCCTTTTTACTGTGTACAGACCTTTCTGACAACTGCATGTTTAACTTTGCCATTATTCTCCTTTATTATTAATTTGACAATATGTGATCACCCATGAAACTATTAGTACAGGTAATTCTACTTCTTCTCATTACAACTGACAATGCAGGCAACTACTACCAAAGTCATTCTTCACTCATCAGAAGGCAAGATTAGATTTTCTTTTTGCTTTTCTTTTCACTTAAGTAGTTTAAGAAACACAACTGCACTTATATTTAATTAACTAATATAATGCACATTCTTAATGTGCATCCACACTAGACTAAGTCAAAATAGAAGAAGCGTATTTGTTTTAAATTATATTTCTTTAGTGCATGCTATTGTAGCGTATAGGATAATTTTTAAAATACTAATACCCATTACCAAAGACTAAAGATCAAATTCTAATGTAACCATTAAAGAATTAACTCTCTTCTGAATTGCAACTGATATTTAATAGAATACTCAGGACAGACTTCTACACACCAAGCGAGCCACCCTCCTTACTCCTATTAATGCTTTGCCCAATTACACTTACCCTAGAAGCTTGACTCTTCCTGGAACTTGGGCAACCTTGACTTGAAAGTGAACATAGAACACAGACCCTGACGCGTGTACAAACTGTAGCTGTTCTAAACAACTATGATCAGAATTCAAGGCTTACCAAAGATACCCCAAAAAGCTCACACTGCATGAAAGCAAAGCTAAAAAATTAAGGTGGCAGCCTACAAGGACTTTCAAATGTCTGAAACATATACATTAAGATGTTAATTCAATTAGGTCTGTGAGGAAGATTCAGAACACAACTAGCAGTCCTAACACAATTATTTTTTTTCCTTTTCTCAAACACAACTCTTCCCTGACTCCCTATTTTTTCTAACCTTGCATTAGTAAATGTTCAAATTCTGAATTGTAACTCACTGCACTGTAATTCAATTTTATAAGCAACCTCCATCTTCAAATGCAGATCCAAAGAAATTATCCCAACAGAACCAGGTGCAACTACTGGTGCAAATACACCCACTTTGGCTTTTTCATAACTTATGTGCCTGTAGCTACTTTTGCTTTGCCATCCTTTCCTCAAAGGACACACCACCAAATGTGTTACATTATACATGCACACATACATATTTAACACATATACACACATAATCCATGTAGCTTGCACTGCATTTGAATCAGCCCTAAAAACGCTCCAAGACTTGGTCTACAACACCAAACTCTGCTGATGCAAGTGCTGCAGGGCAATCCAAATCCCTGGCCAGACCAAGGAGAGGCTCCATTGATGCTGCAACTGCCCTGAGACCCAGCTGCTCACACTTCTCAGTCCCCATCACATCACCCAGCAATCAGTTCCCTAGGGCTTTCATGCACAAGCTATTCCCAGCCTTCCCACTTCCTCTGGCTTCCCAAATATGCAATGTGTATCTCCAGATTTTCAACTTTTGGAAGATTTTAACAGGAAATTCTCCCATTTTCCTGGATGCAAGCCAAATTTGTTTATTAGGAATGCATGCCCTTATTTCCAATTGTTTCCTTTTTCGGCCATCCCTCTCTTCCTCTCAGGAAATGCCCAATTAAGATTATCTGGTTTATAACCTCACACAATAGCATATTCAGTAGCCATGCCAGTGCTAGTGAAGCAGAAAAGGATCTGCACTATTATCTGCTTAGTGAGATACTGTGCCCAAATTAGTTCCACAACAGTACTGTACACTCTGATAACTTACCAAAATCAGAGCAAAAAGCAAAAATACACAAATACCTTTCTGTGCAAGTTAAATCACATACCACAGATAAATTTGGGGGGAAAAAATAGCTACCTTTTGATCTGTTTATTTTCTCGTATCTGTAGCTCCTGAAGAAGTACATGTAAGCTTTGGCTTTATTAATGGCAACATCCAAATATTTATATTTGTAACAAAAGCACTTTCAAACTTAGAAGATAAAACAACCCTCTTCAGCTTCCAAACATAGAAAGAATCTTAAGTTTGGTCATAAATTATATGGTCCAACGATTACCAGGAGAAAACAGGGCTTACTGCCTCACTTCACAGTTCATTTAAACAGCACATAATGAAAGCTAACTATGGGAATCCCTTCCTTCAAGGGATTAATACTTGTACTACAGACAAAAAGAGAGGGGAAAACACAAATGCTGAGAATGGCACCTTGACCAAGTCCCTCCACACAAAACCTGCTTACTTTACTTGCTGGTGCAACACCAATTTTTAAGAGTTATTTGTTGGAGGAAAATCCGAGCGACATTGCACAAAACATTTTATCTTAAAGAAAATTCTAATGTAACCTGAGTTGCAGAGGCCTTGCTAAAGATATATTTGCAGGCAAGTAGTTAATAAGCTAGTTTCCTCATGTGATGCTGTAATTAGAGGAACACTGGAAAATTAGAGGAATGTAATCCTCTATAAAAAGGCTTTACATTTCTGCTACAAACAAAAAATAGTTAATGTACAAAGGAGGAGCATACTAAAGACCCTCATTTACTACTGTGAATGTCATTTTCTGCCAAATTAATCATATCTCCCAGGAATAGTTAAAAGGCCCAAATGCACTACTGAGCATTTTGGCTTCCACTAGCACAGATACATTGGCCATCCTCTAAATAAACTGCTGGACAAATTCCAACAGAAAAATAAAAACTAACCGTGTCCATAAAGATTCTAAGTTGAAAGACAGGGGAAAACACACTCCAAAAAGTTGTTGCATGTTTTTGCTCTTACCATGGCTATCCTATTTTTTTTTTTCTGTGTTTCTGCACATGCAGAATAAGCACACGTATAAGTATGTAAATAAATAAGTGGGTATATGAATACACGTATTTTTAAAAGCAGTATTTTGCTACTGCAAAAACCAGTTAAATCTGCTCTGGCTTTAAGGTGTTCATTCTTACAGAATCTCCTAAAGTGCAGACGACTTAGCTTCCCTTGCCTATTATCTGCTAAATGGGTAAAGAGAAACCTTTTACATGACGTTGTAATCTTTAAGAAAGTAGGTAAAGATGTATTTTTATATACACAAAAATGCAAAATGCATCTCAGCTTTGGCTTGGAAAAAAACACCTGTGGAGACCAAAGGATATGTAGAGACTGAAGATTTTCAGTCTGGGACTGTTCTGAGCAGACTGGGAGTGTTCTGAGGAGACTGCCAAACCTGCCAATTACAACAGCAGGTCATGCAAAGTGGGTAATTAACAACCTGCAACTGGACTCAGAGCAAATTTACTTCAAGGAAGCGAAAAGACACACACTATGGCAGTAACTTTCAGTCAGCCATAGCCTGGGCCAAATAACAGGGTACTGAGCCATTTCATATAAACTACAGTAATACCTAGAAAGTTTGGACCAGATGATCTTTGGGGTCACTTCCAACACAGGGAACGAATAAGACCCTAAAGCCAGATTTCTTACACAACTCGGAGAAGTGAAAAGCATCACCTTATTACTACATAGATCTTCCTAGGCAAATTTTGAGGTGCTAATGTACTGGAGTAATAATACGGCTAGGAGAGGCACCACTGAGTACATACATACATACAATAATATGGAGAGCATTCAGAAAGCAAGAGAAGCACACTTCCATGCATACATTTAGTGGATTTTGACTCATTTTCCCCCAGGCCATAGAAGTACTGAAACTCGGCCCTGGACTCCAACTCCATACCCCTGCAGATCTATTGCCTGGATTACAACTAATCATGCTCAGTTCACAATATCAACTGATTCAGTTTTCCCCAGTGAAAAAAAAGAAACAGAACAATAAAATAAAAACAAAATGGTGGCTGAAGGCAATATAAGTAGTCATTATAAAGACAAAACAAAGTGAACACTGGAAAGGAAGGAAAGACATTTAAACTAACTTAAAGAACAGGAGAATAAATGGTGTGCTCTACCATAACAGAAACGTGAGCCGGCTAAAAAAGCTTCTCATTTCCATCAAAGAAACATGGTTTTAAACCAATACTCCAAATCAAAAGATGAACAAACAACAGAAATGTAACTGAAGCTGTGTATCAAAATTAGCCTATGAACTGGTTTATGAATGTTGCTTTAACGAAGCACCAAGTGAAGAATTGCTTAGTTCCACATTTCTAGCTCTTCCTGATAACTATTCCTAAGGAGGCTTTAGTGACAGGTATACAATCAAAGGATAGGAGCCTTAGTAATTACTGAAAACATAAAATGTGACCAAAATGTAAAATTAAGAGATTTGAGGTCTGTGTGTTTTAAATCATCATCAGAATTTCTCACATGCTTCTCAGCACAATAGAGAAAGCTTCTCAATAAAACCATGTCAAGCTAGGTCTTTGTCACTCCGGTCTTACTACACTAACGACAATAACTCTAAAAATTAATTAACTAATGTAAAACTAGCGAGATCTTTAATCTCTTTTAACTAGATGTAAGTAAAAATTCAGGTTGTATTCACTGGAACAGCCACAGGGAAGTTTGCTTCACAAAAATCAGTTTTATTTTTACACACTCCAGTAAGTGTGACAGTAATCAACTAAAAAAATACCTCTACTCTGATCCAAATCTGATTGGTGATTAGAGTTACTGATGGCAGCAGGAGCCTTCCAAAGCATCAGCACATGTTATTAGTAAGCTACGCATAAAACTCAGGATTCCTCTAAGATTGAACCCATGGATGACAACTGGGAAGTTCCACATCCTGGAAACACGCTTCACCCTCAGTTCACATCCCAGTACCATCTCACAGTGTTCATACCGCAGCATCAAGAGAGCTTCCAACAAGGTGCACAAGCTCCAGCAAATTAAAATCACCAGGCTCAATGATAGATGAAATTATACAGAAAGGAGAAGGAGACTGAAAGATGACAGAGATACAGCTATGTGTGTATATAAAAAAAAAATAATCACACACACATTTTCCAATGACTCCTGGCTGCTTTCTGTTATAAAAGTTTCCTTTGTAATTTTTCCTTCTGTTCATAGACATTTACCATAATGCCTACAAATTCAATTTTGCTTTAGTGTCTGCTCAGGTAGTATCACTAAGACACACGCTTTCTCTTCAGAGAACAACTATTGCCCAGGGTATCAATTATACTGTAGCAATTATTAAAATTATCCCTTTGAACTCTTTTAAACAATTTATAAAATCTTGTCTTTCTGAGGTCTAAAACCATGTTGCAAAGATCTACAATTTAACTTCCTGTTTTGAGATACTTTTCTTTGTATCCTGATCACAGTTTAACCTACCGCAACAAACACAACCTGTTCTGGCTCACATTTAGGCTCTTTACAGTCCTTTCATTACCCATTTATTATCTGTCACTGAAAAGCTAAGTCTCACCTCTAAACTTAAGACGACACCCACTAGCCCATTCAAGTGTTTAGCTTTTACATGGTTGTTTTGTTTTTTTTCATATAGCCATTATATCTGCTCTGCACAACAGAGAAGAACTCCCAAGAAAACAGTCAAGCTTGCCCCATTGTAACAACGGCAGAGAGAGAGGAAAAAAACAAGGAGAACAGCTCTAGGAACTGAAAAATCAGCTCTGGAAGGTACAAGTGTCCTCAGATCAGTGGGATGCCAGTCTTCACAACAGTTTCAAACAATAAAGTTTAAAGAGGCTGTCAGATCACAAGCTGCTTCTGACAAGCCAGCTGTCCCTTGGTTTTAGCTCCTGCTCCTATCAGCCAGCCTAGGCTGCTGTTGCCAGATGCCACCTGCTCTGGCCACAAGCTACTCCTCCCTTGGAGCCACCACTGCCACTTGTCTGAACCTCCAGAAAACCAGATCAGGCTTTCAGTAAACCATCAGAAAGCCACTCTTTGCTTTTAATTAATTTCCTGCTGACTTGATGAGAACTGGGGGTGGGACAAGGGAGAGGACAACACCAAAGCTGCACCTATTTCCACTGGATTAATCTGTTGTGGAGGAGCAGCAGCCTTATGAGAATAATTTTTTTTCTGTACCTTTATCTTAATCCTACTCTTACCCAGTGAGAGAAACAGAAGGGAAGGAAAAGCCTCCCACGGTCCTCATCCTATTTAGGCACTACTGCAGAAAACTTGCTCCAACAAGAGGTGAATATGAAATTGAAACAGGGATCTGATGCTCCTCGTGTGCATCAGTGGTAAAGCTGCAAACCATGTATGTAAACAAATGCACACATCCAGGTCTACCCCTTCACAGGTTGAAAACTTGTATGCTGCTCTCCTCTCTCTGATTTTGGTGTTCACGACCAGGAAGATTTCATTTACTGCAGCTGTTAATGGCATAAGTATCAAAGATCCCACCTCACCTCAAACAGCTCTGCCATGTGCCCTAAGTAAGCGATACCAGGGAAGATTTCAAAAACAACTTTTCCACTCAAAATTCAGAATAGTAGAGCGTGGAAAATTTAAATAAAAGTTAAACTGAACTTTTTAAGGAGGGTCTGTATAGTAGAGTCCACAGTATTCAATAGCAGGGACACATTTGGGTAAGAAGTTCAGCTGTCCAGTTTGAGTAGAAGGGGAAAAAAAAAAAAAAACAACAAACGTAAAACCAACAGAAAGCCTTTCAAAAATGGCTTTCAATAAAGGCTTTTCCATGTAGTCCAATTAAAAAAAAATATTCCTAAAACATGATTTCCTAAAGAAAAGGGCTTTGTGACCACAGAGTGTGCACATACCAAAGCAGGCCAGCCCTCCTGTCTCTGAAGAGCAACAGCCCTGGCAGCCCTAGGCCATCTCAAGCGTCTTGGCCAAGTCTAGAGCTCCCCAACACCCTCAGTAGAATCCTAACACCAACTTTTAATCCAAGGTGCATTACAAGACAAATTCCCTCTGAAAAAGCAAGGCACCTTTATTTGCAAAGTTCAGGAAAATGAGTTCATAGCTTATCTTGCCCCCTACTAATAATAAAAAAGAAGTCCCATGAAGAGATACACATTGTTAGCTTGAGCAGAAAGATAAGTAAATAAACTGCAGAAAAATGATACTACACATAATGGTAAGCTGCCTAAAACCTGGTGCAGTATTTAACAGATTGCTCAGAAGCTGAGGGGTTTCTGCATCTCCAGCAAGACAGCCCTTCCTGGGTCAAGCGTCAGGAAGCCACTGGCACGTGCCGAGTCCCTGCAGAATGGCCACTGCAACACCATGCGCTGTCAGCCCATGAAGGTCAGCAAGAAGCTTTAATTTTCATTAAGTAATAACCTCAACAAATGCAGATGACATTAGAACTGAAATGAGCATAAAACACAACGGAGACACTACTATACTTAAGGATATGTTGAGATTCGTAATGAGGATCAGCCTATGATTTTAGTACCTCATAATTAAAGAAACAGTAAATTCAGCAGTGCACTCCACAGACGGCAAATGAAATTTTCTATGCTGCTTTCCTTCAAGGAGAAAGAAAAAAGACAATCTTGAGAATCTTTGGGAATTTTTTAATGGACTTTGAATTATCTGACTATGAAACACACATTTACCTCAGCTCTCACAGAAAGCTGAATGTGTTATATTCTAATACGTTAGGACAGTCTCAAGAAACTTCTGACAACTTTGGTTTATAATTGCTATTTGTTATAATTTAGCCCTATCAGTCTCCACTGTCTCGACAGTGATGCAGCAGTATCACCAACAGTGACTTTCTGCCACGCCTCATCACTGCATACCTAGCTGAAGCTTCACAGACTGACCTGAGTAAAAGGAGTTTGAAACACTCTTCTGACCAGTTCGTATTTTTTAAACATAATTTGAAACAAAAAATTAAAATTCTGTGCTGCGTTCCTAGCAGCAGCATTATGCCAACACATTCCCCATCAAACAACAGAGATGATAAATGCCAACAGCAACATGCTTAATCCTTTCCTCCTCAGTAAGGTCACAAAGAAACAGTCTTGGGCTTCCTTGCTAGGGATAGCAGGCAGCTGCAAAGCCCTTCCCTGGTCTGTAACAACGCAGCAGAGCCCGTACCCTGCACCCACACTCCCACCCAGCACTAGGAAGAAGGTGCCGCATTGAACAGTCCTTTAAATCGGCCCCAGATAAAACTTCAAGGCAACATGCCAAGTTAGCAAGAGCTGGAACTGGCAATGATGGGGAAATCTGTCCACCTTTACCATCAAGGAATCCAGAGGTTACTCAGTAAACCAGCAGACTGCACCCAAAAAAGCAGCCCAGTCAGACGAGAGGACAATCATGGTCCAGCCAGAGCTGTCACAAGAGATGTTCTGTGGCCACTTATACCTATGCACTATGGAAAGTGTTAAAAAAACCCAACAATGTACATTTCTAAAGGCTGCAGGTCCCAGGAGATATTTCTTTTTCAAAGTAGCTATTTTCCTGAGGAATAAAATTAAACTGAACACAAAAAGGAAGTGGAGTAACACTTCCTCACCATCTACTCCTCTTCTGAAAAGAATGAACAACACCACATACCTGTGTAGAGCTGGCCTTCTCCAGCTGCTTACTTTAAACCCACTCAAAACATACACCTGAATGTAAATTAATACTATTTTGAATCTCCATACTGGACTTTTTCTTTTTTTTTTTTTGCTTAATCCCAATAAAAACACACTTAAAATAAACTCAAAATGTTGTTATTTTCAGTTTTTGTCTGATGTTTTGTTGTTTTGGGGGTTTTTTTGTTTGTTTGTTTTGGTTTTTTTTTTTAATTGAAATACTACTGAAACTGAGAAAGTAATTTTTGGTTTGAGAATAAGAACAGGTATTTTCAGCACAGGTAGCTGACTTTTCTTCAAGTCCTACAGCTGTGAGAAGAACTGCTGTCACAGAACCTACACATGAACTCAAGCCTAGCATATACTATATTTACTGAAAGTAACAGATGGCATTAAATACAGCAACACAATTCACAGTCCAAAACTTTTACATCTCAGACTTAAACCCTACTATCAAATTAACATTCCATTTTAATTAGAAGGATTCTTTTGGATTACAGGCTACAATACAAACAAAATTATGATACGTCAATTGGCAGGAAAGAGCCCCCAAGGCATATAATACCATTATATCATATGCATCAACTCCCACAAATTCTGCCTAGACCAAGGTAGGAGACATGGGTTAATTGAGTTTAAATAGCTATGGAACATGCCTTGAAAACACTGATGCCTCTCTCAATAACTTTTACTTAATATATTAGTCTGTCTACATGCTTTTACTATAAAGCTCAAAAATATGCTTTCACCTGGTGAAAAAAGCTTTAGTCAAGGCCATTTTAAGCCTCACCTGCATTTACATGACACTTTGATAAGCCTGACTGTTGCCAATTAGTTGATAACACAAGCATTTGAAAATAAATGTTGTGCAGGGGTTAACTTTTTTCAGCAAGAATTCTCCAGTTAAGATAAGTCAAAAACCTATTATAAACAAAAGCATCAAGTCAAAGCTGTGCATCTCAGAATAAAAAGCTTGAAATTTGCATAACAGTATTTCTGCAGCCTTAAAAAAAAGGGTTTACATACACAAATCTGTGTCAGACAGTATTTCCAATGTTAACCTGGTTGTACTGCAGCCTTCAAGCTGTTCCATATCACGTGTTCTTCAGATTCTGCCTCTCCAGCAAACTTACTTATGAGAGCTACATTAAAACTGTGGGGAGTCAGTGTTGCCACATCTCAACAGAGCTGTTTCTGTTAAAATATCATCATCAGGTAACATCAGGTTTCAGAAAAGCTCATGCTGATGTCTTTCAGCATGCTCCTGAATCTCATCCATTATGGCAAAGAAAAGCAGAAATATGTAGCTAATGACATTTTCTAAAGAACGAAAACTATAAAAACTAACTGAATAAGAAAAATATCAGTGCCTCCTTAAATTGCAAGAGTCCCCACCTAAATAAGATTAAAAATTTTCACTGTGATTTTTCAATGTTTGGAATTATGTTACTAAACACATGGAAAACCAGTCCATAATTAAATACACAAGAACTCGCAAAGCCTGCTGCAGACAAGTGAAGTTATCACAGCGTCCTCCTCGTGACATTTTGTGTCAATCTGTCCTTTATGCCATCTTAGGACTCAGTTCTTCCTTCATAGCACTTCACTGGACTGGAATCTCAATACTGACTCAAAACATTGCTTAACATTTCATTCATGTTAAAGCCTAAAACCACAGATTCTGCACCACATTCACAAAGAAAACTACAACATAGTTCAGTATGTTAAAACCACCCCTCTATCAGATGATACAGCCTTGCAACTATCAGCAGAAGCCAGCACAACACCTCTGTCACTCCAGATGACACACCAATATACTACCCCCAAATATCCAGGCAAGGATGTGCAACCCACTGCAGCAAAGGGACAGACTTACATTCCCTTTATTCACTTTGGAAAACTGACACTGTAACAGAGAGCAGAATAGTGGTATGGACAGAATTACTCAAAGATAAATTTATTGAAAATTTTCCGTTTATGGTACATAGACCCCTTATGGTATTACAAGTTTTGAAGGCCTGAAGAAATCTAGTGATTAAAAGATACAATGCTGGCAAGACAATAAGCAGAAATTTTAATGTTGCAAGAAAGCAACGTTTTAGATGGTAATTGTACTCAACCATGGCACATCCTACAGCTGCTCTCTTCTACCTGCAAACTTGGCTAAGGTGTGTTGACACAAACCAGCTGATGATAATATTTATATTTAGCACAGCATTAATATAAGGTAACACTAAAAAAATGGCACATGCCTTTCAGAATGCATTGGTGCCAAATTAAGTTGTAAGTATTTACAAAAAAACAGCAAGAGATGCCATTTGCCAAACTTACACAAGAAACAGGAAAAAGTATTTTATTTGGCATAAAGCCCAAATTTGTACCATTATGGAAGGGATTCCCCGTTATCCTGTTCAGCGGGAAAGCATCTCAGCCCTCATCTTTACTCCAGCCTCACAGCTTTAGATTACTCTGTCACCATATTTTCTCCCTTTTGTAAATAATAAAAAGATGAAGAATTAATCAGAAAAGTTTCACCCTTATGTAGTCTTACCTGCAACTAACTATTGTGACTCACAGTACTAGCTTTTCCCTATTAATTACACTTGACCACCCAATAACCAGAACTTTGCACATATCACAGTTCCAAAGTGAATGGAAGGAGCTCCCACCCCGCCTACTGCCACTTAGCTCTCTGATGGAAGTCACATACGAGTAGTGCAAGTTTCACTGAACTCTCATTACATATTTTACACTCTCTGCAGATACCAACTTCTTTAACAGTATCCCTACCGATGAAGTGTAATTATCAGCTAAGAGAAGCAGTCTTTATTTCATAACGGGGAAAAAACAAATGAGGTCTTCCTTGTATTCATAAAATCATTTTGAAACACGCTGTCACAACAGCCTCTCCTACTTACTCACCTAATACTCTGGCTTGCTATTTGCATGCTGATGGTACCAGCCAACAGCCCCCCAGTGAGAAGCTGAATCCTCTCAAATTATACATGTCTATCTGCCAACTAAAGAGCAACACATCGGTAACTTAGTCACTATTGAAACAATAGGGAAATTTAACACATCCATCAAAAAAAAAACACCACACACAAAAAAAATGCCAAACAAAAAAAAGCAACACACACAAACCTTCCTTGTGACTCAATGCAACCTCTCCTGCCCTTAAATAATCACATGGGTTATCACAAGAGAACTAGAAAGTGAAAGCACTCAGGATACTTTCGTTTCCCGGAGAAGCTGCTCCCACACGTGTCTTTTCTACTCAGTTTAAGTAGAAAAGACTTCCCTGTCTCAGTCCAGGTCCTGACAACATACACATCCTCTCCCCAGATTTTTAAGAGCGCTGCTCCATAATAACTCCATTCAGCAACAACAAAAAAAAAACAACAGCAAAACACAAAAAAACCAAAACCACCCAACCACACCAGAAAAGCAAAATCCAAACGAACCCCAAAGGTCAGAATTTTAAAGGAATTTATTTCTGCACGGAAACACAAAAGCGAAGACATTGCTCTTAAGCTTTTTGTTTACTTTACACTAAGGAATATCAGGAATGTCATGTTTAGCTCAGCTTTTGCCAAATGACCAGCTGGAAATTGCAAATCAGCTTCTACACTACAGAAGGCAAAGAGCAATAAGACAAAGGAAGCCCAGAAGCACCCCAAGGAGTCTCAATAATCCCTCCATTACTAGCCCCACCAGCAACTACTGTAAAGAGGTGACTGGTGCAGAACCCCAAACAATTCCTGGCACAGGTGACGTGCAAGAGTCAGAAACCTCCCAGCTAGTTCTGATTTCAGCCTAGACTGTAAAGGCAGCCTCCAAGTAGGCTCAATTTAACAACTCAACAAATTAACTGTTCCCCACCACCCAGAAGTGTCCCTCAACCCAACCATTCACATCACTGAAGTTATGAAGCCAGCTTCTCATGGACTGAGCAATTGGACTGTCAACCCTTGGGTGGTTTCTTCAGTCAAGAAGAAGAGAAGATTTACAAAAAAAAAACCAGAAGAAAAATTTCTATCTTTCATTCTGTCATTCACTCATCTGCATGAACACAACTGAATTCACAGGATTAAAGAGATGCTATTCTCTGCCTTAACATCTTTTCAGGCATTAGAATGGAAGAAAAGCAACTGTTTAATTACCCTCCCACTTATGTTTACAAAGTACTTTTAAAATGTGAAATATATTTGTTTTGAGATACAGGTGATTTGCTTTTTGACCTTTTCCTAGACACTGATAGGTTTGTCATCTTTTGCAGCTGCTGTTCCTAACAGCTGTAGATACATGGCTATCCTAAAATATATATATATTTTGGGAAGCATTAAAGTTATTTCTAAATAATATTTGAAATGGTTAACAGAAAAATGTATACAGTTTACACTTTGCTATTCCGACGTAGTTTTTTTCTTCCAAGATGTGGACAAAAAGACACTACTCTGGACAGATGTTATGATAGAATTATAGCTATAAACCTGTCCTACCACAATCAAAATCATTACTGAACATTTGCATAAGTTTTTCTAGAATGCAACAGGTTTTCTACCACTATTAAACATTTCATAAAAGTGCAGATTGATAGCATATACCAAGAAAATCAGGACTGCAGAGTTACTGAAAAAAATCCACAAAACAAATCAACAAAAAAACTCCACTCAACTACACACACACACACCCCTCCCACCAACACCCATCAGAGCATTCACAAAACCAGGTGGCTTTCAGCATACCAGTTTGACCAGGGCTTTCAAAACCAATTTGAATCAGTGACCTTTGCACCTTGCTCTAGGCTTTCAGAAAATACAAGCAGGAGTCTATGCAGAAGGTGTAACTACACACAGGATCAACTTTTTTTATTAACTTTTTTTTTTTTTTAAATACATAACAAGACATGTATAACTAAAAGCGTGACTCTATGTAACTTCAAATAATTCTTGCAAATTACTTACTAGGTGACACAAACACATGCAGTAAACCAGTTTGGTTATTTTGCTCTTCCTGGCCAAAAGAAGTAATAAAGTTTTCAATACCAGCAGTAGCAGGCGTAACCCCCCATACTGAAGCCCACCAAACAAGAAGTCCACCTGCCCACCCATCACACAGTCCGAACATGGCCTGTTCATGGGGAGATTCAACCTTATTACATGACCCATGGTGCAGATGAAGGAGGACACCCACGTGTTGGTCACAGGTTGTGCAATGAGAGCAAGAGCCTGCAGCTTCTCAGATCCACTGGGCAAACGGCCCATCAGGAAACCCTGAACTCAACTGATCAAAACACAAAGATTTTTAAGGCTCTGTCTCCTTGGAAGGTTGTCACATATCGCAATGAAAAAAAGAAATTTAAAAAATTAGCTCAAGTCCCAATATACCTGCCTTGCTTACCAAGTCACCAGAAGATATTTTTTGGGATCACATCCTACCACCATTCATGATGCATCATCTGTACTTCAATTGTTGCAGATGTATAATAGTATCATCTTCCATATGAACAACTACTGCAGTATTAAAAGTTGGTGACTATTGCTTTCAGGAAAGAAAAGCAGCCTGTACTGTATTATTAGCTAGATTTTTCCATAAAAAGTACATCAAATACATGGGACAAGCAGAGCAGATGCATACACGTGACCTATCTCAACTGTTTCCTTAGTACCCCGGAAAAGAGTAAGGGAGAAGTAAATAGTATTAGACTTTGCTTAACACCATGCATTATTTCAAATGCTAAAAATCCTTAAAGGTTTGTGCTTCTTTAAAAAAAAAAAAAAAGTAAAAATCCCATAACCAAAAAAACCCACAAGAGGAGCTGACACACCTAACTTTATTCTACTGTTCCTGTGATTACACTGCCAATATGTTGCTGAATCACAGACCTGAAATAACACAGGGTGTGGGAAACCAAAGGACAGATAAAACAGACTTTAAATCCATGTATCAACCAACACATAATCTCTACCCAGAAGCAGTAGAACTTGATAATACACACTGCTGAGAGGGCAGCTCAGTGTCACTGTTTAAAGCTCAGCTTCTTCAATCTGCTGTTCTGAGGTGACCATCACAGTGCAGAATGAGAGGCAGCTTGGAGTGGTGTTTCTCCAAGAGGAAAATCAACATACACATGTACAAACCTAAGCTGCCCTCATGGCAGCGGCCGAGGACTGCCTGGGATACAGGGAATCCTACAACATACCTTCCTTAGCTCTTCAGCAGTAAAACGCCTGAAAAAAAGGACCTCACTGTACAGAAATAGACAGGCCAAAACCAGAAACTAGTTGTTTTTTTTAATTTCCCAAGCCATTTATATTTATTCACACACTTTAGCCTTACTATGAACATTACAGGTTACCTACAGACATCTAACAATGTTAGGGAAGCACACAAGAACTGTGAGCAACAAGGATAACATGATTAATTATTTGCTTCAGAAGGTAAATAAATTACAAGTTTTAACTAGGAGTCAAGATGACCAGTAAACATGAAAGAAAAAAATTCCTTTTGATTCAATCCAGATGCCTTAACTTGACAACAAGCTAGATACTGTGGGAAATGGGCTGTTTGTAGTTAGAGCATTTATTAACACAAACCTGTATCTCCAAGTACTGCTGAAGTTTGACACATACTTCCTGTATGACAGTAAGAAACCATCTGATGAACAATGTTGGGAACCACAGTTCTGAATAAGGTATGCTGATGACTCAGGCATTGCTTAGAAATGCAACACATTTCTGCTTGTATGTGGTTTCTTCACAGTAACAGAAAACAATAATGACAGACTCTCGGGTCTCCAGAACAAACCTTTTAGGAAGACGACAAGTTAGGGTAACCTCTCCACCTTTCAATCATGTCTCAGCCCACTGTATCTTCACAAGTTTCCTTCTTACATGCAAATAAGCTAAGCAATGCTAAAATTTGTCATCCAATTAGCTATTCAGTAGTCTCACTAAGCAATGAGATACACATTTTGGAGACAAATAACTTTTTTGCAAAATATTCTCAAGATTGGCCTTCTCCCCCATTCCAGCATGCAGGTAGGGATAAAGTTGGCAATGAGGATTTTCAGAAAAGATAATAAACATATGATACAATAGAAGGAAAAAAATAAATAAATCCCTGCCATTAAAAGGTTTATTTTATACAGTTTTTCTAGATACTTAGAAAAGTAATTAACACACGTAGATGCTGATTACAACTTCACAGTTATTGCTAATTTCATTTTTACTGTAGTGTGGATTACCAGGGTGGTGAGACACTGGAACAGGTTGCCCAAAGAGGTGGTGCAAGCCCCATCCCTGGAAGTTTTTAAGGTGAGGCTGGATAGGGATCAGAGCAACTTGATCTAGTGGGAGGTGTCCCTGCCCATGGCAGGGGATTTGGAACTAGATGATCTTTAAGGCCCCTTTCAACCCTAACAATTTTATGATTCTATCACAATCAATCTCCAACCAACCTTTAAGCTAATAATTGATTTGAAACTAAAGTAATCCTGAACCACTGACCTGCAAGCAGTAGTTTAGCTAAAAACTGCAACATTTCATCTTTGATATTATTGACAGAAAGAACAAACAGGCAACTCTGACTGGTGTCTACCAGGTGTTATGTCACAGAGTATCTGATACAATAATTAAAGGATATTTAAGTAAGCCAGTAACTGGTTTTGTAAAAGATAACCTTGCTCAGGAAAAGATGTCAGGTGCACAGCAACAACTAATGAAGTTTTTAAACACAGAAGACACACACCTAGCATGGGACCTGGCAGCAAAACGCTGCTACATTAGCCTGCTAGCATACCTCAATACAAAATATTACTGAGTGAGGAACAAAGAGACAAAACCAAACTGTTCAGCCCTATGCCTTCCTGCTTTTTTGCCAAAATCAGTGCTAACTACTTACAATTATGATACCAGTCTTTGGTGAGACACACCTCTCCTTCCAAAGGAGCTTCTTGAACGTAAGCTGTACCACTTTAACCAATTACACCTTAATCATCGCCATTTCCACT
>NW_009952990.1:1981009-1981568 GCF_000747805.2 Chaetura pelagica | reverse complement strand
ACTTCCACTTTGACTATACCAAAGCATTTACACCTTTAACCTCTTATAACACCATATGCCATAAAAAAACCAAACAAAACAGAGGAGGCAGTAACACCACTAACCATAAGAGTTGCATTAACCACTGACAGTTATGTTTAAAAAATATGAAAAAAAAAGTTTTTTAAAAAAAGGTAGAAACGCCGCGATTTAATCTTAGGTTTCTTCCTCTCCGGCCAGTTCAGTTCATTGCAAGCAAAGAGGAGCTGCAGAAGGCGTCCATGTCTTTTGACAAAGAAACACTTTCCAACTCCTGGTGCGCAGAAGAGGGTCCCTAAACGCTGCCACCCGCTTAACCCCATTTCACGACCCTCGTCAGCCCGAGTCCCTGAATCCAGCACTTTTCTGCTCCAGCGAGGCGCGTCACGGCCAGCCCTATGTCACACGCTGGAAATAGCGTTCACCTTTAGCAGGCGCGGCTGGGTCACGCCGTCCACGGGCACCAGCATCTCCCGCCCGGCCCAGGGCTCTTACCGGGGGCTCGGGCGGGGCCCGCCGGGTCCCCCCCCCTCAACGGCAC
>NW_009952990.1:1964978-1979900 GCF_000747805.2 Chaetura pelagica | reverse complement strand
CCGGCTGCGGGCTTGTCCCGGGCTGAGAGCCTGCCGGGGGGGCCTGTCCGCATCCGGGCCGGGCATCGGTGCGTTGCGGCTGCAAGAACCCGGCGCTTTCCGGGGGTTTTGCAGGAAATTTCGGACCAATTCCAGCTCTGGCTGCTCGTACCGACGACAAACCTTAGTTCTGAAAGGCACTTAGAAGTTGCCGATCTTCCCCTCCCTGCTTAGGTTTGTTTAGCTGCCGGGTGAGCTGTGAGGTGATGGTATTCAGCCTTCAGGTTAAACGGGAACGTCCTCAACTGTGTCACTGCTGATTGAAGTACGAGAAGCACTTCAGGTCTCAGCAACCCGCAGTGAATTGTGGCACCGCAGATAAACGGTATTGGGAAAGACCTTGTACCCCGTCTGTCACTCTGCTCTGTGGAGTCAAGGGAAGGGAGGGAAAGGACTCAACTGTGAGCATCAACACAACCAGGGGACAGCCAGCCTTGGAAAGTCCCGGCGGTACTCGGCCAAATGCAGTTAGTTGAGGAGAAGCAGGTGAAGGGCAGCAGAGGAACCCACCTCAAGTTTTGGATGCCTGCACAGTAAATGGTAACAACATCCCCCTTACATTTCTCAAGCTGGTGAAACTTCTGTTTGTAGGAGCAGCTGAGGGGAGCACCACAGTTCCAACAGCCCCAAGCACTTAAAAATCTTGAGGTGGGAGCCTCACGCCATGAAGTGAATTGTGGCCACTGCTCGTCTGTCACATCAAGCCTTAGCATTTACAACTCTCTAATTCGACTCTCCCCTCTCTCCACCGTAGCTTTTTCAGGCTGAAATTATCAGGTAATAACATCACGCCAAGTTCTTCAAGTGAAACACCAATTTTTGCATAGCTCGTGGCAACCTGCAAGCATGGCCTTATTTCACTGTAGCTTCTGTGCAGGAGATGTTGCAATTTGATCAATATTTGCTGTTCTAAGGTTTGTCGCTCATAGGAGGTATCAGTTTTAATGTTCTTGCCTTTTATGCTGTAATATAGAAAGACTATGTTTAAAATTAATGTTCTTAAAGAATATATTGTAGTAAAGACAAGAAACTATCCAGATAATATAGTGGGATCAGAAATTACTTGCAAATTACTTTTCTGGGGCGAAGAGCAGAAATTATCTCTGCTCAGATTGATGGCTATGTGTAAGAAAGAGAACAGCAGTAATATGAGGTCTTTTTGAAGAGAAGTCTTCTGTTGCACTGCTGTGCTGGAGTGCTAGATGAGTTTATCCTCTTCCAGTATATAGTTAGTCATCTTTTTCTCATAGAATTTTACAGCTTCTACACTGTGGTTTTTTGACACAAGCTGCATCTGTCTTCAGATACTTTTCATCAAGGCTATTGATTTTTTATATTCTTTGAAAATATTTGCTGCAGTGCAGCATTTTTTTAAAAAATACATCTTGCAATATTTTTTTTCAAATCTTTCTCTGTTTCATTTAACTCAACAAAAAAGCTTCCCTTTCAGATAGAATGTGTCCAAACAGAAAACGTTGGGAAGAAATTTTACTTTTTGTTCAATTTGCCTCAAATAAGGATAAGATGTCAGAGTATCATCTTCTATTAAATTTATTTGCGTCTCCCCTCCCCAACAAAACTATCACTTTTATAGGCTCCTTCCCCACCCAACATTCTTTAATTAAAAAAAAAAAAAAGGCTGAGAAATCCACTCCTGAGACAGGGATTTATCATTGAAATACTAACATAATCTGAGCCATAGCCATGCAAATTATGATTCTGTTATACATACGGTGTTGCTGGCAACCAGGCGGAATGGGCTTTCAGGTTCCATTTACAGCACAAGCTTTATATGAAGTAGATTTATCACAGGAGTAGAATTCTAACAACTTTGTTAAGGCCACAATTTAGAAAGAGCTCTGTCCTCAATACTAGTATTCCTTAGTATCTATTAAGGAACTATTGTTTCAGGAGAAATTAAAAGAGCAGATTGCTTGGATTCACCCCTCCTTCTTTTTCTGCCTTTAAATCCCGCTGACTGGAGCCCAATTTAGTTTTGTCTGAATGTTGCAGAGAATCAGCATGGTAACACAAAAGTCCAAAAGCCGTCACACCTGCACTGGTACAGCACAAAAAGAACCATTTGGGAGACTTGCTTTCTTCACTTATGCAATATCATCTGATCTCCTACCTATAAACTACTGTTTCTGAGACATGCTACCTTAACAAAGAGCCCACAGTCTTAATTTTCTGAGCTCCTGTTGTGCGTCTGCAGTGATCACTTAGCTGTCACACTTCCAGAGCTGCAAGCATTTTCTTGCTAGCCTTATTGATGGTACTAGTGCACAGAAAGAGAAGTGAGCAGAGGCTGCATGATGACATTTGCTTATGAGTCTCAAGAGCTGAAAAGTATTTCTCTTTTTTATCCTTTCCTGTTGCTTGTATTATTCGCTACAAGTTGGGCAATGTACCTTAATGTACCTTTAATATCTTAAATAGTTTAAGGTGTAGCTAACAATACTTTCCTGGAAGTTTATCATATTTGCACTTAGTTGTTCCTCAACTTTTAACAACTCTTTTCTATAGGGTTGGGTTGTTTGGCAACACATTGCACAACCTCTGTCTCCAGCTGCATAGTCCCCTCAGCAAGGCTGCCCTGGTTGGCCTGTCATCCTCACCAGCAGTGCTAGAGAAGAGATCCACCTGATACACAACCACAGCCTCCCCTCCCCCCTAAACCAGTTGTTTTTCTTCAGCTAGATCAGTTCCCCAAAATGGTTCACTGACTGGCTGTATGAGCAGCTGTGCTGGCCCAAAAGAGAGAGTGACACAAGCGCAGCGATGATACCCATTGAGTGTAATTTCACCTGTTTCTTAGAGCAGTAAGTGATCACACCTTTCTGATCTGCAGACTGACTGTTGCAGGCAAACCACGTTCCTGCTCACTAGGCTTCTTGTCTCCTCAGTTTTGTAAAGAGCAAACAAAATGCCAGCCAACCACAAAACACTATAGCACATTTTATTGTTCACAAAAATTATGTGCAACAAGAAATAGCTCATTATTTCTCTCAGTTTTCAATAGCTTATTTTTGTCTTTAAGTGCATCATTTGTTTAGGGTTTTAATTATACTGTGGCTGTATTGGTTACAGCAGCAGAAATACAAGTCAGGACCTCTTGATATCCTTTTCCCAAATGTGTAGCCTGCTATACTGGCCATGAGAAAGCACTGCTTTAAAAAGTGGTGTAGACCCTGCAAATGCCCAGCTTCTGTAATTAACCCTAGAGAAGAGTTTCTCTGGATTCACATTTCTAAAACCCATTTTGGAGAACTTTCACATAGGCCTTTCTGCTTTGCAGTAAATAGTTGAAACAAACCTGAAACAAAGCCAACAAACCTGAAACAAAGACACCAACACTCAAGAAGCTTTTTAAGCATGACACCTCTTAAGCCATAATTTAACTATTACTCTTGTGTGCCACTGGTAGCCATTCAGACATGCAGTATCTTATGTTGGTTATTTCCCAAGGGAGCCAAAACAAAAGCTACCAAAATTTTAACTCATGAAGGAGAAATTGTTATCTAAAAGCCACTTGAACATCTAAAAGTAAAACTAAAATTATGTGAATGCAGTTTTTGTTGCTGTACAAAACACAACCTCATATTCTATCATTTATGTATTGTATGCTGAAGGTCCCTCACCTTCCAGTTGCTTCTTAGAATCACAGAATCATAGAATCCTAGGGGTTGGAAGGGACCTCGAAAGATCATCTAGTCCAACCCCCCTGCCAGAGCAGGGTCACCTAGAGTACATCACACAGGAACGCATCCAGGTGGGTTTTGAATGTCTCCAGTGAAGGAGACTCCACAACCTCCCTGGGCAGCCTGTTCCAGGGCTCTGTCACTCTCACAGTAAAAATTTTTTTTTAGGTATTCACCTTGAACCTCCTATGCTCCAATTTGCACCCATTACCCCTTGTCCTATCACTGGTCATCACTGAGAAAAGCCTAACTCCATGTCCCTGACACTCACCCCTTGCATATTTGTAAACATTGATGAGGTCACCCCTCAGTCTCCTCTTCTCCAAGCTAAAGAGACCCAGCTCCCTCAGCCTTTCCTCATAAGGGAGATGTTCCACTCCCTTAATCATCTTTGTAGCTCTGCGCTGGACTCTTTCAAGCAGTTCCCTGTCCTTCTTGAACTGAGGGGCTCAGAACTGGGCACAATACGCCAGATGCGGCCTCACCAATGCAGTAGATCCCTATTCATATACCTTCTGAAAGTTAGATGCTATATATTCAAAATAGAAAACCTGAGATCTGGAATACTGAGTCCATGTTACTGCAGCTGAATTCCACAGAAATTATGGATTTTCCAAGAACCTGGTTCAAGTGCCTTCCATTTAACCTTAGCCATCTTCACATTTTATTTGCTTTCTTGACCATGCTTGCACATTGATCATACATTTCATGCAGGATTCCTCAGAGGCAGTACGATTTTTTCCTATGTAGCTGAAGGTAATTTAGAGCTCAGCAATGAATTCCTTCCAATAGTCATTATCCATCATTTATCAAGAAGTATAAAATTTCAGAACTTTCCCCAAAAATACGTCTTTCTGTCATTGAAAAGGTAAATAATCTAAAGGAGGATCTGTTACAACAAATCACCATCTCCACTGAATTTCCTTTTAGGTAAAATAATAATAATCAAACTTCTGGTTTAGATTTCACCCAATGATTATTTCCAATGTTTATTTTTAAACTACTTCAGCTCAAACATTTCTAATTTTAGCACTAGTTTCTAACACTCAGATATTCAAGGTCTAAACAACTTATTTTGGATTGTGATGTAATTAAGCCAGTTCCGTAGAAAAAAAGTCCTTTTTTTTAATTGTTATTTGAATATATTTTTTTTGAATGGTGGAACTTGCAAAGTAGAACATCATGTTCTGGTCTTCAATTCATCTTCTCAGTCATTTCGTGCTTTCTGTTCAAGCAAACACTCATTGACCATGATGATAGCCTATCATACTTCCTGGACAAGCTTCCCATACATGCAGTCACAGATATGAATGCAGTCTCCATTAATTAAATAATGTCAGGCAATTGCTTCATTAGCCAATGACCTTATATCTGATGGCCTAGGTGGATAAACAAGGTTGTGCTCCATCAGGGTTCTGTAATCCACAGGTAAAACTAGAAGCCAAAGCTGATGGGACTAGTACAAAATTTCCTTTTTTTGCCTCTAATTTTTTTATGCCTGTCTAGTCATTCAAAATCTGTTACTCAAGAGACAGAGAAATGAAAGGACCCAGAACACTGAAGTGCATTATTTCACATAGGTTTCAGGTGTTCAGTACATAGGGTAATATAGAAACACCTCAGCAAGTTACCTAATATTCCTACCCCTCGGTATGGTAGGAACTTGGATGCTGCAAGCTGGGATATACAACATCCAGCAACCTCCAGCTTGCTAAGTTGCTAAAAGAGGCACGTGCTTAATATTCTACCCCACTATGGACTGGGAAGCTACTTTTAAAGAGGTGGGAAGCTGCTTTAGATAAGTATTCATGTTTCATAACTGGAACTTAATGATTCTTGCTCATGTCCGTTCACGCCACTTCTTATCGCAGAATGGTCTACAGCCGCCTCGTTTGGCCACTCCTCTGGAATGAGGGGAATGTTGACACCAAGCCCCTGATGGTGTAGGAGGACACAGCACTCAAATCTCTTCCATCTCTTGGGAGAGCACTCTAAACACGAGGCGATTAAATAAGGAACAAACATAATTGTGGACTCCCTTGCTGGCTGTATTTTTAAATGTAAGCACCCAAGGCTACTGTGTGTCATGTTGATTCATTCCCATCAGCATGCTCAAAGCATAGCTATCAAGTGGTCTCAGGGAAGAGAACTGGGGAATACCTCTGCTTCCCTTTTAGGGAATGTTTCTAGGCTCTCAGCCCTGGCAGGGTGGAAACACACAGGCAGAAAGACAGCTTCCTCAGCACTTTGGGATCTCTACTGATGGAAAAGTTGGGGGGAGGGGGTTGGGTGGTTTGTTTTTTTTTCTTTTGTATTTGTTGTGGGTTTTGTTTGTTTGTTTTCCTTTCAGGTCTGTATTTTCAGTCAACTCATCTGTAGACAGGTACCTTTCTAGAGAACGTGGTGGGCAATAGCACAAGATTCATTGTATTCAGCCCTTAGAAACATTAAGGAAAGATCAGACAATCCCCAAATGACTGTGGACTGGCATGGAGGACTTGTTTTACAGCTCTTTTTATTTTTTATTTATTTATTATTTTTTTTTGCTTTTGCTTTTGCTTTTTTTTCTCCAAGAGAAAACAACACAAGGGTAAAACACACTTAGGATTTTGACAACATAAAGTTTTCATGCCCTCAGCCCAGAGGTTTTTTAATATTAATACTTCTCAGGTTGGATCACACAAAACTACTGAGTAGAAAGTGTAGTGATTTATTCAACATTAACTTCATGCTTGCTTATTTTATATTGTCTGAGGGGTTATTATTGACCATCAGAAATTACATGTAAAAATTCAAGTAGGTTTGAAACAGTACTGGCATATGTGCATAGTCAGACTCTTGCTGTATTGTATTTTTGAGTTGTACATAGAGAGTAATTCTTTCTAAAATACTTTTTGTCAGAAAATAATATATTCCCCATGTTCTTTGAATCATCCGTGGCATTTGACCACATTTACTGACTGCAACAATAGCAGTTTTGTAAGTCAGAAGGCATCTGAGAAAACAAACAAATATTTGTTTTCTTTTCTTGTCATGATTTTAAACAACAAGCTTTCTTCTCTTAAATTTTACAGAAGCATGCTGACAGTTGCAGACCATTTCACATCTCTGTCATATTTGACTTGTTTTATCTGAGCCCAGTGTTCCTTTGAGTTATTAAAAAGTTAACATTTTAATAATCAATATTAGGGAGAGTGCCTATCAGAAAGAAAGCAAGTTTTTAAGCAATGAAAAATGTTACTTTAAAAACCTCCTTATTGCTATTAAGCCACTCAGAGCAGCGTGAGTAGAGTGTGGTTGTTGTCAGTCAATGCTCTAGACACAGCCATAGGACAACGTCCAAATAAATATGTGACTATACTCTCTGTGTATTCACCTGAGGGACAATATTGGGCTCCAAGAGTACAGCTGGCACCACAGAATCTGTCACTTTCTATATTTTAATGAGATTTCCAGTCCCGCTTGTGCTGAGATGACCAACTGAAAGGAAAGTCATTTAATATGTGCAACATTTAAAGTTGATCTTGTCAACAGATTTCACTATGACTCTTCCTCATCACTTGTGGTATATAAAAATGAAACACACCTAATAGTAAAGTCAGCTTAGTGACCTTCACTACTATAGCAGACACAGAGCCTTTAAAAGTTAAAACATGGACAGCTGGGGTGAAACATAAGACTCAAACAGTGACACATTAGATAAACGAGAGGCTGACGAGATGAGATGGGGCCATAAATTGTGTTAGTTGCACTGCTTGACAGATGATCTCCAGCAGCACTTGCTTCTCAGGGGGGACTTTCATTGATGATCTTCATATTGCATTAATAAAACTTTATTCAACTTACTACACTATTGTGCATTTGGTATGTGTTCCCAAGGAAAACCATTTTGGAGGCAAACTTTGCTGGCATGAAACTCAACGTCTGTGCAGAAAGGGGATAGTGCTGCCCTAGCTGCAGTTACAACAGTGGTTGATTCAGGGGCGGGGGAGTCCATGACTTAAAATAGAGACAGGACTGAGATGGTGATGTTAGTGATTTTGGGCAACTTGGGTGCATCAGAAATGTCACATGCCAATTGACACTGAGAGCTCCTCGAACAACAATTCACGTACATTTTATTGAGATTTGCTACACATGCATACACTTTGCAATTTAAAACAAGCTCAACATAACATTCCAGAAAATCAACAAAGCATGAAAAATTCCAAAGGCAAAACCTAAGGGAAGTATTTATTCTTAAAATGGACAAAATTAAGGCAATAAAATAATTTATCACATAAACAGGATAGGGACTAGTTACCTTAAGCATGAAGGTAGGAGACAGATAAGAAGGTTTCTTCACGGTAGGTGCTCAGCACTACAGCTAGGTGATCATAGAACCATAGAATCATTAAGGTTGGAAGGGACCTTAAAGATCATTAAGTTCCAAGCCCCCTGCCATGAGCAGGGAACCCTACCACTAGACCAGGTTGCACAAAACCTCGTCCAGCCTGGCCTTAAAAATCTCCAGGGATGGGGCATCAACAACCTCCCTGGGCAACCTATTCCAGTTCCTCAACACAAGTGAAGAATTTCTTCCTAATATCTAACTTAAATCTCCCCTCTCTCAGTTTAAAACCATTATCCCTTGTCTTATCACTATCTTCTCCGATGAAAAGCACCTCCCCAGCTTTTCTGTAGGCCCCTTTCAAATACTGGAAGACCCCTATGAGGTGTCCCTGGAGCCTTCTCTTCTCCAGGCTGAACAGCCCCAACTCTCTCAGCCTGTCTTCATAGCAGAGGTGCTCCAGGCCTTTGATCATCTTGGTGGCCCTTCTCTGGACCCTCTCCAACAGGTCTCTATCTTTCTTGTGCTGAGGGCACCAGAACTGTACACAGTATTCCAGGTGGGGTCTGACCAGAGCAGAGTAGAGGGGCAGAATCACCTCCCTGGTGATTCTGGCCCCACTCCTTTTGATGCAGCCCAGGATGCAGTTGCTCTCTGGGCTCCAGCACACACTGGTGTCTCATGTTGAGCTTCTCATCTACTGCCACCCCCAAGTCCTTCTCCTCAGGACTGCTTTCCAGCCATTCTTCCCCCAGCCTGTATTTGTGCCTGGGGTTTTGCCAACCCAGGTTCAGGACCTTGCACTTGGCATTGCTGAACTTCATGAGGTTGGCACTGGCCCACCTCTCCAGCCTGACAAGATCCCTCTGGATGGCGTCCCTTCCCTCTAGGTTATCAACCACACCACACAGCTTGGTATCATCAGCAAACTTGCTGAGGATACACTCAATCCCAGTGTCATACATATGTCTCATACATTTAGTTTAGTGGTGCATCTAAAATACAGGGACAGATTCTGAGGGCTCACTTGTTAACCAACTTTGGGAGATGGTATGGCTAAACAGTACTGAAGGATGGAAAATGTTAACTGCAGAAGAAAATACTGAATAGCGAGGAGGGACTGTGGAGAAAAAAACCTACAAGGGCAACCAGCCTTCTGCACCAGGCTAGGTGACTGGCATGGAAGTTCTGCAGTATGCAGCCTGGCAGATGGTCACATCATGATGTCTCCATCGCTCTCTGAGCCTTTGCAAGCACACACCCTCATGCCATATTAAAGAGAAGTCACAAAGCTGTACTGGAAATCTGAGTTCCATGCACCTGGTGACAGAGCAATCCAAACAGGGTAAGAGACACAGAATTCCCCATTACACCAAATGTTCATCTATAATAAGGTGAGAAGTTCAGGGAAACACATTTTATATGGTGTGGGGGTTTTGTTGTTTTTTGTTTGTGTTCTTTCATATATGATAAAAGAGCATTCACATTGTTTCTGTATTCTAGCGGACTCTCATCTCCAGAAAGAAGACGTGGATCTATGTAACACAAAAATGAAACATCCTTGTATAAGGTTTTGTGATTCAAAGAGTGTAGCTATTCATTCAAATAATGAGAAGAGTTTGGGTCGTCACTAAGAAAATTCAGGGGAAGGAAAACTTTGGCTCTAGCGTTCATACTTAAAGACCAGATTGTATGAACTGTAGAATCAAGTTTAGCACAAGTGGTCATGGATTTGATGACTCATCTGGAAAGGTCCTAGATAAAGGCATGTTTTCTCAGAATCAATGTTGCTTCTTCTGATCCATTCAAATTTTCTTCTTAAAGCCTACTATGCTTTTCAGAGTGACCTAAACCTAGATTAATGAATGATGTTACTCTCTCGATAGGCACTTGCCCAATACTATCACAGATGACCAGAAGAATTACTAAAGGCCAAATGAGAACTTTCAAACTCACTGACTCCCCTTCTCTGTGATGGAATTTGGACCCACAGCTCTTCACTCAGCTGACTCCACTACACAGAGAATAGAACAGAACCTGCAGAGTAGCAGTCTGCCTCTTAGGAGGGTTAGTACTCATTTCCTTCGCAGCTGCTTACATTTGCAAACCGTTCAAAACTTAAGTGTCTTCTCTTTTCTAGCCCTGCCAGACAGACACCTTCTTAACAGAGTGGGGAAAGACAAACTAAGGAAATAGATGGTATAAACCTATCTATTAATATTGCTTAGGAAGTTGCAACACCACCTAGTTCTGACACAGCTATTCTTGCAGCAGTATCAAGACGTCAGATACCCCTTCCATGGATGTTCTGGAAACTTTCAAAATGCAGGCAGTTAAAAGCTGCCTCATTGCACCAACTAGGTAAAGGAGCTTCCAGTTTGCAATTTATGAACTTGTCCCATTATACAAGGCAGTTGCAGTCTCAACCACAGAGCTGTAACTTCACTCAACTCCCTGGAGAGGCTGAGAGAAGCATGCATGAACTGGCACAGAGGCAAACAGCAGCCACTAACTGCTGAGGTTGGAAGTGCCACATTTCATCTGTCTGCAGTGAAATGCTGCAACCCAAAGCCACAAGACCAGTTCTACAAACCAGGAAACAGAAAAGAGGAGGGTAACTGTGAGGAAACAATAAGTATCAGAATAGTGGCTAGTACAAAACTCACTGCTCATGTCTTGAGTTTAAAGGGAGAAATTAACAAACTCTAGCTATAAACCAGCTTTGGTAATACCTGAGCCATCTAACTTTGAGTATCTTACCTTTGAATTTCCATGAGGAAAACTGCAGCAGAACTGCTGTCATGTTGCCACACATGGTGCTCATCCTGGCAATAATTCTACCTTCTCCTGTAAGGCCACTTTACTGTTTCAACACTGAATAGTAGATAGGATACAGTTACAAGACAAAAATGAGAGAGCCACTCTTAATTTACTAAGATTGATTAACTTGTTTTTGAAGACCCAAGCTATTCCAGCATGGTGGCAATAGTTTGTTTGAAATTACTCTTTTCTGAATGTGTGCATACATTATGTTGCTATTTAGGTGACACCACACATTGCATAACATGTAATCTGCATAACTACGGACAGTTTTGCGAAATATTTTTTTTTGTAATCTTTGGTGCTTGCATACCACGTATGTTTTCTTTCAGTTTAGAACATCTGTAATAGCCTTCTGTTGTAGTTATTTCAATGGTGTTAAGGATTGATTTCTGCAATACCATGGAAAAATCTTTGGATACTCGTGACAGAAGTAACCAGTGATTTAAGACACCCCTGCAGAAAAGCAGCCGGCTGGGACTGTGCATACATGCCTCAGATGCAAAGTCCAGCAGTTTTCTTTGGAGTGCTGACAGAGCTGGCTTCTGCTAAGACAGCAGACTTTGCACTGAGACATGTGCAGGTGCTCCACCCTGCCAGGCCAGGTGGGATGGGACAGACAGCTGGAGGGGTTGTGCCTTGGACAACCTCAGCACAAGTTGCCAGGCTGTCTCTGCCCTCAGTCCTGGACTAAAAGAGTGGGTAACCTGCTTTGCTCAAGAAATAATAACAGGGTACCTACATGATGGATGAACTTGTGATTTCTCCCATTTTCTAACAGAAGTCTTCAGTGAAAAAAATCTATTTTACTGAGTTCAGAGCATTTCGTCCACAACACTTTCAGGCTTGGTGGCTTTCTGCTGAATCCAAGGTAGAGATAAAACCTTTCCATGGTTACCACAGACAGCAGAGAGCAAAAGGCAGCCTCTGAGTTTTGTGGTTCGGTGTGACAGCCACCAGCCAAGACCATTAAAGACAGTGGGCATGTTTGCCCAGAGCAGAGAGGCACAGAAGCTGTAGGCAGCATCCTGGCCTCAGGACAGCATGGTGCCAGTACTGCCGCTGGCTAGTGTGCCCGCCAAGAGATGCCATACCACACTGCTCTAGCTAGACTGGAGGAACTCCCTGCAAACTGCTCATGGCATGAAATGTAGATACCCCAGGCGCATGGGCTTCAACAGAAGCCACAGTACATTTGCAAGCTCATATGGGATATTTGGAAGAAAAATAAGCACAAAGATAACACATCAAATATGGTACACGTGGGTGGATTAATAGGGTGAAAGACACAACAGAGAATATGACCATCTAACATACTGCACATTATTTTTAGGATTCAGCAAGACTTCCATGTTCATATAAATATTTTGTAGGCATTTCCCTCTCCCTTTTAATTAGACGCCAAAAATCCATATAATTTTCTCCATGATTTGTTGCCTATTTCCTTTTTCCCCATGCATTGTTTCTTTCTGTTTTCTAACTATTTCTAAAACTCAGTTTCACAAAAAGATCATTTTTCACACATACTAGGTTGTAAAATATAGTACCCAGTGGTTGGTCACTCTCACAGATGTAAAGATAGATCTAAAATTGAAGTAAAAATGTTGAATGGTTGAGCTTTTTCATGTACAGACAAATGTCATAAAACTATAAAGAAGAATTGTCCTGCTTTCCTTCCTAGATGCACAGTTTACTTAATACTGGATATATATAGTTCTCAGAGTGCCTCTCCCATACAGGAAGGCCAAGGGAAAACAGGAATATTCAGTTGCTATATAATGACAGAATATTTATAAAAAACAAATCTGCATTCAGCAAAGCATTGTTCATTTAGACAGATGAGTTGAGAGATGTAATTAAGTCTAACTTTAATGTGAACTTGTATGTGTACATGTATGATTAAGAACACACACAAACAGCCATATTAGATTTTTAACTTGACTATGCAGAGCTTGCAACCCAATTGTTTTGGTAGACTTCACAGGCCTGGTTTTACTAGTCTGTTAGCTGTACAGCTCCTTGGCTCAAAACAGCTTTGCATGGTGCAGAAGGGAGGTGGTATCTGCATTCTTTTGTATGACTAAGTAACTTTGTCATGAACCTAGTGTATACAAATTAAGATGAAGGACAAGATTCTTCATTCCACCCACGAGAAGGAGTAACTCATTTGAACTGAAAAATATTTCAGACATAGCTTGAAGGGCATTGTGAACTAGCAGAGACATGCCCATTTGGTGACAAACACTCCTCTAAGGTCTACATACTCCTACATGGTCTCCTACATAGGAGAATCCTAGCTAATTAATCTGACAGACTGGATTTCTTCTTTAACTTACAAAGTGATGGGTAGCACATGGATGTGACACAAAAAATTGATTCTGCAGGGAACAGATCAAAATCCCTGGAGAAAAATAAATCTGGCCACTAGATGGTTGTTACATTCAGTGGTTGTTACAATCAAAGCATGGTGCAATGCTCATTGCACAGCAACTACTTGCACAGGGCAACTAGTCGTTTTTCTTTCTTTCATGTTTCAATTTCCACAAAGAAGAGTTAATGAATGGGATCTGCTTCCTTAGCACTTTGTCACCACCAACACTTTTTCCACTTCTGAACACATTCATTAAAATAATACAATTTCCCAGCTTTCTTCCACCATCACTGTCCAGCTCTCAGTGAGACCAATGGCATAGCACTTTGGTGATGTGAGAAATGTGGTAACAGCTCATCTGACATGGTCTTTTTGTTTCAATGGTAATACCCAATTTAAAATATACAGAGGTCAACTTGAATTCACAAGCTGTCAGCAGCCAGCAAACGAACAGCAACCTACACTTCAGGTAATTACGTGTTTTAGCCTTTGCAAAGGCATAATTAGTCTGAGATCATCAATATCTATAGCTTGGGAAAATATCTTCCACCAGCTTTCACAGAAGGGCATGACCAGCTTCAGTTCTGAAGCATTTTCTGAGGAACACAGGAAATGGGGTTTGCACACTAGGTTCAAGCCATCTCCACTACAGTAAGCAGGTATCTTGGGAGATTTTAATCCACTTGCATCTGTGACTTCACATTCAAGAATTTTCTCTCTCTTAAAACCAAATGTATTTACAGATTTAGGAAACTGTCACTAAACAGACCTGGCCAGGAACTGGATTTTGCTCTTCACAGAAAACTTCATGCTGCAAATTATTTTCCCATTTCAACCTAATAAACACTATTTTTCTGCCAGTTGCAATACATTTCATACAAAGTTCAAACTACTTGTAATGGTTTTAAATAAAACAGCTCACACTTTATTTTTTTCTAAAAATGGTTAAAAAATTCTTTCCTGATTTTTTTTTTTTTTTTCTTTTTACAGAATCACAGAATTTTTTGAGTTGGAAGGGACCTTAAAGATCATTGAGTTCCAACTCCCCTGCATGGGCAGAGACACCTTACACTAGAACAGGCTGCTCACAGCCTCATCCAATCTGCCCTTGAACACCTCCCAGGATGGACCCCCCACATCTCTGGGCAGCCTGTTCCAGCGTCTCACCACCCTTACACTGAAGAATTTACACCTGATCTCTAACCTAAATCTCTCTTCTTTCAGCTTAAAACCATTACCCCTTGTCCTCTCACTTCAAGCCCCTGTAAAAAGCCCCTCCCCAGCTTTCCTGTAGGCCCCCTTCAGGTACTGGAAGGCCGCTATGAGGTCTCCCCGTAGCCTTCTCTTCTTCAGGCTGAACAACCCCAGCTCCCTCAGCCTGTCCTCATAAGAGAGGTGCTCCAGCCCTCAGACCATTTTTGTGGCCCTTCTCTGGACACGTTCCAACAGGTCCACATCTTTCTTCTGCTGGGGGCACCAGAGCTGGATGCAGTATTCTAGGTGAGGGGCAGAATCACCTCTCGATCTGCTGGCTTTAGTGCTTTATCAGTTTTCCTGTTCCTCTGATATACATTAACAGCATATTTTACAAAACATTTTATTTTTGACAGAAATAATGTTGAAATAACAAAAAGAATCTCTGAAGAAGCTACACTAAAGAT
>NW_009952990.1:1956788-1964928 GCF_000747805.2 Chaetura pelagica | reverse complement strand
CTGTTCCCAGACAGCCTCACATGCACCCAGAAAAGGGAGCACAAAAATGATGGCAGTCACTCTGGAAGGCCTTAGTTCAAGATGTTTTTTATGGTTTCAGCAGTTATTTCTTTAAAAATATTCTTGGTAATACTGCTCTAGTACCTATTTATATCTGAATGAAAAATGCCAGGGGAAAAAAAATGCCCTGCTGCACTCGAGTAAATGTTAGAATCCATTGCAGTTTAGAGAGCCACTGAAGAGCAATGAACCATTGAAAGCAATTGCTAAGTGAAGAAGCCTCTTCACCTCCCTTCAAGTCTGTTCCCTGAGAGGAAGTTTTTAAAGCTCTCATTACAAAATAGAAACGTTGAAGGTCTTTTGCATGTGCTAAGCCAAATGTACTGTAAGAGTTACTCTTGGACACAGGCACAAGTCTTATTAGCACAGCAAACTTCAAACCCTTTTTATGGCAACCTGTGCTTCAGTGCATTAAGTCCCACATCTGTAAGGAGCGTAGCAGCAAATTTCTTAAGTTCATAAAATAAATGAGTCAAACCAAGAGAGCTCTAAAACTATCACCACTTTACACCAATTCACTGTTCCTGAAAAGGACTAGTTGTTTGAATTCTGACTTGTATTTTATCTTTAATTAATCAAAACTCTCCTGTTTTTTTAAAGATAGTTTTTAATACTATCATGGCTCTACTGTATTATGCTCTACAGAGGCTGCAGTGAGATGGTTGTTGAAAGTAGCTTTGTTTATTGTTAAGCAATGAACTTAGCAGGGGGAGGGATTTCTGTCACAAGGCAGGATATAAGGAAGGAAAAATAACAGTGTATTTCTGTTGTTGTCTTTATTTTGTAATATTCTGTATAATCCACATTGCTGATGATGCTGTTTTCTTGGCAGCAGAACAAGGAGCTATTGTAATTAGAAGAAGCTAGACAATTTTCATATGAAACAGAATATATGTTGGAGCTTTCTGAAATACTATGACAATACTCAAGGTTGTAACAGAAGATTGTGGACAAAGTGTATACAAAAGAAACAAGGAAGAATGGAACTGGACATGCTGATAATGTCTTCATCTTTCTCATGGGGAAAGTTAGCCCATGACACTCACTAGTCCTACACATTGTCCTTGGAAGTTAGTGGTGATACTACAACTCAGAGCCATCTGGGTAAACTCCCCTGAGAGAGAAAGGCAACAGTAAGACTGGGCCTTCACTACTCATTAAACAACTTTTAAAATTAGCACAACACACAGGAAAAATAGTCACCTGAAAAACCTGACTTTCTTGCTGAAATATGACATACAGAGAATTCAATGGGCTATATTTATTTCCCGGCAGTCAGGTATCATCTGTCTTTTGTCATTTTCTATTCTGTCTCCTCCCTCTCCCAGAATGAATGCATTTGTAAAATTAGAAAGGGAGAGAGAGCAGAGAACATCAGTTGACAGGTTCCTCTGTAACCATGGTGTTGCAATTGAGAAAGACAGTATTCACCTTTGAAAATTTTTGTTTCAAGATAAAGCTTAGCATAGAATGATATATCAAATGCAAGACTTCTGAAACTTTTTATAAATGCATTCCCTTGCTTTTTTAAATTGTGGAGTTCTGTAAAGTTTTCTTAAGAAGGGTATACATCACTTGTGCTCCAGAAATTGTAGTCAGATAGATACTGCTACAGAGTGAAAGACAGACTTCTGGAGGAGCAGTACTCTTTTTAGTCCAGAGCACCAAGTGCTTTACTAGGAACTGTGAGACACTAGCTGTATAATTTGCAGCACCAAACCAGGTGCCTGGAGCTTTTGGGAGTTAGTACCAGCCTTCAGGATAAAAAGAGGTATTGTAGGTTCTGTCTTCACACAATTCAGTCTAGGCAATTCATCCCCAGATAGTTCAGGTTCATCTTTAGAACAGTGAATAGACTAGTAATTTATGGCCCAAATGTTTTGAGTTTTTTTCACCAACATAACATCATAGCCAATGAGTATTTATGGAGAACAAACAAATATTAAACCTTGAAACCTAGCATTCTAACTGCTAAGTATTTTATTTTATAATTAGCATTATCACCAACAACCTAGAAATCTAAATTCTCACTTCTCAGTGCAAAAGACCTACAACCAAGCATGATTACTCTCCATGTTGTTAAACAACATAAAGTAATCTCTCTGCATGAATCTCTTTTGTCTGTGTGGGGCTAGGCACCACCCTTAGCTACACAGCACTGAGCCCATAAGCATCTACACATCCTGTACTTGCAGGTGACAACAAGCCTGGTGCCTGTGAATCACAGAATCACCAAGGCCGGACAAGACCTTTAAGATCACCAAGTCCAGCCTACGACCTAACACCACCACATCAGCTAGACCATGGCACTAAGTGCCACATCCAGCCTTTCCTTGAACACATCCAGGGACAGTGCCTCCACCACTTCCCGGGGCAGTCCATTCCAATGTCTAATCACCCTCTCCATGAGAGCCCACCTGGCATGCAGCTCTAGGAAAAGACTTAGCAGCACGTTTCCAAGGACTTGTGCCAATGGATGGCACTCACTAGGATTGCGATTGTCGGGTTATAGTGAGCACAGGCAACACCTGCCAGGTCCAAGACTGAGGAACAGGTCAAAGACCTAAACCAATACCTTCAGCAAACAGAACACAGACCTAGGTATTTTAATAAGCATGTTGAATGAATAAAATACTGATTTCCCAGTAAACTATGTTTTCTATAAGTAATTTCTCCACTACTTTAATGCACTTAAAGAAAAAATCCTACAGAGAGGACAGCAGACATTTCAAATTGCTACAAGAATGTCTTAAATAGAAATTGAATTTTGTTATTTATTTTGAGAAATATAATTAATAGGTATAATTAAGGCTTACATGACTCCTTAATTCCACTTTGCTGAAACTAGAAGTAATCACTGTATACGCACAACTATTTAAGATCCAGCCTTCCCTTCCCAAATACATAGAAAATTATTTTAGGCCTTTCTAAAGAACTGCAATTTTGTATCTGTAAACCATTTTCTGAATTCAGAGAAAGCTACAAATACATGGTGGCATCCTCCCTACAAGAAGGATCATGGCAAGGTACAGAACTTTTTCCAGATCTGGAGTCATACTTTGGGAGCCTCTTCTGCAAGGGCAGATGACTATAAATCCATCACATTCAAAGACTGTACAAATCTCACTAAAATCTGAGTTCTTTGATTAAGGCTTCTACTAAGCTGTTCTAGACACATACACAATATACATGTATGCAGATTTTTCTTCATTCCTACAGAAAGAAAAAGGAAAATGATGTATGAATAATTTTAAAACAGCAGGGACAAGCACTGAGAGAATGCAACAGGTATCATACTAACTGAATAACACAATTAAGATTTTTCCATTCACTTATCATCCAGACATCTAGCCTGCCCTTCCATACGTATCATTGCTCAAAATGTTAACTTTCCTTAAACCAAATGTTTAAAAACATATTATCTGATAAATTTATAGATTTCAGCAATAATTATTTAATTAATCTGTTGTTATTTTCCCCTTCTTTGTCATCAGTTTTCGTGATGTTGTCAATGTAAGCCACTACAGAATTTTTTAGCATGGACGGCACAGCAATAAAAATCTGGACATTTTTTCTGTGCATGTCTGTCTTTGGACTTATTTTCCTAGTATATGGAATAGGAACCACTTCATACTGCAGTATGGTAACACACTCAACAGTGATAACTGAGGAATGACTACTACTTGAGTGTAGTACGACGAGTCATTTGACATAAAAGAAATGTCTTAAAACAGGTGATCTACCTTGGCACCATACTTAACTCATTCTGCTTCATCTGGTACAGTTAGAAATCTGTCCGCCTCTTTTGGATATCTTCAATGTTGAGGCTCAAGGTGGTGATCTCAAGGATGAAACATCTGAATCTCCCTTCCTTTCAGCTGAAAGGAAGGCAGGTGTCGTGGTTTGGGCCTGACAAGACAAGAAGGGAACTACCACATGGCCACTCACTCAACTTCTCCCCACACACACACTCTGGGATGAGGAGGACAAAGCTCATGGGTTGAGACAAAGGACAAGGAGGGTTCTTCACTGATTAAGGTCCTGGGCAAAACAGACTCAACCTGGGGAAAAAATAATAATTTAATTTCACACTAATCAAACACACACAGGACACAGACAACACAAACAGCAGGGCTTGCATATGTTACCCCACCCCTCCCTTCTTCCCGGGCCCAAATCACTTTGTTCCTCGTTTCTCTCCCTCCTTCCTCCCAGTGGCACAGGAGGACAGGGGATGGGGTTTAGAGTCACTTCACAGGCTGGTGGTTCCTGCTGCTCCTTCCTCCTCAGGGAGAAGGATTCCTTACAGTCCTTTCCTGCTTCCCCATGGGGCCCTTCCTGTGGGAGAGAGTCCTCCATGAACCTCTCCTTCATGAGTCCTTCCCACGAGGTCCGGAGCTGCTCCAGCCTGGGCTTCCCACAGAGACACGGGCTGCTTTGGGAACAGCCACCTCCCCTGGCACCGGGGTCTTCCAAAGCTGTGCAATCAGAGTCCATTGGCAGCAAATGCACTGGCCACAAAAAACAAGACTCTCGCCATGGGCTGCAGGGAAACTTCTGCTTGGGCACCTTCTTCCTCTTCTTCCTCACCAACCACCAGCACCACTCTCCTGCCCAAGTCCTTCTCTGCTCTGGTGTTATTGCCATTCTTTCGTATGTTAATCGCTGAGGTCCATCTATTGTCCCTCTAATGGCTCCTTGGCTGGGTTTGGAGCACGGGGAGCTTCTCAGCTTCTTACCAGAGCCACTCCTGGGCCCCTTCCCCTGCTACCAAAAACCCCACCAAACCAAACCAGAACAGCAGGGATTTAACATATGGGAACTGAACTTTTATAAAAGATGGACTTTTGGACTACAGAAGTTAAATTCTACCCTCCTAAAAAAAAAACAACAACCCATACATCTTGCTCTATGAATGAGCATGTATTACTATTATTTTGGAATGAGGGAGAAAGAAAAGGATTTGGAAGTCATTTTAGGCCAGCAAGTCACAGCAGGTCAGACATTAATACCTGCAGTACCCAGTAGGTCTCCTACTCCCCAGAATAATACCTGGACAGTTCCACAGCTTCCATAAAGTCAGCTTTCACTACAAGGTGCTTGCTGTCTAATTTGTGGAATCCAATTCTATATTTTATATATTTGCTCAATGAGGAATCAAATTATATGATTAAAAATCTATATTTAAACCCTTACTGCGACATAATCAGGCTATTAACACCATGCACTCACACATACTTTGAGATTTAGGATGATTCCACAATTACTACACTCTGGCTGGTGTTAAATTTCAGTCATTTACTCTGTATTAATGACATCATGTGAGAGTATTGTATGACTAACATCTTACTAATGTTACCCAAAGCACACAATGCATGCATAGGGCCACAGTGACAGATTTTATTTGTTTATGCCATAGTCTCGCTGACAACTTATAGTGCTACAGAGAAGTGATTTCTAAGCCAGTGAGGGGAATAGCAGCTAATTTACAGTTACTGCTGACTTCAGCTTTAAAGACTACTCAAGATAAATATATCAAATCTCATCCTTACTCTCACCCCTACATTTTAGTTTAATTTCTTTTACTATTTATTCTGCTCTGCCTGTATTGTTTGTCATTTCCTTCTCTTCTACAGGTGGCAATAAGAACATGAAGAGGGACTAGGAATCACATGTAATAGTACATAAAAAGGTGAACTTGAAAATATCAGACCTAAAATTGCTTTTTACTGGTGTTTGTATACATTTTTGCTTCTTGTCATATTTTAAGCAGCAAATGCTAGCATTTAATAATGTTCTGTAGGTCCTGACCAGTGAATTTAGAAAGAGTGCCAGTCCCTTAATTTGACTTGCTGAGACTGTATGAAATTGAAACACTAAAAAAAGAAAGAAAAAAAAAAAAAGTGTAATTACATTTTCCCCTCTGTGCCACTTTCATATAAACGTGTCCTCAGCTGTAAAAGGTTTCCATATTCATGTCATATTTTAATAATCAAAGGAAATATTTACACCATCAATGATTTCTTATTAAGATACAAAAAAATAATAGTCCTGATTTTCTAGCAAAGCCTGAAAGCACTTTATTAATTAGTCAAGCTCCATCTAACATAAGACAAGACCTTCCTCATCATAGGAAAACTGACTTTAGAATTATCTTCTGAATTCACTTTTGTGGTCAGCAAAAAGAATCTAGAATGGCATATAAGCCATCAAAATAATATGATAATTTTTAATTCTCACTAAAAATTATCATACATTCTCCTTAACAATAGAAACTGTGAATGCTTTGGTTTAGCTGTTTAATCGGTGTTTCATAAACTGGTTCTGACACCTGAATTCCTTAAGATGCTAAAATGAAATGTCCTGTGCTAGACAAGCAGATCGTTATTTCACTGACCCAAGAGTTATTTGTGACTGCTCAGCAGGTGAGATTTTCTTCCTGCTTTCTCACTACTTTATAGATTTTGCAGTGTCTCCCCTCATCTTTTAAATATATACCTTAAAAATGTACATCTATAAAGCATCTATGGTGATTACATGATTACCACATCTCATTTGTTGCTGTCATCATATGGTCCATAATTAACCTTCAAAGTGCTCTGTTGCTATCTCAGGTTGAGTAATAAAATTCTTAAGACAAGCACCGTGGCTTGCCTTCGTTTTTAGAGAGCTCGCTGTCCTTGCAATCAATAACAGATTAACAACAAATTATTAATATTTTTGTCCCTTTCAGGCCTTCAGATGTATTGAGCAAAACTTTGCTAAAGCCAACAGATGTCTAAATTCAAGCTGAAGGAGAACTGCATCTGACAGTAGCAGCTTTACTGTTTTCTTCATGCATTTTGGCAGGCTGACCAGTCACACCATAGTCAGAGGCACATCCAGAAAACCCAAAGAAGATAAAATAGACATAGAGGCTTTCCACCCACACTGAAAAGTGAAAATGCTCCAAAGAGGTTGAACATAAGTGCTGGTCCTGATTCTGCAGAATTAACTTCCATATCAAATTTTCAATCTCCCCCATTTCAGTGGGGCAGCTCAGTATCTTAATTTAAAACTTGAGCCTGAAGAGATTAATTCACCTAATCCAGCTAAATATACTAACATGAAGAATTTACACAAGGTAGCTCTCTATATTTGAATCCCCCAGGGCAACATTCTAATGGCACAATAGTGTAGAGTATGCAGTGGTACCAGTGGCCTCACAACTCTTACGTCTTCAATCTTTTGAATAATTAAAAAAATAAGATAATTGCAGATCAGTAACAATCTGACTAAAGCTTAACTCGGAGTAACAGTCTACACCTACATTTCTGTGATTTTTATTTCTATAGTTTAGACATACAAAAGATAATTAATGATAACCTGGCCAGAACAGTGGTGCTTTATTCCTGTTGGACCACCCAGATAGCAGAAGGTCCATCTGCCTTGTAATTTCTTACGGTCAAGTTTTCATTCAGATTCACCAGAAGGTCAAAAGCCTGATTCTCTTTCCAGAGAACAAAAGCGTCCCTGACCTCAACCTCTCAGCAGCAAAACACATGAATGAATCCTGGCACCTGCTTCTCCCAGGCTGGGCTGCAATGGTGCCCAGGTGCCCCACCCCGGTGGTGTTTATGTGACAGGAGGCAAAGCAGATACAAAACTCTGCAACTCCTCCAGAGAAGGAAGCAAACAGCACGTTTGCCTCCCCGATACCCTGCTCCAGGTCCCACCACCGAGCATTTGATTTACTGCCCCGAGACTGCAGACACTGTCTGGGTTCACCTCCCCTCTCACTTTGCTTAAACCTCCAGCTTCACAAAAAACACAAACCAGCTAAATTTTGGGGAGGTTGTGGATTGATTTTGGTGGTGGTGGATTGGGATTTTGGTTTGTTCTGTTAAGAGGTTGGTTGGGTTTTTTTCCCCGTTGGAGCAGGGAAGATTTCTGAAAAGACTCCTTGCAATCTCTTCCCTGCAACCCCTTGCTGAGATCCCTGCAGCCTCCAAAAACCTCCACGGTCACGTCCAGGCCTCTGCAACGGGTCCCACACCAGCACGGGCCGCCTCGGCGGGAGAGGCGCGGAGCCTCACGCACC
>NW_009952990.1:1925090-1955502 GCF_000747805.2 Chaetura pelagica | reverse complement strand
CTGCGTCCCCGAGAAGCCTCCCCGGGGCCGGCTGCCGGCGGGGCCTGGCCGCCGTTGTGCGCCGGTACAGCCCGGGGAAAAGGCCATTCGTAGGAAAGCTCACTTGGGAGAAAATCGGCGCTGCCAAGTTACACCGATTTCTGGGATTAGGGAGATGGCTTCATTAAACGCCTGGCTGTGTTGGTACATTTATGCAGTCAGGTCACTACAATTTAAGGCACACAAATGCAGAGGAGAGTCACTACTGATGGAACTGAGCACATGGTTGGGATCTGGGGGTAGAAGCCTTCACCTCCCTGTCACCCACCACAGTATGTTCCAATAAATTACTGACGCCATTGAGACTTGTTTCTAGTTAATTTCACTAAGTCAATCCACCTGTTCCAGAGACCAAAGAACTACTTCCTACCATAGATTTAAGGCTTTCCTAAGTCAAATAAGATTTACAGATCTACAACCAGCCTTACAGATCATGAGGGCAAACATGCATGCTCATCAGGCTGTTTCAGGCGAAAACATCCTGTACCTGAGGGGGAAGCTGAGAGCAGCAGTTTGGCCCGTGCCCTGCTGCCCTGCGCGGGGCTGCCCTTGCTGACCACCCTCCCACCAGCGTCTGGCCGCTTCAGCAACTGGGGACAGGCACTGCCAGCAATAGGACGAGGAAAGGAGAAGAACAGGGCAATAAAGACAGAGCTGAAACCTTTTCCTGTGGCTGGAGCAGTCTGGTGCCACCCGCTACACTCCACATGTGTCCCAGGCACCACATGTTAGGAACAGGAGTCCTGCCTTCCGTGTTGCTGCAACACAGAGGCAAACACTGGGTGTCCTGCTGTGCCAGGTCAGCGGCCTGCATGAGATGCCCCAAGCCACCTATTCACACTGCAGCCCTGGCCTTTGATCCTCTGGATCTCACCCCAGTTATTTCTTCACAAAACCAGGTTCCATATGAGGTAAAATGAGGTACTGGGGAAAAAAAATAAATAAAAAAAAAATCCTTGCTTGGTATGGGAAAACCTGAGTAAGCTGCTTTTCTTCCTGTAAAGACAAGCAAAATATGCCTTTGGTTTTGTTTATCTGTATGCAACTTCAGCAAAGTTTTCTCTGTGCAAACTCAGCATATACTTACTGATTCAGTTTTTCTTTCTTTCTTGTACGTTTCCAGATCCAGAGTCATTCTCTGGGCTCTTCTCTGAGGCCTTTCCAAATTGTTCTGTATCTTTTCTGAAGCACTGATGTCAGAATTGGACATAGCATTCAAGAGTGATCTCACCATTGGTGCAAAGAAACCAAACCAACCAACCAAGCGGAAACTCCGCATCACCTCCTGAATCATGTATCTTTCTTCAGGCAGTGGAGTGAGGTTGTCTGCCTGCTCACAAGGACAATTATATTGTCCATCAAGTTTCAGCTTTCTGAGTAGAAATACCTCTCCTAATACTAGACCTATTTAGTTCCAGAAAAGAACTCTTTTTTCTGAAACTTTACCCATAGTCTTGACAGAGAAAGCCCAGGTCCCTTTTCTCACATTGACCTACGTATACTGTCCTCCACCTGACTTCAGTTTTTTATCCCTAACTTAAAGTATTACAGAGAGCTTACAGGTGTGCCCAGCCCTCTTCAACAGCTTCTTAGGTCTTTTTTTCTCCTGAGTGATGGTAGCAATTACTAAAGACTACACTGATTCTGACAGTGCTATTTTTTTTCTTTAAAGTTAAACCATAGTGTAGGGCTGAGATAAACATCTTGCAGGAGACTATTTCATGAGCATTTCTTTTTCCAACCAAGATGGTGATCTTCTCAAAAAGTTGCATAGCGTTTGGCTAACCAGATTAAATTTTCCTGCCTAATCTAAGACTCTGGTGAGCATGCTGAAGTGTACAAATCATAGAATCATAGAATCTTAGGGGTTGGAAGGGACCTCGAAAGATCATCTAGTCCAACCCCCCCTGCCAGAGCAGGGTCACCTAGAGTACATCACACAGGAACGCATCCAGGTAGGTTTTGAATGTCTCCAGTGAAGGAGACTCCACAACCTCCCTGGGCAGCCTGTTCCAGTGCTCTGTCACTCTTACAGTAAAAAATTTTTTTCGGATATTCACCTTGAACCTCCTATGCTCCAATTTACACCCATTGCCCCTTGTCCTATCACTGGTCATCACTGAGAAAAGCCTAACTCCATCCCCCTGACACTCACCCCTTACATATTTGTAAACATTGATGAGGTCACCCCTCAGTCTCCTTTTCTCCAAGCTAAAGAGACCCAGCTCCCTCAGCCTTTCCTCATAAGGTAAATCTTTTAACTCTTGTCCTCCTTCCCTAATGCCCAGTGCCTGGAATTGTGTGATGCAACACAACAGCCAGTTTAACTGTTCTTCGGACTAACACAAGTTAAGGGAAACTTAAAAGAATCACACCCATTTTTATGAAGCCCAAAGTCATACCTTACAAGGGAGAATTTTCTGCTTTGACATGAAAATAGGCTAAGAGATCACCTCTTTCTTCCTTTCAGTTTTGTGACAAAATTTAGCCAGAGGCTCTTCCACCACTTCATATTTCTACAAATGCCAAAATACAAAATGTGCTGGAGAATCCACTTGTTACCATGCATAAAAACAGGAATGATCTATCCTGAATACTCTTTGAAAACACAAAAAAACACAGAAAGGAAGGCAAACAAAAGAAAAAAGTTATAGTAATGAAAAAGCTATCCTAGGAGGCAAGCATCTTCAGGGATTGGAATTTTGAATATCGCCTCTGGATAAGAAACTATACTATGCTATTTCATCTTTGCCATTCTCCCAAAGTCTTTGATAGATGTCATACTTTAAGGAAATCATCAACAGTTTCAATTATTTATGAATGCTACAGAAAAGCCTATCAAACAACACACGGAATGCAGACAGAAGGACGAAGAGCATAGACCTCAAATAATTAGAGATTAGTTAGTTCTTCAGTTTCCTTTTTAAATGAGGATGATTTTTATTGAGAAGTATAAAAGCATGTCACTGCATAGTGGCAAGGCTAAACCAGGAGCTATAAAATTTGTGATAATAAACATGATCTAAAGCAACTTCATAAAGATCTTCATTTAGTAAAAGCCTGATTCAACTTCCCGGTTGGGCAAAACCTGCACTGATAGTAGTATTCACAATTTTTTGTAGTCCCCTGAAACTGATTTAATCAGTCCTCTCCGTCGTTTGAGAATAAGACACCTAGTAACGGTGCCATAAAAGTAATCTTCTCATTGCTGTATTTTGGCTGATGCTTTTTACCATATGGAATGATGACACGAGCTGTGCCGCAGGTAGCAGATTCAGGACGCTGTGTTATCTCCCTGTCCTCTTCCTCCTCACACACAAGTTTGGAAGAGATTTCATCTCATGGTACTACTCATTTAATTGTTTTCCTAGTTAATCTCTAATCTATATACTGAGCTGTCTTGAAACAACCCTTTTCTTATAAAGAGGGTTTGAGAGTTTTTCAGTTGGGTCATTTCTCAGAACTTACTTAGAGCCTACGTATCTCCAGCTATTCAAAATGAAACGAACAAATGAAACCCAAACCCAGTGGCAAGAATCTGTGGCAGAAGCAGCAGATAAAGGTGAGAACAAGCAGCTGTGTGTATGTAGGGGTGTTTTTGTGTCTGTCAATAAAGTATCAATTCAGCTTGACTGTAACCAGAATAGTTCCTCTGACCATACCCATAGTCCTCTCCTATTCCATCACGTTGCCTGCACATGACTTCTTTAGCTGAAGTAATACAACTTTTTGGTCATTTTCCTTGTGTGAATACATGATGAAAGACTTAACAGTAAAGTGAAGGAGAAGAAAGAGGCAACTGTTACATTTTACATTCACCTTCCTAATATGTGAAAGAATCTGGAGTCACGTCTCAGGCAAATATCAAAACAGCTATTACACAAATATGCTAGAAGATCAAAATGAAAGCTCTTGTGTACCTTAGTTGATTTCCATTGCAAATACAAAGCTAACTCATTTATTTTCCACTTTGTGCTCATGATTATTTTAATTTAACATGCTTGTCCGGAGGCAGCTGTCATGTTGATGCCATGGTGCTGTGTCACACAAGCTGCAGCCTGAGACACCACAGCTGGGCATCTCAGTATAAGGAAAAGTTATTCATGCCTCATACAGAAGGTATTATATGGGAAAGCTTGCAGTGGTATTTTGCAAAATAGCAAAATCTGTTAGTCTGGAAGGTTAAAGATATTTTAAGAATCCCATATGGGCTTATCTAGTCGATTTTTTATGAAGATGATCAGAATATAGTTTGGTGACAGATAGAAAAGTCTCAAGATGCACTTAATTGGCATCAAAAGCAGATTGCAAATCCAGTTGTCCTTCTACATGAGAAAAGCTAAAAGGGAGCAGCCGTGTTAGTGAAACCACCACTGGTGCTAAGGTTGACATCTGACTGAAGTTTTATTATAAGATCAGTTACAGATCTGTCACAGACCAGCAATTCTACTGAGTTTTGAAGAGGAGGTGTCAGCTGTAAGTGAAGAACTGTGCAAATATACCCTGGAGCCACTTAGGAGGAAAAAAAAAATAAAAAATCTTAGCTTTATACCCATAAAATCATCATAGAATCATAGGATTCTGAGTTGGAAGAGATGTCAGGGGTCATCTGGTCCACCCTTTTTAGGTAATACTATAGTTTATATGAGATGGCTCAGCAACCTGTCAAGCTGAGACTTAAAACTGTCCAGTGTGGGGGAATCTACCACTTCCCTCGGGAGACTATTTCAGTATTTGATTGTCCTCATGGTGACAAATTTACCTCTTGTGTCCAGTCAGAATCTCCCTAGGAGCAAATTGTGCCCATTACTTCTTGTCTTTTCCATGAAACCCCTTGTAAAGTCTCCATCTTCTTGATAGCCACCCTTTAAGTACTGGAACATGGCAATAAAGTCTCCTCTAAACCTTCTTTTCTCAAGACTGAACAAACACAGTTTTCTCAGCCTCTCCTCATATGGCAGGTCCTCCAGTCCTCTCATCATCTTTGTGACCCTTCTCTGACCCCTCTCCAGCCTGTCTGCATCCTTTTTGTAGAGTGGGGACCAAAACTGAATGCAATACTCCAGGTGAGGTCTGACAAGTGCTGAGTAGAGCAGGATGATGACTTCTTGATCTCTGATGGTGATGCCCTTGCTGATGCAGCCCAGCCTCCTGTTGGCTTTCTTTGCCACTGCAGCACACTGTTCACTCATGTTGAGCCTGTTACACACCAAGACCCCAAGGTCCCTTTGCACAGGGCTGCTCTCCAGCCAGGTGGATCCCAGTCTGAACTGCACTCCTGGGTTATGTGTTCCCAGGTGCAAGACCTTATGGTTCTCCCTTTTAGACTTCATAAGGTTCCTGCTAGCCCACTCCTTCAGCCTGTGCAGGTCATTCTGGAAGGTGGCTCTCTCTTCTGGAGTGTCAGCCTCTCCATTCATCTTGGTGTCGTCAGCAAACTTCATCAGGGTGCTCTTGATCCCAACATTACAGGTCACTTATGAATATGTTAAACAGCATTGGACCCACTATCAATCCCTGGGTGACCCCACTTGTTACCAGTTGCCAGTTTGAGGAAGAAATATTTACTATCACCCTCTAAGTACAGTCTGTCAGCCAGTTCCCCACCCACTGCACTGACCACTTGTCAAAGCTGTAATCGGTCAGTTTCTCCAGGAGGAGGCTGTGGGGGACCATATCAAAAGCCTTGGAAAAGTCCAGGTACACGATGTGCACTTACCTTCAGTTGTTGGCTTTTGCAGTCATCTTAGGCTCATGGAAATTAGGACCTTAAGAACAGGTTACAGTTGGTAAGTTTTCTTAATGGTTATCCTAAATTTATCTTGATACAATTCCAATAAACTTTTGTCCTGTTTGTCAGGGAACAGTGCCAGTGGGGCTGCTCACTAAGGATGAGCCTTGAGCCAAGGGTGACTCCACTACAGGTAATGACCTCACCAGCAAGGGAGCAGCCTCACATGCAGCACATAAGAAGGGCTAGCAGAGCCAGGGGTTCATAACAGTGTCTATCAGCAGCTTTAGACACAAGGGAGTGGATGAACCAGGGACAGGTCCATCAAGGGGCAACAGAAGAAGAGGCAGGAGATGAGGCCGAAGTTGTGATTGGAGGCAAGGCGACAGTGTGAACTTGAGGTCCACCTAGGAAATTCTGTCAGAAAACCAGGGTGGAGGAAGTCAGGGTGAGGTTCCCAGGTGAGGCTGATCAGGACAATTAAGACCTAGTAGCACTGACAGCATCCTGCAGTTTTCATAGTGGATATCACAGGTGATCAGTTATGATCTTTTCTGTGGAAGATGTATCTGCTGGTTTTAGCCTTTCCTTTTAAATTACACGCTTAAACTCATGGAAGGGAAGAAGGGAATTGTGAAAATGTACTTATACAAGGTGTACAAAATCATCCACTCATTTTTTGTGTTTGATGTACAAGCCTGTGGAAGGGTCTTGTTTTGTTGCTGTTGTATTTGGTCTGGCTTGTTTCTTTTGTCTCTTGGCAGGAATGAGAAATAATTTTATTATTTTTTTTCTTGAACCACTTCATTCTAAATTCAGATATCTGAACATGTTCAAAAAGTAGTTCATTAGAACTGTGCATACCTTGCAGTGCTATTTCATTTGTTGCAACAATTGTATACAGACTATTTTCTTTTTCCAGGAAGACATTACCAAACAGTTTGAGCAGCATGCACTACAAGTGTTTGAAGTTTCAGGTAAGATGGCTGAAAGCACAGACTTCTGTCATCTCCTTCAGTTTATGCATCCAACTATTGTAGCATGAGAACTGTCAGTACTGTTTCTGAGCAGTAGGTCATTGTCCATGTTTTTCACATATTCGAGGAACAACTGCTTTTTTGTTTGCTCAGCACTATTAAATGCTCATACAAAAAATGTAGGCTGAAATCTGAAATCTCCCAAACTACCAGTTGTTCAGCTTCTCTTCCAAACACTATGAACTATTTAAGAGAGGGTAGAATAGCTCTATAAAGGCTGAAAAAATGAGTACAGTTATGTTGAACTGAATAGCAAGATGAATGATATAAAGGTTATTATTATTTTTTAAATTTATTTTAATTGAATTAAAGATCCCAGAGTTTCTAATTTGCAGTGTGTGTTCTTGGAATTTCTGTTCTTCAAAATGGGCACAGAGCTATACCTATACTCACTGTGGGATACTTCACACATTGTGTGAACAGTGGAAACACTGAGTTATTTAAGAAAAAAAGTATTTTGACAAGGAATAGCTGTGTACAGAGAAAATACACATACTTGGGAAACAGATCCATTTATAGTGCTAAAGTTTCACATGCTCCACTATTTCCCACATTTTCTGCCATATGTTTTATTAAACTAGGAACTTTTCAACCTTTATCCCTGTAGGGAATTTAATTTAATCAAGGCTCATTCACAGGAGCGACAGATACTATATCTTGTCTTAAAGTGCAGTCTAATTCTGCCTTGATGCTGCTGCATAATGGATGCATACTTTACACTTACATTCCAGCGTGTATTTTTCAGCTAATATACTGCTCCTGTACTGTAGAAAAATCATCTGAAAATTGAAATATGTGTCAGTCAAATGGTAGAGATTAATAAAAATGGCTGCCTGCATGAAAAACCTAAACTAGCGCCTAGCAAGAAGATATTTTATTAACAGAAATAAGAAGTTCTTTTCTGAATTCATTCTCATGATAAATTAACTTCTCTTACAGTACAGACATTAAATCATTTGAAGTTACCTTAACACAGTTCTCAGCATCTGTGTGCTTGCTGAGATTCCTTCAGTGCCCAGCAGCAGGAGCACTCAGCTAGCTAGAAATGAAAATGAGATATTTATATAAAAACACTAAGCCACCTTTGAACTGATTAGAAGTCCCTCTGTCCACTGACTGCATAAGAGATCATCTGAGATTATTTGCTTTGTAAACTTTTCACCTCCTGTAGTTTTTATCTCATAACCTTTAAGACCGATGACATTTAACAGTGACACTTTTCAAGCCCAGATTCCTTACCTATGCATTTCTTTAAGGTTGTTTTCTTTTGTTTGGTTGGTTGGTTTTTTAAAGACAAAGAATTGCTGTTTTGCCCAAAGCCCTAATACTGTTGACGTTTTCTGCATCCCTGTAACTAAGTAATACTATCCAGACAGAAAGTAAGGTGATTTAATTAATCTTGTCTGCTACAGAACTTTGATTTTCACCAACTGAAGGGGACAGGTGAGGGGACAGATGGACGGGACAGGACACGACTCTTCATTTGTTGCTGGAGACTGGTCTTTGGGGTTGCTTCTTTTGCCAGCACATGATCTTTGAACATTGTGATAATGGTTTGTTTACAAAGCAACTGGTTAATCAAACTATTGATGATGCATCTTCAGAAACCTGTTAATAAGACAGTAATTTTCTTTACATATTGCAAGTGGCTGATGTACATTATGATCAGATAATCTGTCAGAATTGTCTGATGCATGATTTTTTTTTCTTATTATTTCTTGGCCAAATTGCGTTGTTTGATAATGTTGCTGCACTACGTCAGGAGCCTGTTGTGCATGAAGACTGGAATGCAGTTTAATGAGAAGCAACTAAAATAAAAGCATTTCTTTGCTCAGTCTCAGAATAAAAATACATTATAAATGTTTTTGAACTGTCAGACTAACAAGAGTGAAGAATGATCACAAAGCTGGGCAGCATGATAACCCATGACCTGGTGCTTCAGGCCAAGCAGATTTCACTGTTTACTTTGGAAAAAACTCATGCTTCTTCCTCTTAAAAGCTAGGAGAAAATTATCTGTGGCTGTAATCTTTATAGATCCTCTCAGCAGGGGTTGCAAGTCAAGAGCATAAGACCTGTCATGGGACAATCTTCCATATTACTCCCAGTTCTACATAACATATTCTGGAATACTCCAGCTTGGTTTTAGAAGCACATAAATTACTGGGTGGTGCTCCCCCAGAGGCAAGTCTTCCCAGCATGAGGTATGGAAGCACACCTTCAAACCATTCCATATTTTTTTGCACTTACTCTGTTCAACTAAACTGAAATAACCTTATGAGAAAATATTAAAAACAACTAAAACATACATGACTGACCAAAAATGATTTGTGTACGGATGTAATGATAGGCTGCAAATGTCAAGGAAAGATACTGTTTAGTGTCATTAAAGGGGCAACCTGAATAGAGGTGATATGTTACTTAGGAATTCCATGTTACCAACAAACTAACCTTTAGCACTATATTATTTTTTGTACATGCTTTGATACAAAGGACTACATAGTTTTAAGAATTATGTTAATATGTGTGAAATTTTACATGCTTTATCTATTTTTCCTGAGATTGTGGTTCCGCTAGGACAAACAAGGTTTTAGTAACTCTTGGATACTAGACCAAAGTAGCTGCAAAAGTAAAAAAAAAACCACCAACAAACAGAATGCAACTAACTGAGAAAAATATGTGTGAAGCAATTCTGAACAGGTTAACCTACTGCAGATTATTTCTGGTTTAGAAAGGTACTTCAACAGTATTGTAAAGACAAATTAATTACACAATTTCTACAAGGTCCTTCTTCGGGCTTTTTTGGTCTTTTCAGCCCTCATATGTGAAGGCCTAACATATATTGAATAATAAATATATTGTTTGCAACTATGATTCATTAAGATTCATAGAGCATGTTCTAACTAGAGTCTTCTCCACAGGAAAAGATAACATCCTTCCCTTCTCAGTCCTAAAAGATTTACCAGCATTTTGCCAGCACTCAGAATTTTGCAGTGTGCATGGTTGAAAAAAGCTAATGATTTGTGCTCTTCAAGGAACATCCACACAAACATGCATCTACACAAGCATTGTCTGTGCAAGACAGTGCAATCAAATAGGATTAGAAATGCATTTCATAGATCAGCACAATCCTTTGTGCATTTAGTATCATGCCATTTACTGGTGTTTTGTTTAAGGATACATGATGTTAATGTGGATTAAGATGATTCTTTACCAATTTAAACAGAGTCATCATGAAGCCTCCTTAAATGTATGTCTACATCAGGGTGATGCAGGGATTTAGCAAAATCAATTTCTTAACAGATTTCCCTCATGCAGCCAAAATCCAAGTTTGGAAATAGTCTGGTCTTCCAACTGAATTATCAACTGACATATTAAAATTAACAATTCTTCTACACCATCATAAAGACCTTAAGCTGTTATCATTCATAGCACTGGGGGAGAAGGTGGGGAAGGGGCCCCAGGGGTGGCTCCTGTAAGAAACTTAAAAGCTCCCCTGGCTTAAAAAAAAAATGCAGCCACAACTCTGGTCAAGGCAGAGCCATCAGAAACAACTGATACAGCTCTGTGATTAACATATGAAAAAACTGATGTGAGACCTGAGAGCAGAGGAGAGGGGGAGAGCAGTGGTGAGAATGAGGTAGCAGAGAGGAGAGTGGTGCTGGAATGGAGATACCAAGGGTGGTGATCCCAGAAGGGGAGACAGTAGGTACCCAAACAGAGGTTCCCCTGCAGCTGATGATGAGACAGCAGGCTGTCCCCCTGTAAGGAGCAGATGTGGACCCACAGCCATTGAGGACCCCACAGCAGGGGAGGTGATTGTTCCCAAAGCAGCCTATGACTGTTGACAGCCTGTGCTGGAGCAGTTTGTTCCTGATGGACTGCACCTCATGGGAAGGACTCATGTCAAAGGGGTTCATGAAGGATTCTCTCCCAGGGGAGAGACCCTGTGGGGAAGCAGGGAAGGACTGTAAGGAGTCCTTCTCTCTGAGGAGGATGCTGCGGCAAGAACCTCCAGCCTGTGAACTGACTCTAAACCCCATCTCCTGTCCCCCTGTGCTGCTGGGGGGAAGGAGGGAGAGAAACCGAGAACAAAGTGATTTGGGCCTGGGAAGAAAGGAGGGGTGGGGTAACATATGTAAGCTCAGATCTTTGCTTTCTTTTTGTCCTGTGTGCATCTGATTAGTGATAAATTAAATTAATATTTTTTCCCCAAGTTGAATCTGTTTTGCCTGTGACCGTAATTAGTGAGTGAACCCTCCTTGGTTTTGTCTCGACTCATTAATTCCTAGTTGGTTTTTGTCCTCCCCATCCCACAATGGGGGACGTGGAATGTGTGAGTAAGTGTCTTCATGGTTCTTTGTTGTCAGTCAGGACCAAACCGTGACAATACCACACTGTTAATTTCTAACATGTAATGAGTGTTTCCTGGAAGGCCTAATCCAAATCCCTCCTCCCTTGACTGTACATTCTTGATGACATCCGTAACACAGGCTGTTCTTCTCTGATTTCCCTGGTTGGTCAATCATGGACTAATATTGGGATTTCTGAAAGAAGGTAATGACAACATTAGCCTACCCTGTTTCTGAAGAGAAAGTGGACTGTGATAGTAGTGGTGAGGGTCACACAAGTGTCACCAGCATATCTCCCACCAAACTTAGTCCCACAGCCAGTTCTCCTGAAAACGGATTGTTTGCTTTCTGGGCCTTAGTCTATGGAGTGTTTGTAGAAAAGCTGTCTTTCCAGGAGATGATGGTGAGAGTAATCCAATGGGTGAAAACAATGCGCAAAGGAATAGTTACTGAATTGGTTCATAGAATCATAGAATCATAGAATCATAGAATCATAGATATGATTCTATGAATTGGTTGCCTCTAAGTTTCTATGACACCATCAGTCAAAGCTGGAATAGTAGTTATCCTTCACTTGGGCAAAACCTTACTAAGAAACTAAAAAGAGCCCAGAAAACAGCTTTGTTGTCTCAGGATAACTCTGTCTGCTGTGTTTCTAATGCTTTCTGTGATAGTGCTGGATTCGTGCCTTATTCCCTCTTATCAAAACCCTGTAACAAGCAGTCCCAAAGCACGAAATGCAAGCTTCACTTTATACTGTAATCTAATTTGCCATCTTTTTAGTGGTCAGGTCTTCAGAGAATCTGTAGCAAAAGCTCTTGAAGTCTCTTAGAAGCACTGCACAATTATTTTTCACTAGGTTTCAAAAAAATAAAAATACATTTTCTACAATTTATTCAAAGCGTTTGAGATTCTTTTTTCCTCTATTCACATAAATTAGGTTTACCTTCCATTCCTAATAAAGTGTTAAGCTGGGCATAAGCTTAATATATTAATCTACTGGTAGGACAGTGGAGAATTGCTGTTATTCCTACTTCAAATGGGTAGATGAGACCTGTTGGAGTAAAAATAGTGTGTTTGGAAATGATTGAGGGACAGAAAACTCATGAGTTGAAAACCCAGTGAGAAGCCATGGGGATAGTAATGTACTTTGTTGGAAAAAAAATTAAAAAAATAAAAAAAAAAATTGAGAAGACTCATGTAATTTGAGGAAGATTCCTATTTTCTCATTGGATGACCTTAACCCTAATGAGAATTTTCATTACAACAATCAAGACTGAACACAAGTTACTGCCAGAGCCCTGTGTCTCTGCACATCCACCCAGAGATGCCATCTGCTAGAAGATAAGAAAAAAAATGAATGCAAACTATTAGGGATATAGTTGAATGAAATAAATGTGAAAATTGTAGTTATAATTTAATGATTTTGTCTTTACCATTATTTAGCCATCTTAACCTTTAGTAGAAAAATTCTTGTTTACACTTATTTTGTCTTTGTATTTTCAGGTTTTTATATATTTCTAGTCAGATGAGCAATTACAAATAGCTAGCCAGGAAGGAAGTGAGAGGGCAGATAACACAGGTATAATACTAGGAAAAAAATACATGGGAGTTCTGTTGAAGATTGTTTCTTAGTACTTTGGCATTTGGGGCAAGGAGAAAAAGAGAGTGCCATGAGCATCACATCTTCCTACTCCATTTTTCTAACGAAATTGTGCCCTCCAAGCACTAAAACATCCTCCATGCTGCAGTTCAGTCTTAGTTTACTCACAAAGCATTTGAATGTAATGAATAAGGAGAGACACTTTAGTAAGCGTGATTGACACACACAGCCAGATCCTGCTGTCTGCCAAATCCACTTTGAGCCCTGTACCTCAGAAGTGGCCAGAGCTATGTGGTGGAGAATAAACTCTCAACATGAGATATTTCCACAGGCACAGAACTGCTGGCTCCAGACACTGGGAAATCACAGCTCAGGCCTCAAAAGAGTGCCACTGGGCTTTAAAAAGTATGGAACGTACCTAGAATAGTCTGTATTTTTGCATTTACACTCTGAGTTAGGAGACTTCACCTTGTTATTTTCTTTTTCATTTTTATTTCTTTCTTATTTTTGTTTCTTTCTAAATTTTTCTTGAATTAAAGCTGACATTCTCTTGAAATTTTACAATCCAGCAGCTGGTCTCTATGAATCCTTTCAGAAATTGCAGAGATTGGGATAAAGTTGCTAGAGTTGGCAGTACATCTGGCACAATAAAGGCTGCATCCTGTGCAGGAAATTCCCTATCAGGTGTAAAATAGATACAAGACTGGTAACAGGAATATCAGGCTGAGATGAAATATGTCAGAGAAAAATAAGGGAGTAGATGAACTGAACTGCTTTGGCTTCTTTTATTGACAAGAGCAGGAGTTCTGTCTCCTGAACCCTGTAACCCACAGAGGGTTTTCACAGGGGGAGAGCCTTCCTCCACCAGATCAGTCTTGTGCCATCTGTCTTGATCTCTCTTTTCTCCATCTCTGTGCAGTCCAAACAGGAAGGGAGAATGTAAAAGCCACTGACACGTTATTAAATGAAAAATGTTCAGGAGGGGTCAGAAACGAAATCTCAGGGCTGTTTAAAGTTGCTTGATTGCTGCCTGTGTAGCAAATAAGGCAACCATACAAAGGTCACAGTGTCTCATCCTATTACATCAGTGCCCTTTCAAAGTACATTGTGTCCCTTCAAGTTGTGTCACATCAAGAGCTGGTCGAGTGCTTCTTTGTGACTGATATTCATTGCTAATTTAACTTTCTGCTACTGGTACATTATTTGTGAAACGATTCTTGTGCCTGGAAGCACATTTGTTATTTGCAAGAGTGTTTGAGCAATTTGCAGATGCTCCATTTGATCATTCTCATTGTTAGAAGAGTCACATAAAACAAGGGATTCTTTCTCCCTCTTGATCAGATGACACGTTTTTTTTTTGTTTAATAGCAGAAGAATAAGATTACTGAAGCATGCATGTATTTGTTAATTCCTAAATAGCCGTAATCTTCTTTTAAAAAAATAAAAAGCATGAGTAAAAAGAGCCAAAAGCTTTGTCAAGCGAGCTGACAGTGAGCATGAACTTGGAGGGTTTAAAATGGTGATTGTACTTTCAGTACACGCTTGTGAGTTGGGTTATTTTTGTGTTACAAAACCAGATAGAACGCAAATCCCTTCAAATGTAAAGTTGGGAGTAAAATGCAGAATTCTCCGCTAGAGGGCCCTCTCTTCTTTCGAATGACACACTCAGCTCACATAAGGACTACCGGCCTGTGGCCTTTGGTCCCAGCTATCAGAGTGCAAGTAGTTTATAAAAATGTGCGAATGAGGTCAATGCTGAGGGATTCGTGTGATGTTTCAAATGTTCAGCCTTTAGCTTAAAATGAAAAAAGATTTTTAAAACAACATTCAAATAAAGTAACCAAGCTGTGAGACTGAACTGAAGTGCATGGAAAACCTCACTCTGTTTTGACTCATGTAATATTATTTACATACAGTTGCACTCTCAGAAATAGTTTTACCTTTTCCTGCCATTTACACTCAAAAATTTATCAAACACGATTCTCCCTCAAGATCAGGACACATTGTTTTATTTGTATTCTAGTGAGTATGGGAATATGACAGTTCTTAGTATAAGACCAGGGAAATAAAAGTGTTCATGTTAAACCCTCCCCACTTAATGGGGAAATGCTAATGAAAGGGCTGGTATCCCCCATCAATCTGCTTGTACGTGGCTGTTCCCTCTGCCTTTCCTCTAGCAGACCTAATTATTGTGCAGCTGCAAGGTGAGCTGGATTAATCAGCTGGCTCAACAGAAAACAAACCCACCAAAACTGTCAGGCAGGAAGGGGAGGCAGAGCCCTAGATCCTCTGCAAGGGAGCTGGAGGTACCGCTCTGCTGGCCCAGGGCTGGTTGGGAGGGCAAGGCAGGAGCCGGGCTTTGCTTTCAGCAGCACTCTGCAGTTGCACCAGATTAGGTGCAACGTGATACCCCAGATTTTCAGGCCACTAAAAATGTCACACAAACACCACTTTGGTTTTTATTTGTTTTGTGTCTGAAACTGAAGTTAGGTCACATCCTGGCATCTGATCTCTAATATCAGATTCATGCACTTTCCTGAAGTTGACTGGGCTCACAGCTGCTTAGTTTTATGCAGCTACAGAACAGGTGGCCAGAGAGAATTAGACCTGTAAAAGATGTGCAAGTAAACTTGGGTTTGCTTTTTTTTTTTTCATTCCTCCTCATGAACATGACTCTGCAGACTGTAGTACTCATGGGATGCAGTCATTGAAAATAATGAAGATAATATACTGTGAATTCATTGGTTTGTGAAAACAGTCTTTATAATGCTTATTTAATATAATAGAGACATACTTGGACAGTTTCTAATGTATGTATTCAACACATTTTTACATACATAGTACATTCGTGCTAAAAGCCAGATCATCTCTCATTAAGAATATCTGTTGAAGACACAAACATGGTGTGATGATTTGATGGGTTTCCTGTGTTCAATAAATTTGTTACTTTGCTCGGAGAGAAATTATAATTATTAAAATGAAACATATGAAACAACAACAACATTTTGATGTTTAAAATTCTGTATATTTCATGTCTTGCAAGGCTAATATTTTATAGTAGTATACAATTTCACAGATGTTTATGCCTTTAGTAACATAATAAAATGTGCAAAATATTTACTACTTATCTTGATTTTCTGGCTTTTTCATACTTGCTTTTGAAACATATTGATAAAAAGCAAACAGACTTTCAGTAGGCAAACCAAAAACCAGGGAAAGCAAACTACTACCTAGACCTTACTATGCTATCTTGCCTTTTGCCTTGATGGATTTAAGAAGAGGGTATCTTTCATTGTGAAAAGGTAAACTTAGTGTTGGTTAGTTGATGCTGGATGTCATGGATGTTTTATACAATAGGCACAAATTAGGAAGGGGTGCTCATGTGGATAAATTCTACAATATCACAGAATAAAAGAGTGCACACCTCCACAGAACAATGCAATACAACTGCAACACTCTTTGAGGTTAAAACCTAAGAAATACAAGTAAGAAAATACAATTCTATTATCTACGTATTTTCATATGAGCAGTTAGTTGTGTTACCTAAATTTAACATTCTCAATTTCTTTAAAAGACAGACATCTCAAAGACCTAGTCTATGACATGGGCCATGTTTCCATACAAGAGAGTGGAAACCCTTTTATTTGTACTTGAGATGGCTCTCATGAACTTGAATCTGGAATGTTTGTCTGTTTGTCTGCTGCATGGTGCTGGATGAGAAAGAAAAGGAGAGGGGAAGAAACCTGTGCTGTAAAATTCCATTTGCTGGCAGACACAGCAAAATGAGAGAGCACTCAAGGAGAGAAGGCATCATGGCATAGTGCTAATACAGCCCCACCACAGGGGTATGTCTGAATCAATTCTTGCTACATGATTCTTTACCTAGTGCCCTTCATCTAGCCTTGAAGCTTCATACCTTGCTATGGTAACCATAGGTAACATCTATTCAAGTCATGATGAAAAGTTCTTAAAAAAAACCACAAACAAAAACAACCAATGAAACAACAACCAAGAATCAAAACAATTCATGTAGCAATTTTAGCTGGACTCATGGAAATAGCCAAAGTTCCTGAGTGTTAAATTAAGGCAGCAATAAGCAGAATGAATTAATATAAAGCAGAATATAGAGATATAACAAGCCATTCAGTATTGTCAAAACACGCTTTAGAACTAGCTAGATAGCATATACTCAGCATTGCCAAGTCTTCTCAGGCAGTGTCTGCCAGGTATGGATGATTACCATGGAAGTGAAATCAAATGGTTCAGCAAGTGGAAAGGAATTACTGAAGTCAGAGAAGCAGGAAGAAACATCAGAAATTTAACAGAAGGCCCCAAAACTAGTCACACACACACACACACACACACACACACACACAAAAAAAAAAAAAAAAAAAAAAAATAAAAGAAGTAGAGTTTAGTGGCAGCATTTTGAAAGAAAGGACACATTTTTTTAGACAAGCTGATAAAGTTGAATAAAATGGAGATGCTTTTGGACTTGGCATCCCTTAATGCCAAATCCAAAAGCATAATGGGTTTCCCAGTATTTTAGCGGACTTAATAAATGATATGTTCTCTCCCTTTGCTCACTGTATCCTTTGATCATCATGGTTGTAAACAATGCTAGTCATATTTTGCCAAAATATTACAAAGCAGAATAAATATGTTTTCTATAGTGTTAGAGATCAGAATGAAAATGAGAATACACATTCCTGAAGTGGTTCAGTCATGATGATTTTAATTCATCATCTGCAGCAGGTTTCCGCTTACTTCTTGTGATTAAGGTATCTTTCTTTCTGCCAAGCACATGCATAGGTGGCAAATGAAGTTATTTCTGATTCCAGTTTCACATTGTGAGTTTCAGATCTTCATTTTTCTTTGGAAGCAAAGGTCAGTGTCTAGTCTCACCTAGTCTCTAAAGAGTCTGCAAAGAGTATCTAGTCTCTTAAGGTCTGAAAAAGTTAAACCAAAACCAATGGAAAAGCTCAGTTATGTCATCTAACACTAGTTACCCACACAGGGTCAGCTTGGTGCTGTCAGTGCTGACCTCTGGTAGTATTTTAGGTGTCAAATTCCAAATCTTGGTCTTTCTTATTGGTAGCCATCCCAGGCCTTGGCTTGTGATATGTAAATGAAATCTACCAGGACTGTGGTTGGCACCTTCAAGCCTCTGGAACAGTGGTGATCAGAGCAAAGCTTTCTGGAAAAGCACACTAGCCCCATCAAGTGAAATTCCCTGGAGTCTGTGAACCATCATACCCCTTCATCACTTTCTGCTTTAACTACGTCTCTTTGACCATTCACTCTCCCCACACTCCATATAAATTTACAGCAATATGTACACTAACAAACACTTTAAAATCAGTCCTCCTTTCCTATCTTGCTCTCATTAAAAAATCCCTCTACCAAAGGTTTATCTCTACACAGGCTCCTCTCCCTGGGGGCAGGATGGAAGGAGAAGGAGTGACAGATGTTAGCTGTTTTGTTTAATGCACTATTAAGAGTCATTCTGGCACTATGGTGATGAGGGCATTATAAAAGTCCATGTGGAAGAGAATAGAAGAGGCACATCACATGCAACATCAGAAGCACAGTGGGTGTAACAACTGTGAACAGTTTGTTTGCTGCACCTTGCAAGAGCAGCTTGTCGGCTTTTTCCAAAGCCTCACCATTTGTCCTGGCCTGCTGCTGACAGTGGGACGGAGAAACATCCAGGGTGAGCACTCCTTCAGAGAAAATATACTCTGTCTTGCATGTCCTAAAGCACTCAAGGGATTAAACAATAGGAATCACAGGCAGGATTAGCATTTTAATGGGGAACAATGAGTTTGAAAATTCCCATAATTTGGCCTTTGAGCACCATCTAAAAAAACTGTAGCGCAGGGGGATGGAGACAGAGAGACGGAGAATGTACTCTGACCAGACTTATGAGAAATTCAGCCTGTGTTTTAATGAGGGATGGACTAAAGTCAGTCAATGCAGCTGACCTTGCTGGAGACACATTTTCCTCACGCCAAATCCTGACATTTCAGACCTGCTTTCACATGTTCCATGGATAGATGTCATTACTCATTATCACATTTGTCATTACCAGTCTAAAACACTGAGGTGTCAATGAAGGGAAGGATTAAAATAGACTTTAAAACTTCTCCCCTGCCCCCTCTACCCAAAAGTACCTGGCATAGGTTTTTACATGGCAACATGTTCTAAGAGGGGAGAAAGAAGCTAAGCTTCTGACACCAAAAAATATTCCTCAGAGATGTTATTCCACCAAGACCAATATATTCCATTATCCTGTTCCCTTTCAGACCAGCATACAACATTGAGTTGAGCTTGGAGAGGTAGTAGCCAGTACTCCCCTATACTGGGGGTCTTATTCTTTACTTCACTGCAGGTAGCATCAAGCACACAGTGCAAATCCTTCCTCTGGTTTTGGAGGAAAGTTGATGCAGTTTTCATGTATGGCAATAAAGCAGTTTGAAAATAATAACTTGACAGTCAATTTCTGAATCTATTTGTGGCAAACTGTCATAGCATGGCTAGGGTGAATGGAAAATGACACAGTTACTAAGGTGTAGAGAAGGGTGAATACCTGGCATGCAAAGCTAGAGAGGTTGAAATCATCTCCTTACAGATGTCACTCAATAAGCCTAAAGAGAAACCAGCCATCCTGCTTCCAGGTGAAGGTGATGCTTACAGCAGACCAGAAGAGTCCTGCTGATCCTGCCCCACACAGCACCTTGCTCTGCTGTGCCAGAATGGCTCCATCCATTGCCCCACTGGAAACCAGACTCTGGGAAATGAGTTTTGAAAATAACTTTTTTGCTGGGATTTGGATTTTTGGGGTTTTGGTTTGGTTTTGTTGGGATTTTTTTGGAGTCAGGGGGTTAAGCCCTATTAGTTTTTGGTGCAGCTTCTCAATATGTCCAAAAGCATGGTAGTGCCAGCACGCAGGGAGGAATCAGAACACTATGGCCCTAGGCAGAAATGAGTAGGAACTATGAGAAAAAGAGTTGGTTAAGAAAATACAGGGAGATATTGCTGTCATGTAACTTGTGTATTGGCTTCTAAACCTATTCCATAATCCTTAATCTGGTATTAAGTGCCATGTGCTGGGAATGGGAACCATGCCTTTAGAAGTGCATTAATGATTTTATTTTTTTAATAGAAAGAAAACTGGCATTTCACAAATAGTAAATTCTGCTATTTGCAAATGAAGTTAAAAAAAAAACAAACAACCAACAAAAACCTGCATCAGTGAATAGAACTCTCTGTCGTTTAGCCAAATGCAAACTCAGGTGAATAAGATTGCCAATTATCAGTGTAATTTTGAAAGAAATGTATTCAGAACTAATTGTATGCTTCACTTGGATAGCCAGTCTCTATCATTTTGTGCGTGCACTGCCATCTTCTATCCAATTGACAGTATTATGGCTTTTTTATGGAATTTTCTCATTTGAAAAAATTAAAGTCTTAGTAAATTAAAATCTAGCCTCCCCAAATTAAATCTGTCAGGTACTTTTTGATGCTACTGCGTCGTGACCAGCAGAACAGTCAGAAGGACTGGAAAACTTAACAGAACATTGTTGACGGTGGTTGGAAAATTGCTAGCTCTGTATGCAGGTATAGTCCTGGTGGGAATATTGTTACTCATTTATTTCAGTGATTCAAAAAGGCTAATTGTGCTTACATCAGAGTGAGTGCTATATGACAGCTGAATAACCTAACCTCTAGACTTGTAGTCCTCAAGTGCAAGCCTAGAATCCACAGAGCACTGACTAACCTGTTTTGCTTTCTCTCACATTTGCATTACTCAAGTGATGAAGTGCTGTATGCCACACTGATGGTGGAAAGTTATCTAGAACGCCTTATGTGGTGGAGTCTGTGATGCAGAAAACTTTCTGTGAGTATGGAGAATGTCCACGCATGTACAGAATATGATATTAACCTCTGTGTATTTTACAACGCAAAATGTCAAATACAAATGCCTCTGTGTAGACCAAACGAAAAGAGACATTGCCTGATTTTGCAAACACTTGATTCCCATTTACTGATCACAGAGTCATGGATTTAAAAGGCCAGAGGGACCATCATGATCGCTTTGTCTGACCTCTTGTATCACACAGGCCACAGAACCTTGCCCATTAATTTCTGCCCCAAGACCATAACTCTTGCTTGTGTGAGTACAATTATTTTAAAGACAGATTTTTTCAGTGCCTGATCCTAAGACTGCAAGTAAACAAGAATTAGGCAATTTTGTGCAGAGACTGTAACTGTCTAGTGGGAGATAGATATATTCTGGGCTTTTTAAAACTTCTGAATGGTTTTGCCATCATGTCTGACAAATGAAGTCCTGCACTTAGTCTGTCAGCAGTTAAAAGCACAGCAATACTTGTTTCTCCAACACTCACCTAACCCTTGGCCTCTGCCAATGAAGGTGCCAGGTTTGGTGGCAGTTTCTGTAATACAGGGAGTTTTCAGCTCCAGACTGGACAGGCAAGTTAATTCCCTTCACATGGTCCACTGAACAGCCATCAGGTGGTGATAAATTTCAGCTGCTGTTCACCTGCACTAGGTTCACTCTTGTAATTGTAGCTGAAATATTGTAATACTCAGCTTTATTACTGATATTTTATAAAAATTAATTTTCTCCTTTTAAATTGTGAACACAATTTACCTCGCTAGATATTTGTTAAAATAGAATGAAGATGTAATTTGGCATGTGATGTGGCAAACTTAGACTGTTTCACAGAAACATCAAGAATAGTTGGCACTTGTCTTTTAAAGTTTAAAATCTAAACTGCATAGAATATGCCTTGGTAAGTTCTTGTGGTATTATCTGAAATGACTCTTAAGATAACTCCTGTCACTATGCTTTGATACCTTCCTTGCATTTCCTGTAAATTAATCTTTCATTTCCAACTGTTAATCTATGGAACTGCAATGTACAATATAAATGGGACCTTTTAAAAATAGCACAGTAATATAATGAATTAAAATGACAGTAAAGAAAAAAAATCTTACCATTGTGCCAGAAATCAGTTCAATATGCTGGCTTAGTCTTTTTTAAATGAAATTGAATTGATGAAGTTAAATGCAGTTCTTGCAGAGAAAAATATGTTTGATAAATATTTATGTGGTCAGCACTTTACAAGTAACATATATTCACCATATATATATATATAAGCAAAAGTTAGGGTATCTTTATATTTTTATGCAGGATACAAGCAAGCATAAGATTATAGTGAATAAAAAAGATAACAAAATTGTCACATATAAAGCCATCTTTATTAGAAAGTAACAGCAGGCAGTTACCCCTTTTGTCTGAAAGTTTAGTAAATTTTAAAGAATGTGCCTATTTAATTAGAACTAGAAGTGGTCAGTATATATCTTAGCTGGCAATTTATTATTTGTACATTTTACACAAATAATGTACCATATCCTTACATTTGCACGGGGGGGATTCCAAGAGGTGGTATTTCTTTATGTTTTCAGCCCTCTGCTACTTAGCTCTTAGCCCAGAATTCTCTCCAAAGGCTTTTCTCAGGGCTATGTTCCCAGTGCTTCCTTAAGCTGTATTTTCTCCTGCCACTTTTTCAGTTTCTCTTCCTTTCTTTTGCTAAAACGTTACTCAGCAAAATCTTCCTCACCATTGTTACTTTTGCTTTGATGAGTGATAGGCTATAGCATTTTGTTTAACTATCTTCCTGTACTTCAGCATCTTATTTCCATGCTAGAAAGCAAAGATTTTTTTTTCACCCACTGTAAGCAAGGGCAGCGTTATACCCTAACACTTTCAATGAAGCATGAGAGACTCTATATTAATATTTAACCTTAGTTCACCCCTTTAATATTGTGTCCATGAAGGACACTAGAGAAAAGAGAAATGAGAAACAGCTCTTGAACATATGGCACAAAGCAAATGCCACACATAATCTAATGCAGTGCTTCTTTTCTGTACCTATTCATGGTTCCATTTTATTCACCACTGTTCCCAATGAATTGTTAGCTGGAAAACACTAGCAAATAAATAAATAAATTACTCTGTATCATCTAATATCAATGCTCACAGGCATAGATATATAGTCCTCACAAATTCTAATGTCTTCTTGCATGATAAAAGGCCACAGAATGGAGCCTTTGACTACGGGTGCTATTTATATGCTTACCTGTGTTTCCTTATTACTGGATTTCTCCAAGGGATTTTGTTTCATTCATGTCACAGCTGTCTAGCCCAGATGCAGATGTTTTATTTTGGTTCTGATGCTGCAATAGCTCTAAGTCCACAAGCTTTGACAGACTCAGGGAACCATTCCCAGCACAAAATAGGTGTGGGAGAACCTTTCCTTGCTTCTGTGAATGGGTTCAGGGATCTGCCTATGGTGGGCCAGGAAGATCCATGTCTAGGAATTAGAGAAATAAGGTAAATTACAGTTCAAAGGTGGTCTTCATTAGTTCAGTCAACTAAAACCGGGCCTGTAGTCTTCTGTACTTACAAATGTCTCGTTTTGGATCAGTGATGCAGTGGAAGCTAAATAATTGCTTTTCCTAAAAGTTAATGTTAGACGGAATTAATCTAAATTTAACTGTTTAAAAATAAACTGTCTACTCTATACCTGGGATCAACAGTGAGGAAAATTTCGTCAGGAATGATACATCTCATTGGACATTTTGCCTGTAATGCTCGCTTAAACCCTAGATGCTTATAAGCTAGATGCTTACCTGTAAGGAGCTAAGATGAGTTGTATCCCAGCATTGCTGCATATTTGCATGGCAGTCACAGAAACAAGTTTGCTGGGGTACTTCAGGCAGTCTACCAGTAGTCTACATGTGATGTGCATTTCTGATATCCTGAATTTGGACATTTAGAGGCAGAAAATTCTGCTTACCTTGGATTTGAGACTCTGCACAGGAGTTTGGTGGGTGAAGCCACTGCAGTTTGTTGCAATGGCAGGGAATGATTCTACAACCTGTATTGATTTGAGAACATGGATTTGATTTTGGTTGCTAGTTGCCGTATCTGAGGTAGCAACTAACTTAGGAGTAATAGGCAACTCTAAAGAAAACTAGGAGGAATACATTACTGTAATGTATCCATTGCTCTACTCTTTTCATAATATTTCATGCGACTGATTGTAATTTTGCCAATATTTTAAGGGTTAACACCTATTAAAATTCTTCATCTACCATAAGGCTTTTCTCCATGTTCTTATAACAGCTCTGAAGTTATTTATAATCATACAAATTGGTAAAAGGAGGATAGCAGCCGGCATCAGGGCTGAAGTGTGCAAATGTCAATCAGCTTTTGGATCATCATTTGCTATGACAGCAGTGGGAAGGAAGAAGAATGGCGGTCGCAAATTTATTTTAATGTGTCCTGCAACCTTGTGATTGATTAGAGGAAAAACAGATTGTTTCACCCTTTTTCCACAATTGGATTTTCTGGTTAAATCCAGAACTGCCGAAGTGCAATAAAACACTCCCATGAAAGCAGTAATCACCCTAAATCTTCAAATTCCCCCTGCCCCCACACACCTCATTTCATACACAAACACGGAACAAAATGATGCATAAAAGCAGCAAAACTGATTACCATCAGCAGAGTTTCCTTTTTAATGTATTGGACCTTTAATCTTTTCTTAAGTGTTCGCCATTAAAAATATTAAACTACTTCCCCTCCTCCTGCCAATGTGTATTTTTTTTGAATGAATTGACTAAGGTATTTTTAAAAATGTTACTGCATTATTTCCACAGCCCTCATGGTGTGTATTTTAGCATAAAGTTTGCACTGTTTAATGAAGTCATCACTTCCTGCAAAGCCATTGGCTCCCAAAAGCTGCAGGAACTGTTTCTCCACAAAGGTCTGGGTTTGGAAAGGTCCACTGGAAGATGATGAGCAGGCTGGGGATGGATATGCAGCCTTTTCATTTCTCTTTCAGGCCCATGAACCGAGTGATTATTGTTCTTAAGAATGTTCCCAACCAGTAGGTTAACTACTCAGTACATAAATGTTTTCACAGGTAATAATATAATTTACACACTTCTGAAAGGACTACAGCACTGCAGGTTCCCTAGGGGTGGTAGCAAACAGCAGCAGGTTAGGCAAGTTCTTTTCTTTGCAGGGTAACTACAATGATGGGCAAAGATGTTCCAAAGTGGTGTAGGATCTCAGGAGACCCTCCTGAGAGGTCTCACTGTCTTTTTAGATGGGCAGAGAACCTGATTTTTGAATGTCACACTGAAGGACCATCTATGATGAAGCTACCCCAAATAATTTGTAACATTTGAAAATACTGGTTGTTAATAAGCTTAATACAGTTGATCCCAAATTAAGTATTACTCTGTGTATCGGTGAGGTCACGGTTCTCTCACTAGACTTAAGAGCAAATTACAAGCCTTTCTTCAGGTTTTCATTTAGTATAAATTTAGTGCTTGTGATTGACAGAAATTAATAATGCAGGCTTTAGATGTGAATCATGGAAAATGAGTAAGAGAAATGCTTTTACTAACTAGGCCATACACTGACCACAATGACTTCTGATCTACACTGTTCTTCTGGGAGAGCAGTGACTAAGAACTGGGTGCTGTGGGAAGAATGTTTAGGTGTAGCAACTGAGTTTCTGGATTTTGTGATCTGATCTTGTGAATACTTAAGCAAATGAGTAACTTCCCACGTTCAAGCAGTCCCACTAAACAGAAGTCACTTCTTCATTATATGTTTGCAAACTCAGGGACATATAATCATTCAGCTTTCTCTGTAGTTGTTTACCTGTAAAAATCAGTTTATCTTTCACTCAAAACAAGTAATGTTCTTTCTTGAACAGGAACTGCGAGTGTGCCAGATCAGTAAGTTGACAATTAGCCAACACAGCTAACATGGTGTAGGGGTTACAGTAAGCACACATAAAAAGTTGCATCGGTCATTTATTTTGAGCAAATTTGCCAACCTGACCCATCTTCCTGAATAGTTCACTTGTTTGATGCAGGAAATGAAAGACATTCCACTTATCTTAATTGCTTTACTCATCTCTTCCATATTCCTGTAATGGTTCTTGATCATTCAACCTTAGAAATTAGATATATTGTCTGCTATTATTTGCACAGTTACAAAGTATGAGCGGCTAGACAACATCATTGATAGATATATGCTAGCCTTTCACTTTTAAAAGTCTGAAATTCAGCTTTTGCATTAGGTTAAAAGTAGAAGCAATGTTGGCTGGACTAGTCGGCTGGCTCCTGTAACAAAGCAAACAAACCAAACTGGCAGTGTGATCAGTTATCACTAGCTGTATTGATAACTGCAGTATTTGTGCATAACTTACATGTAAATAACCTTGTATGTGATTTGAGAAAGTTTACTTTCAGTTAAAGAGTTGCTTTCTCTTGAACAACTTTGTTTTAGGCATTTCTATAACAGGCATGTATATCTGGTAAAGCTGATTGAAAAGAAAAAAGACTGGTTGACTTAGTTCTGGTTACAAAAAAACCCTCCAGCAGCCCACATCAAAACAGATGATGTTGCTCAGGCAAACATGCAAAAGCTAGGAAATGTCAGAATTAATGTTGTCCATGTAACCTTAATATGGCTGTCTATATACATGCCTCAATTCCTTGGCATCCAGTACCTGAGTGGGGTACCCTGAATCAGGGTTGTGTAAGACAGGGGAATTTTTATTTTAAAACTCTCCTCAAATACAGGGTTGCTAGGACAGTTTTACAGGATTGAAACACAGCACTGCCATCCCCACTGCCCTTGAGTTTGAAGACTCCTGCCTTATTGTAGACTGTTTCAGAAGAGGTGTACCTCCAGCACTTACAGTTCTGGTCTTGCTTGGTGATATTTCTGTGATTCTTAAAAATAATACAACATTGGGATATTGTAATGGAAAGCATGTGGCACCCATGGTGATACAATCATCTGGAAGAATTTCTGTTGGGAGCTGTCATTTGGGTGTTTCTGTGCTAGATTTCTCCAAGAGCAGGGCTTGTGGAAGCATTGTCCATCTGTTTACTCTCTTTAGCTTCCCCTGAGCCACAGTTTTTTAAGTGCTCAGTTGTGCTCCATATGTGCATTGGGTTCAGAGAGTGTTTCCATAAAGAGCTGCAGCATCTTGGTTGAAGGGCTGGTAAACTATGGTGGTCAATTACACAGTTGGTGTGAGACAAAGGAGAGATCAGGAACCAGTTAAGCTGGCTCTTCTGCTGGAAAAATTATAATGTGGAACAAACCATTCATTTTTCCTTGTGCTTTCACCTGTAACTTTAATTTACATCTCCAATGATACAGTACTGTGCTGCTACTCAATAGAAGTCTCTCATCTAGGTCACGAGCACATTTTCCTCAGACCTCACCTTATCTGCCAGCAATCCGGTACTTCTTACCATTATCCTGCTATCTCAGAAAAGTGACTCTGAGTTGTGAAGGCAGAGTGAAACCAGTACATTGCTTCCTGCTGATCAGATCTCAGTAAGAATTAACAGACCTTAGAAGAATTTCCCAGCAGACCTCAGTAGAAATTAATTAAGTACCCCTTCTCCACTGGATTAACCAAAACATACTCTTTCATTTAGTAATGAGAACTACTCCAATATGCAGACCACGTACTGCAGCCCTGTCCTTGCCTGGCCCTGGGCCCGGCTAAGCCAGACACTGCCTTGACACATCCCCATCCTATCCCAAACCATCCCATCCCATCTCATCTCAGGGGATGCCTTCCTGGCTGGGCCCCATGGTGCCTGGGAACAGCTGGTCTTTGACAGACCCTAGTCACCACTGACCCCAGTCATCATCCCCAGCCTGGTCCAGCTTGGCTTGCTGTGGTCTGCAGGATGGGACTGGTCAGGGAAGGAAGTCACTGCACTGCCCTGTGGCCCTACAGCCCCAAACCTCGCTGGCTGCCTTGGTGTTGCTTCCCGGTCCAGCTCCATAGTCCCAGGTCAAAGCCCTTCACAGAGCAAGCCCTCAAACTGATCAGTTTTGCTTTAAGGACAAACTGAGGCTGAAGCTCTAAGCAGGACACACATCGGCTTCTCAAAACCCCTTCTACATACAGCTAATATTCCCTGTGAATTGTGTGTTCCATAAAAATGGGCACAGAGCTGAAGGAGTCTGAAATCAGGACCTATGAAGGAGTCTCAGCACATGCTGTCAACAGTGAGCAGGTGTCAGTTCTGTAGGTGACACTTGTGAGCCCTTGTAAGGCAACAAAACCCAAAGCATTTAACCTTAGGACATCCTAGAGTCATGAGAACTTCCTAGGATCTGCATGAGTACCCTGACTCCCTGTCCTGATGTCCTTGAGGCCACAGACATCAATCCTCTCCTTGATTCCCAGTGCCATGGCTGCACCTTCATTTCACCTAATTCTGCCTCTGGGCAGGAGTCAGGACAGAAAGCAAACTAGGGGAACAGCATTAATGTTGAATCCCTTTTCTATTGGGTTCCTAGCAGGGATCCACTTTTTACAAAATGTTGCCTGCTTAAACGCAGCTAACTCTAGCCAGGTCTGGAGCACAGTGTCACTACCAGGAGACTTAAATGAAGAGGTGAAAAGAGGGCAGATGACTTCTCTCTGAGGTTTTACCTTTTTTTTTTTTTTTTTTTTTCCTATGCATCCTCATCTGTCTTACAGCATAAGGCAACGCAGAGGTCTCTGAACAGGCTTGCTAGAAAATTCACTGTCATGCACTGCAGACTGGAGAGGAGCATGTCTGATTCATCACTGCTCTGCTGCCAGCCTGAGGCCAAGATAACACTCTGTAAATCAGCTGGGGTGGAGTTGGAATAGATCTACAGTAGATCAACATAGAGAATAACCAGTCAACGTAATTCTATCTGTACATGAGGCCCTTGTGCATTGAGAGTGCTCCTTGCAATTGCAAAGCAGCAGCATCATGGTTCCAATCACCAATCAAGCCCAGCTCTGCACAGCACCACCTGCTTAGAACAAAAAACCACAGCAATCCAGGTTTGTGTCAACACCCCAGTTTTCCTTTTCAGAGCTGCAAGCTTCTAACGCATCGCTACTGTCTTGATTCAAGAAGAATAATGTCAAATGTGCTTCTGGCAGGAAAAAAATGCAGACTTTGACCACACATTAACCCCATTAGTATGGAGTTAACTTTTGACTTTAATTCTGGCACAGTGTTAGGGATTTTTGAAAGCAGAACAAAATGAAAGGAAATGTTAAACTCATTCCTCTTTCTCTTGAAAACTGGAATGATAATTTAATGCTAGTGTCATGAGACAGCTGAAATGGTTTCACGTCTGTGTGTCTTCCACAGAGTATTACTGGAGGTAACCTGGGAAATTTGCAAATGCAGCTGAAAAAAAGAAACATATACCATAGCTTTCAAAAGGGGTTACATGTGTACTTTATCCCATGAAGTCATTTCAGGTGCATATCTTAGGCAAAGTAAAGCTATTACTTCAGTAAGACATTCATTATTTGATGAAAATATAATGGTAATAATAATAATGATATAATTTTAAAATATAATTAATTATTCAATTTCCTATATTGCAATTTATGCCAGCATTTTACATACTAAAAAACATTTGTTAGAGGAGCAAACCTCATAAGAGGTATAATTTTGGTCTTTGAAAGGCTACATACATATTTGACATAATGTAATTTGTTGCTGTGGCTGCAAGAAGTGTCTTAGAAAATTAGGGGCCATAAATTACTAATTACATAACACTTACAATAGCCAAATGATGGTTGCTTCCAACAGTGAGTTTGCTATTACAAAAGCCAATACTCTGATATCCCAAGACTTCAAGACTGTAGATGGATAAACATGAAGCATACAAAGAAAGATGTGATCAGCACTCTCTTAAGGTAAACCTGAATTTTATTTTTCAATGGTTGCATATATTTACTGAAGGAGAAATGTGGAGTCAGCTGCAATTGCATGGAGAAACCAGTATATCCTATGGGTAGTAAACTCTAAATATGCCCCAGGGGACAGATTGGAAGTTACCTACAGTTCTCTCATTATCACAGCACTTTGTGTCTCTGGTGACTTTTGTCATGGTAAGCAGATTGTAGAGGAGTGAGTGCAGGATGAAAAAATCAGAGTACCCAAGCATGTTTTATCAGATACCCACACTTCATCTTCAGCAAAGCACAGGAACACTCTTAACTCTTCTGTAGCTCTGGTTATTTGTTCTTCCTGCATTAGTGATACCTAGTTTAGAAAGGATTACCCTACTGTGTCTTTCTGTAAGTACTATAAAAATGCAAAAAGATGATCTGAATGGTCAGAGGGTGAGCTTGAATTCTTCAAATAATGTACACAAGGCAAACACGTATCGTAGAGGTACAGAGAAGGCAGTCCAGCTCTTTGAGGTCTGTACTGAGATGTGAGAATGTTTCCATTGACTATGGAGCTAATCAACTTGGTTATACCTTCTAGTCTGTGCTGAAAGCTGTGCAGAAGGCACCTCCATATTGCAGTGTGCTGAGGCACCGAGGGCTGGTCTCTTTGCATGTTACTGAAGGCTAAGCTCAACTGCTTCTACAGGAAGGGGAAGTGGTCTTCATGGACATGCTGAGACTGAAGTTTTTTAGATCAGTAGGTCCTTCTTCATGTTAAAGGAAAAGATCTAGCCTCTTTCCACATACCTCCCCTCCTCCAACCCCCACCCCCCCC
>NW_009952990.1:1918849-1924476 GCF_000747805.2 Chaetura pelagica | reverse complement strand
CCCCCCCCCATATGAAGTGGAGCATTTGTTTGAGCTTTATATGCACTAGGAGGAGATTATATTATTTGGATGTTAAAATGAATGCAGTCCTCTGCTGTCAGCCAACATAAAACGCATTGCTTGGGATTTCTCTGAAGCTTCACATCACATTTGCTGTGAATTATTTTAAATAACAGGGATTAGAAACGAGGTACAATGCAGCACAAGAATTTTAGCTGAGATAACACAGAAATAAACAATGCTTCTTTATAGTCACAAAATTTGTTACACTTGTATAATTTATGTTTAGTAAATGAAATATTAGGCTATATTGTGAATATCATTGTATTAGGCATTGTAGAGATGTACTGTAACTGATTGCCTGTGTCTCAGAGCTATGATATAAGAGCCTTAGCAGAAAAAAAAGCAACAGAAGGGAGAATAGGATGACAAAAATATCTAAGCAACTACAGTGCGGTTCATAGCCAAGAATGAAAAGGAAGTATCTCATAGTTTCTGATGCCGTTTTCTCTTTATAGGTGACAGATCAAACAATGTGATGAGTAAGAATTCCCTCTGCTCCCTTCCTCTGGCCAGAGCTGTACCAAGCACTACCAGCCTGCGAAAGGCTGTGGCTATCTCACCGTTAAGCTACACGCATGAAACATTCCTGGCTGAAAGCTGAGAGTGCTTGCTCGGTGCAAAGTGGTAAACTTCATTGCAGGGTGTTTTTATGCCAATGACTTCTGCTGCAGTTACTTTCAAAGACCAAACATCAAAATTTATCACTCATTATCCAAAACATCACACAATAAATATAGGAATTAAACCAGTGTGTATAAGCAATTTCATTGGCTTAGAAATAGAACTAGTCCAGCTTCTCTCTTCTTCTTTGGAACTCCCTAGATAGCAAATGTTGACCACAGAAGGAACACTGGCCAAGCAGTTAATCCCCGGCATGGGTGCCTCTCTTAAAGGCTAAGGAAAATGGTTGGCATAAAAGGATATGGTAAAAAAAGTAAATATGGTATAAGCTGCAACAACCTTTCCTGAGGTCATGTGTTTCCTGTTTATGTTTCCTAGTTTTTATGTTACTTCCTTGCATTCAGAGGAGGAACAACTAAATATTATTTAGGATTCATAACAAATAAAAAGTGTTGTGGTAAAATCTTCTAGATAAATACATATTCTAGAAATAAGCTTCCACATAAAAGCAGACAGTGCAAACATACATTTCATATGATTGTTTAGCCCTAATAGTTTATTCCATTTTACCTCCCATAAATTCCTGAGAAACCAACCATAAAAAAAGTGATGAGGTGTCCACTTTCCTACTAAGAAGTCAGGGAAGTCATTGCACATCCATAGAGATAGCTCCCAAACACTCATTTTCTAAACATACTTGGAAGCATACCTTTATTCTCACATTAGCGTGAGTCATTAGCATGAGTAATTAATAGGAATATGCAGCCTCAAAGAAAGCAGTACAGAGAACTAGGATTTCCAGCCTAGACCCCCCTCAGTGCAAAGAGAAATCCTGACTAACACAGTCTCCCTTCCAGTCCTCCTCTGCCTTCTTCTCCCCAAGTATTTTTCATATGACTCTTCCCTGAATCCCCAGCTTCACTGACTGGTCACAACCATGCCCATTCTGCAGCAAAAAAGTTACTCACATTGAATGTACAGCAATCCTCTCACAAAAATTTGTCCCAACCTTTTGCTGGTAGCCCCATGCACTCTGACACAGCCTCTCCTGGTCCCAGGAATTTTCAAAGAGCCTCAGGCTGTGGTATGGTACAATGTGTTGTCATCATCATGTTTATGCCTTCATAGTAGGATGTTGCTTAGTGGGGATGATCCTGATTCTTCAGCTTAATGTGCTTTTCATCACAACACATGGGTCTATTCTCCTCCAAGATACCATTGTAAGAATATAAGCCATAAATAAATGCAATGCAATGAGCAGAAAACAGCATTTATTTTCTCTCATTTTTTTTTCTGGTTTTCCTGCTTTCTTATTACTTCTTATCAGGTACTCCCTATTCCATCTCTCCTTTCATGCTCTTTCATCTCTTTCCTCTATCTTTTCTCCCATTTTATATGAAATACTGCAGTAAAATGTGTTAGCCCGTAAGAAGAATTCAGAGGAGCTTGCTACTAGTCTGCAGATCAGTTTTCAGGGAGTTATGTTTATATGGTAAACCTGATCAGGAGTCAACCTACTAATGCAAAAAAAGCTGGCAGCCATCAAAGAAAGTCTGAGAAGCCGTTTTATAGAGCTGAAGGAGAAATAATAGAATCGTAGGATCAGAGAATGGTTCAGGTTGGAAGGGACCTTGAAGATCATCAGGTTCCAACTTCCCTGCTATGAGCAAGGACACCTCACACTAGACCAAGCTGCACAAAGCCTCATTGAGCCTAGCCTTGAACAGCTGCAAAGAGGGGTCTTTCACAACCTCCCTGGGCAACCTATTCCAGTGCCTCACCACCCTCAAGTAGTTGAGGATAATGAGTTGGTTTCCTGAACAAGAGGAGATTCCACAGTTTGAAGGAGAGCCACGTGCACGAGGAAAAGAAGAAAGAAAAGAACCTAGAAAATTTGGGCCTCAGCATAGTTATTTACCACTTAATATTTCTTCTTCCAGATTTGTCTCCACATGATCACACTTCATGCCAACATGAAATATTTTGTTAGGAATTCATAAGTACTGCCGCCAATACATTCCTAAATCCAGCCACACTACTACACTGCTATAATTCTTGTCTGTTGAATATCCACTGCTGTACTTCATATCTGTATCTAAACTCTCTCTTGCCAATAATGTTATCTTGATATTCATTAGACTATTAATATGCTATGACCACGGCTTAGCATGATTTCCTTGTTCTCTCTTGCCTCTATGTATCTTCTGTTGTCAGATACTTGCCATAAGCTGTTTGCATCGTAGAGTAAATTTGTGCCTGTTTTTTTGGCATATAAACCTAGGATAATCATTTTCATACTCACAGTAATAGTAAAATTAGTTACAACAGCAGCACCAGTTCTGTTGTTTTTTGGTTTGTTTTTTTTTTTGTTATAAAGCAGTAGCTGAAAACAATTGCTGTAGTTGGTATTAAATTATCTTGGTGCCTGTTGGAAACTCAGGTAATGAGGTTCAAATGGTAAGTAACATTTGATACCAGTTATAAATCACTAAATATTTTCTTGTTTGGACTAACAACAACATTTTCTCAATGTTCTTGCATATCATCTTTCATAATGAAACCATCCTTATTACATTGCGTTTGGCAAACAATTTTGCAGACACCCCAATCTCTTTATATTCATGGGTTATCACTTTATTTTCACTCCAACAACACTTATTTTTTTTTCCTGGAACACAGCCATGCTCAAAATTTAATACACAATTTTGTCCCCACATTTAATCCTTAAATACTTTCGTGTCTTAGTATTCTGCAAGGCACACAATAAACCTAAATATTAGTTACATCAAGGCTTTTACTTTCCAACCACTCTTCTATCTAAAAGAATCTTAAAACTTTATGGAAACAGCCCCTTGAGGATAACTCCTGCATGAAAAGCCCTGCAAGAGCTCCAAGTCGCTGGTCCAGCTGTCAGGGGGGAAATACAGGAATTTGTTGTGCTGTACAAGTTCTTTGCTTTGCATGACTGTTAGTAGGTCATGGGAATCAGGACCCTTGGGTACCTCAAATTTATGGCACAAGAACAGTGCAGAAAGTACAAGCTTGCTTCAGGTCCCAAGTTAGTTGCTGAAGACATTAGATTTTAATATTATATTTTTTTTAAATGCTGTCATTTGTGGGGTTATTTTCATATGTCTGCAACTGTCAACACAGAGGTACCCATTTTTTGTATTCTGAAAACACAACAAGGCCTGCATTTGTTTCTCACATTGGCTTGGTGGGAGTAATGCATCCAAGCCACTCAGAATGCATTCAGTACACCAGTAGTTCCTAATAAACAATCATAGTCCTTAATGTTTAATGAGGAATGAAAGAATTATTATTTAAGGTATGCCCAGATTTGTTTCTGTGACTGCAGCTGTTTTCAGTATCTGAACATGTATTTTCTGTTCATTTCAAACTCTTGAATTTGTATGGCTATTGTGCATTTTGCCAGGAAGGCTGTCTTAAAGACCGTCACCCTAACAAAAAATATACAAGTGTAACAAATTTAAAAGATAGAAATTTCCCTTGGCTGCTCCATCATATTCCCTTTGGTCCTATTTGGATTCTTTTCTAGCTGAGAATAGTACTGTCATGCATCCAAATACCATAATGGTAGCTGCATACAAATCTTTGAAATTAAAATAAGCAATATGTGAAGTCTGTGGTATAAAAATTTTGAATAAAGATTATATACTTTGGCCAATGATCACAGGAAAATTTCTAACTAAGAGTTATGTGGTTTCTAAGATCAGTGGAAAACAGGCTAGGAGGTTAGAATTTGGGGTTTATTTTGATTTAAAATTTTGCCTAAAGGTTGGGTATGAAGCTGTCAAAACAGAGGTTACATTCTGTGGGCAGATGTGTCAGTATGGCTTAGGTTGGAAACCGTTGGTCCATAGCACTGACATGTTTAAAAGCAGTATTATTCTATCCCCCAACAGAGTAATTAATATTACGTATAAAACAAGCAAACAAAAATTCGAAGCCTACTTCTCTTAATGTATCCCCTATCCCCAGTCCTACAGAACCAGACTTGAAGTTTATGAGTTGATAGAGTCACCATTTCCCAAGCAATTTTTGTTTTGATCCATGAGCTGCCTGGTGCAGGGGACCCTGCCGTCAGAAGAAAGGTCAACAATTTTAAACAGCTTATATCAAACAGTACCAAAATGCATATGTGGTAGAGTAAAATTATGACTGCACAGCCAACCTTGATTGTGTAATTTTCCAACTTTTGAGTAATTTGCAGCTTCATTTTTAATTATCGTTAAATTATATAATCTAGATGTGTTATTTCTTAGGAATGTTTTAAGGCAAGGTTAAAATTAATTACAATTTGTGTATGTGATGTACATACACAAAAAAAGAAAATGAGCTAACTAATAGATTTTGCTTAGCTGTAGCAGAGAAGAGTTTTAGAGAAAAAAGACCCTTCTGAAGCTTGAGAGTGTTTCTTTTGTGGTGTATCAAAGCCTTACAGCAAACAGCAAAGCCGTGAGAGATTCATAATGGAAAAATCAACAACATTCCTTTATCATGGAGAGTATTAACTAATCTGACTACTAGGGAGGATACCATTTTCTCTATAACAGTCCTCTGAAAGATACCTGTATTACTTAAAGAAAAAATAGCAGCCTAGTACATGTATTACACTAATGTAAAAATTACTGAAATATTCTGAAAATCAGGGTGTCAGTTCTGCTGGGAGGAGAAAGGCCTGGAAGCTCTGGCAGCAGCCTGTACCAGCCATGGCTCCGTGATATGGGTATCAGAGCCTTAACTGCTGGATTGCCAGGCAAGGCAGATTTAAGCCAGTTTAGAAATCAGTATGAGACATAGTCAAATTAACAAAACCATGCAGTGGTGATTTTCTGCCAGCACATGTCACTGGTATCCTAGACAGCTCCCTGCTTTTCTGCCCTGTGTGTATCAGGACACCAGTCCTGCCACACAGCAGG
>NW_009952990.1:1891669-1918827 GCF_000747805.2 Chaetura pelagica | reverse complement strand
GGAATAAGTTCACTTAGACGGGGCCAGCTTTCCATTTCCAAGGTCAACTGGTGACCCAGGAAATATCTTCATAAAAAGTACCATGGAACTGGCAAGCCAAAATGCCCCAGGATTCTTGGCATTACAAGTACCATGCTCTATTTTTGCCTCTCTCTTGAGCAACAGAAATAACGTCCATGACTGGCAGGACTGGGCAAATGATGCAACAGCACTGAAGCTTTCCATATTCTGTTCACTGAGGATGGTGTGGAGATGGCACGAGGCAAAAGGCAGAAAATGGGAAGCACAGACCAAAAAGACAGTTTCAGCACACACAAATGTGTTCTGCAAGAACTTCTACATGGTAAGGGAGGGGAAAGCTCTTCACAGCAAAGCTTGTATGTATGGATGTCTAATACAGCTGTTTTTCACCTGGGACTTGGTTCTGGCTAAACTGCAAAGGCTTCTGCTGAAATTGCTGCATGTAGACCTAAAGGCCAAGGTCTGATGCCAGTATCCAAAAAGAAAAAGATGCTGCTGGGCTCTGGAGCCTGCATTGAAGGATGGACAAAAAATTTGGTTTAAAAACTCGGTAAGGATGGAGGGGTAGAAAGGCTTGTGATCTTGTTGTGGCCATGCTGATAGAGAAAGGAAGCATGCCAGTGTTTTTGCAGCACATAAGTCCTGCCAGAATGAGTTTGCACTAGATAATTCCTTTTTTTTTTTTTTTTAAATAATTTTAATATGACAGTAAAAAAATGTAGAACAGAATTTATGACTTATGGGAACCATAGCTGTCATTGAGCTGTCAATGCTCAACACCACTTCTTCCTTTATGTTGGACTGTGAACTGTTGCCAACGGAGAACCTGCAAATATTTGCTTTTGCGTCCTTTGCTCTAAGGCATAAGTCATCTGCAGGCTGGGGGTACCGCTGGGCTGCTGTATCTCAGACCACTGGTAGAGGTCACCTGTATGACTTCTGCTCAAGCTCTAGTGTTTTTTAAATAATCTGTTATGTGGATTTGTTCCCATAGATATGAAAATCTGGGAAAAAGAGAAAAAGATCTGCTCCAAATCAGCGGCTTCCACTAAAGAGCAATCGAATCTCCAGTGGTCAGCCACAGACACAAAAATATCACTGATCCTGATCGAAGATACACATGTAGACTATTAAAAGAGATATAAGTATATTGATATTGCTGAAAAAAAGCAAAAAAAAAAAGCAGATACTCTTTCTCCCAGATTTACAAAACAGAGCAGCTTAATTCTTGACTTCCTAAAGCCTAAATACTGGGAAATACTAGAATTAGAGATGTGAATGGGGTGTGCAAAAAATGTAGAGGTGTAGTATGAATACCAGTGTTTGTATGTCTTATTTCTGATCTAAATAATATCTCACCATGGAACAGGGCAACGCCAAGAAGGACTAGTGAGGTCAGTCTGCAGCCGTGACAGATTTTATCCTTGTAATAGTGACCACAAGGAGATAATGTGAAATACTAACCTCTGCTTTACATACTATGTCTTGTAGAAAGCCTGAGATGTTATAAAAGAGTTAGTGACCTGGCAAAGCTTTCAGGAAAGAGTTAAGAGCTATTTTTGTATGTCACATAGCCAGCAGGGGACTTAAAGGAGGAACACATTTTTCTCAAGAGCTAAGAAAATCAAAGGAGTTAAGAAAATCCCTGCTGAGGTGGGCAGGTGAATTTCTTTTTTGTTGCTTGCGCCCAGAGCTGTCTGGACTGTTGACAGGTTGGTTTGCTTCATGGCCATTTTACTCGTAAGATTTTTGTAGATCTAAGATGATTAATTTTCAAGTCAAATGGTACTTTTTTTCAAAATTCAAATGAAAATACTATAATTGCATTTCTGGTGTTGTTACAAAAAAAAATGCACACGCCCCAAAACCAAAAAAAAAAACCAACAACCCACAAACAACAAAAAAAGCCCCAAAACAGAAGCAAACAAATAAATAAGTGAAAATAAAACAAAACAAAAACCCAAACAAACAAAAAAAAACTCACCTGAAACTGAAAACAAAGGGAGAATTGTATAAAAAACTAGAGATAGCAGTGGTGATCCTTGTAACTAGTTATAATAGCTATAATAAGGATATATTTCTAATCATGTACAGGTTATGCATGTTTAGATTCCTCTGAAAGCAAGCAGTAGAACTTGGATCTTCTTCTGTGCAGAAGTTCTAACTAGGATAACACAGAGTGGGTTTCTTTCAGTCTTTACTGTCCAAGCCATTCCATTTTACATGCAAAATGTAGATTTATTTTTTTTTGTCGAGTTGCTAATTCTTTATTTTTGTTTTTATGTTACTGAAGTGGGAAGATACACTGAAATTTAAGCCCACCATGACCAAATCTCTACAAATACTGATTGTCCAGATATGGAACCTGATCTGAACAAGATGAGCCCCCTTGTAGGCTGTGCACCTTCTGGAGTTTCTTTCCTCTGGACATCAAACCATGGGAGCAGAGATGGGAAGCAAACACTTAACATTTTCCTCCAATACTGGGAACATGGTTGTGATGCTTGTCTGGAGCTGGGAAGTATTTCTGAAACCTACCGGGCTCTCTGAGCCCATTCCCACACCTAATCATGGTCCTGAATCCCATAGACAGCAGGAGCTGGTAGCACTCATTCAAGGGTAGGTACTACCTGGTCTAAACCAGTGACCTAAGATCTGGATCATGGCTCCTCCCACAGAGTCTGGGCCACTCTTGCCTCCTTATGGGACTCATAGCAGGACTGCACATACCTAGTAGCAGGTACCACCATTCCTGGCACTAAACTTGGGGCACCAGCAGGCAACAAGCATAAAGTGGAACAAGGGAGAAAGGGAGAACGGGATGGGGAGGGGAAGGTCACATCCCCTTCAGCCATCCTGCTAAATCCACACCTGAGTTTCATTACATTATTGCCTTATAGCTGACATCTAATTATGTAAGCTCACAGAAGGCCTGGACTTTTGAACTGAAGAGCAAAGGTCAATTTTTGCTGCTAAATCAAGGTGGCAGAGGAAACATATGGTGCTTGGCCTCCTTCCTGTCCCAGTTTATTAGAAGCCAAGTGTTGATTTTTAGAAATATTTGTATTTATTTTCTTGGTATTTGGTATGTTAAATCTGTTTTTAAAAAATCTCAAAACTCCAGAAAACCTTTAGACACAGTTTTCTCTTTAAGTAGCTGATATTCTGAGTTTGTTGGTTTTTTTTTTTTATTTCAGAGAGCATTTTAGGAGGTAGTCTCTGACATGTTAAGAAAAAAAACCCCGTAGGTGAGCTGGAAGTCCTTTTGTGGATAATTTGCATGCTCTTTCCAGATACCTGTAATCTCTAAGTGATAAGGATACTGCTAAGCTTGCTTTAAATAATGTCAATTTTACAATCATAGTTCTCACATTAATTTTTGGAAATAGCCTAGATTTTTTTGGCCATTGCTGCAGTTCATCTGGAAATTCTCCCACTTGCAGACCTTTGCTCATTCTTCTTACTCCCATCCTGATGTTTTCCCTGTCTAGATGACATTCCATCTGGATTGAATGTGTGTAAAAAGTTATTCTCACTTCTTTAACAATGACCTAACTATGACCTAACTCCACTTCTGCCTGTGCCTGGCCTTCTTCTCATCCCAAGGGTAGATGAGATGTTGGAAGTTGTTGCAACACTGCCTTTCAAGAGACAATATCATTTATTGGCAATTGTCCTGCCATATTAATACATTATTGCAATTCAACAATACTACTGATATCTACAGAGAAAGGCCAAGCACATCACTAATACATCAACAGAGCTTAAGCTATACCTTTTAAATTAAATACAGCCACTGACTTCACTGGCACTTCCTGCTTCCAGAAGTATTAATGAAGGTGATTAAAATATTTAAATTACTTAACAGCTCATATATTTTACTAGATGTTGACTTTTCAGTGACTATTTATCAGGCCTTTATTTAATTCCATTTAGGAGCTTGGACTAGTTTGTCTTTGCTCTTTTATACGTATTGGCAAAACTCACTGCTGCTGGAGAGAATTCATTCTTTAGGAAGGCTGTGATTCTCTTATGGTTTCAATTTTGATTTCTATGTATATACTTCCCTTAGTTAACATTATTCAGCTGCCCTGTTTGCTGTGTCATTTGTATGCAGATGATATTTGGATATTCTCTCGGTCCCTGCAGAGCCTACAAAGAAGTTTGATGTTTTGTGTAATTGCCTCTGTGATATTTAATCACGGGTAACTTCAAATTTTGTTAAACTTAACGCAGACAAAACTGAGTTGCTATTGATTTGTTCACTGGCTCAGAGGTCTCATGTGTCATCTGTGGTAGTTTCCATTTGTGGTAGTTCTTTTATCCTTTAGATAATGCTTGTGACCTTGGGGTCATTGTGGATTCAGTCCTTTCTTTTGAAGCCCACATCAATCATGTAATTAAAGTGTCTTGCTACTGTCTTTGGAATCTAGCTGGGCTGAGACCTATGCTCTTTCTAGCCCACTTGCTAAAACTTTAATCCACATTTTATTTGTCCAACTTGACTACTGCATTTTCTCCATAAACCCTATGCTGTTTGCATTAGGAACACAATCTACCTACCTATTTAGGAATATGGAGTGGAATACTCATGAATTAACGATGTGTACTGACTTCTATTCTAAATAGAGGATGTATTTTTAAGACATGGTTAGACACTGGATATCATGTGATGACTTCTTAGCTGGGGGCTTTTAATGATATTTCATTTAACTGGATACTCTTTCCAGAAAAAAACAGTAGAATTTTGCATTAATCTTACCAATTCACGCTGTTGTTTTACAGCCTGTTTCTCAATATGGATTGCTTTAAAGCATTAGAATTTCAAGAACGCTGTAACTTCATATGATAAAATGCTATGTATTTGGCAAGTAGCATCAGCATTGGTTATGGTTCCACTACAATCCTGTCTCTACTTACTCATCACTTTGAGGAGTAATGGTTTCTAGAAAGCATCTACTAAAGGACGACTTGTTTCAGTTTCAGCAGAACTTATTTGAAACAATCCTTTTCTCAAATAGATGTTTTTGTCAATATAATGTCATAGGCCACACTCTGCTCTCACTTATGTGTACAGAGTTCAGTGGGATTGCACAGGATTAACAGGAGCCTTGACCATGATGGAAAGTTGTAAGACTCTAAACAATCCAGATAAACCAATTCAAGTACATATGTAAACACTTATTCAAGTTTAAATCTTGTTCAACTTTATTTAGTTCAGGCTGATTCCTGGTAATCTTAAACCACACTGAAAAAAATGACAATGAAAAGTGATATAGCCTACCATCCTGATATAAAAATCATGCTGTACATTTGCATTTTTAAACATCTAATGTGTGAACAGCAGGCTACTGTTGGCACATACCCCTAATTGTGTTTCATACCTCTTTTAAAAGGTGAAGCACTTGAGATGAAGTATGCTCTGACACACAGTGAGTAAAGGAAAAATCTAAAAAAGATGCAGCAAGACAACTGTTATCTGTATCTGAAGAGATTCCCTTTGAAATCTCTTGAAAGGAAGAGTAACATGGAACACCAAGTGGATTATCAACCATGTGCATGCCAGAGTGTGGAAGCAATGCACCTCTGCTTCTATTACTTGACTCTAAGAGTCCCTCCTGAGACTACAGGAGACAGCAAGCTGTCTTGCATTCAATACAACTCAAATGATAATGGTACAAACATTTTATTTCTTTTTTTCAGTTTAGTTCTGTAAATAAGTGCCTGAAACTATGCATTAGCATTGCTACTCACAGTCTCAGTGTTTATAGGGCAGCTGAATAGGTGAATTTTGCTGTAGCAAACTGCTACAGGAAAAATTTGTTTACACAGAATTAAGTGGAGTAGTCTGTGGTCTGCTTTTGCTGTGATGCTTTTTGTCTACATGCCCAACTGTGACCTGGGGCTATATAGGGTATACTTAGACATGAAAATCAGATGTATGGGATGAACTTAATATTTTATTTATAGCAAGAACTTTAATATACAGCACACTATGCACTATGTGCAAGGATGGTCTAATGACATTCTGGAGCAGCTTGTTCCTAGCTGAAATGTGAACTTTCATCTCACACAAAGAAGTACTGGAACACTACAGCTTTCTCTGGAGTTGGATGCTCTTCCTGAATCATTACAAAATTGTCTGGCAGTACCTGCAAGTGTTAATTGCTGCAATGAGAAGACAACTTAACCTACCTCTCTAATTAGAGAAAGCACACTGGCCCAAGGAAAGGAAATGTCTGAAACTTTACCTAGTCATCTAAAATGGATCTCAAAAGTGAAGAGAGTAAATTTGCAGTACCTGAACAGCACTGCCTGCTTTACTTATGTCCATCTGCAGCCTCTGTCTGGAGGCTACTGGGCTTGGAGAAAAGGAGAGGTGTCCTCAAAATGTGAGGAATAACAGAAATCTGAAATTAAGTAAGAAACTTTCCAGACAAGAACTTTAATGTTATTCCAAAGTCTCTGGAGAAGTGCAAGTACAAAGCCTCATTTAAAGCTTGTGTAAGCAACTGATTTATTTTTTTTTAATTCACCCACAAATGAAGCTAATTGATTTTAAACAGCTACACATTTGTTCCAGGATATATAACAAAAAAACCTTACATTTTTTACAAAACATTTTTCTAAAGATATTACTCACTTCGGGAAGTGTTGTAAAGTCAGTTTCTTCCTTTTCTACCTGTTTGCAGAAGCCATCCCAAAACCAAGAGAAGTTAGAAACCTTTCTGAACACAAAATCCAAGGGTCAAATACAAAAATAAAGGGGATATAACATGAAGAAGTATTAGTTCTGCATTATGATGTGCTGCTTTTTGGCAGCAGTGGAAGTTCAAAGAGAATTACTTTATCTTTAATATGGACATGAGTAATAGATGGCAAAATGTACTGAGACTTATATAGGCAGATTTATGAGGCATGCCAGAAAACAGTGGCCTGCTGAGTTTATTTAAAGCTATACATTCTGAGCAAGTCTGCAGCAAGGACTACAGCACTCATTGCCCTCCTTGCAGTAAACCTGTCACAAGCTTGTAAAGGTGAGTGTAGCACCACTGCCTCCTATCCAGAAGAAATTGGAGCTGTTCAATAGTCTCAAAGGCTCCACCAGCTGTGTGAAATTCTTTGTTAGTGAGTAAGCAGACTTGGGATAAGCAAAAGTCTCTCTGTTGTAAGTCTGCCTGACTTAGTGGACTGTACAGTGAAAGATGTTTTGCTCACTTTGGTCAAATTTAGATACTTGGCATTTAGTCTGTTGGTGCTTGGATGTTAATATCCTCTAGTTAGTAAAAAAAAGTTTGTGTGACTCTAGAAAAACGTGCCGTAGGAAAGTATGAGAAGACTTCTGCATCCCTGAGGAGGAATTTAATGTTCAGCTGCTGTATAATGAAGAGACGTGGAACTGGTAGTGGAGTTACTGTGCAGTAAAATATTCAGAACTCATAATGTTTCATGGGGCCAATGCCCCTGGGAAGAAAAATAAACTCTTTTCTATGGCAGAGCAATAAATATTTATATATCGTATTGCCCAAAGACCTCCATCAGAAGGGACTGAGAGGGAGCTGATTTTGCAGAAAAGAAAAAGGTGCAGTCCTTTTCTTGCATTTACAACCTGAGGATGCAGGCAGAGAGGATGAGCTTGTTCCTATCACAAATTTACAGAGAATTAGATGACAAGAAGTATTACCAGAGTGCTGCTTTCCCCTTTTTTTGTCTTCAGATTGTTTATGATGAATCATATATGATCTTTGAATCATCACAGCTGACAGATTAGCAAATTTTACTTTTTTGATGGAGGGAAAATTTGTTTTAATTGAGGTCTTTTCCTGCAGAATCTGGGTTATCTGAGTAAGCACTTGGCCCTTAAGAACAAAGAAAGGAATGACATTGCTCTTTGAGCACAGAACATCAGCTTTCCCAATTTTCACAAATGCCCATTCATACAGTCCCATCTTAGAAGACAGTGGTTGGATGAGAAGAAGAGACTCAGAATGCAGGGAAATTATTCACCCACACAGACTGTGTGAAAGGTATTTTCTGAAAGTACAAGCCTCATACTTAAATGTAACACCCACAGGACCTGTTCATAAGACACCACATGAAAGAAATAAGTTTCAACTTGATTTTCTACTTTGGAGAGTTTAAGCTATCTCCCTGAGACATCAAACAACTCAACTAAAGTCTTAAGTCAGGCAAGTGAGGTTTAGGGATTCACTGAGCATCACAAACAACGTGTCTCCCATTGCAGGCTTGAGAGATTTTCTTTGCTTATGTAGTGACTCACAAGTGATCAAGATATTAATGAGATTGAGAGATGCAGTGTTCATCTAGGAAGATTTATTCACAATGTGAAGATAAGAAAACAGAGGCATTATTATAATGAACAAGATTTCAAAAATTGGCCTCTGATTTTGCAGTCATTGGTAGTTGTTTCCTATCCTGAATCAGGCAATGTATAAAGTTGTCTGGGAGTTGCCAAACAAAATTTGATTTGGTTTCCTTTTCTGTTAAGCATGTAAAACATTCCATAGCAGAATGATTTGCAGAATTTTCCAGAAGCTTGGAGAGGCCTAGCTAATATCTAGAAGAATGAAAAGGCTCCACTTGCACTTGAAAGACTTTGGTCTTCTAGAAGTTCAGTAAAATGCAATTAAAAGAGATTTTAGGAAATACTTATCTAGTTTGGAAATAAACACATTGGGGTTTTTTAATTATTTGTAGGAGGTGGAAATAAATTTTCTGCAGAGGAGTTTGGTATGTGTTAGTTTTTTTCCAGTGATGGATGAAAAAAATTTGAAATATCAGAATTGCTTTGCAGAACAGAATTATTCCATTTCAGCCTTCTCTTCCCTGTTACTGCTCAGCCTTTAGGGAGATCTTGGCTTCTTGTTTTCTTTCTCTGTGCAATGACTGACTTCTGAAAATAAAGGACACTGAAAATACATTACTTCAAAAATACCAAGAAAAATCAGTGGAGGTTCCCATTTTGTCTCTCAGAGATATTCATGACACTGGTGTGAAAGACCAGGCTGAGAGGACTCAGGGCTGCATTGGGAATACAAGTGCTGAGACTGAGAGAAATTAAGAAAAAAGCAGGAAAGCCCCTTTTCCCTATTTCTATAAGAGAGATTAAAGATGGAGCAATCCTCAAATTTGAGCAGGACAAAATAAGGGACATGCTGAAACCAGCAGCTCTTTTTGAAAATGACCAAAGTTTGCAAATGGCAAAAGAAATAGCCAGACTGACCAGGGATGTGAGGCATGCAGTGCCTGGCAGGACTGTAGGAGGAGTGGCTGGCCATCACCTTGGGTGGCCTAGGATTGCTTAAGTCCCTCCAAAGAGTGGCTGTCTCTGGCATTTGAGGCTTTATTATATGTGTGTGAATATTTATCACTCTAAGCAAAACATTATCCACATTTCTTCCTGGCAGGATGCAATCCTTTTCTGAGGTGTAACAGACAGGCTTTCAGCTGGGAGGATTGAATGATAAGCAACTGCAATTTAAAGGAGAATTGTAAATTGGAGGCTACTCCAAAACACTTCTTAAAACCCTGAGTCATTAGAGGTTGAATCACATTATTCCTGTCAGCAAGATCTCTTCTCTAACATCATTCTCTATTTACTGTACATTACCTCATGGCCCTGGTCAAACTTGCATCTTTTACACTAACATGAAGAATCCTAGTAATTAAGATGAGTTTGATATGATGCAAGTTTTATTTTCTGATGCTATTTAGAAAAAAAACAACCCCAATTCAGGGATTTACTTGGGCTCAGTCTGCACACAAAATAAGCTTTTCGTAACAAGCAGGTGAAATAATAAGGCTGGTTTTCTGTTTTCCACATTTTGCTTATTTGCTGAAGCTCATGGCTGTCTGTTACAAGGGCAATTCTAAAAGTCAAAAGGTTACAGAATAAAGCATCACCCTTAAAAATTCATCATTTATCTGTCGAACAGTGACCTCATGGTGACTCTCACTGAGCTACAAAGCCATTGATTGCATGGTCCTTTATTCTCCTTCTGTAAATCCTGTAAACAGGCCTCTCTGAAATGCCAGAAGAAAATTTGATATGCTACTCTTGTCACATATAAAAATAGTGATGCAATAGAAGATTAGATATTGAACTAATTACCACATATTTAGCTCTTTTCAACAGTTCATCATTTAAGATGAGGGGATAAATTACTAGAAAAAAAATAATTATTTTTCAAACATGTTAAAATTTGTCTGCTTCTAAAATGTATACTTATCTAAGTATATATAGCTTTAGGCTTACTAATATGACAGGTATTATGTTAAGGAGATAAGCTACTCCAATCCAGATATGTCTATGAATTTTAGTTCCTTTAGGCATAGAACTGTTGATTTTGGAAAGGCACAGGATTAGAAAGTTTAAGCAAGCTGAAAGATAAGGATCAAAATTAAATTGGAAGTTAGTTCGGTTCATTTGTTTCAGTGATTAGAGAGACCATATTATTAAAATACCAAGTCAATTGTTTAGTGGTGCATGTGACACAACTGCTCAAAAGGCAGAAATAACGATGAAAAGTTTTGGAACTAGAACTGAACTCTTTGCTGAAAGAAAATGTTCAAACCTGCAATGAAGCAACTATATTAACAGTCTGGATAATGACAAACTTCACTGACAAGATGTATCTCTTCAGCAGTACTCCTAAGGAACCTGAAAGTCAAGCGAGGCTCTTTTCTTCTCAGAAATCACCTTCTGCAGAGGAAGTTATTTGCTCGAAACAGACCTCTACATTACAGAGGTGCAGCCTTATTATCATGACTGCATCCCCTCTTTCCTCTTTAACACCTGTAATTCCAAACCATGACACAAGTTCATAGGGTCTTTTCTAAATAGAGCACACAATTCATAGCATCTCTGAGACAAAGCTTGCTTCCCAAGCCAATTTACAGCCACAATACACAATGCAGAGAGACCCTTACTCTAGCAAGTCTCTTAACCAAGAGTGTTATTATTGGACTTGAACTTTCCTCTGATCATGGATAAAGTACTCCTGAGGCACCTGGGAGACAAAACTGCAAAGAGTAGTCTTGCCGGATCTACAGTTCAGAAATTACGGTGTTGGAGCTACTCTATCAATTCAGACAGCAGCTGGCCTCCAGCAATAATTTTTTCCTTCAGATTAATTAACATTTCCCCTCAGCCCCCTCATCACAGGCATAATCATAAAATCTGTGCATGTTAGCAGAAGTTGCATCAGGTACTGTTCACCTAGCTGTCTGTGTAGCAGTGATTTTCTACCTCTGCACAGTTTTTCCTGATGATCCAGAGGGGTGGGAGACTTCAGTGCTGAATAGTCAGATTTCAGGCTGAAAGGCTGTCTAATCTTTCTGTTCACCTAAAAATTTGTCCCTTCTGGGCTAATGATATTTTCAAAATAAGCGAAGATGTCATCCTATACAGTCAAGTTTTCATTTTCAGAAGTCAGTAATAGAATCTTATCAACACGACCAGGTCAGGATTTCACTGGGTCCTTCAGGAAAAGCTCTCCTCCTGTTTCTCTGTCTTACTGACAATCTGCACCTCAGCTTCTCAGGATCATGGAAAATTTCCTTTAGGTAAAATTTTTTAAGTAAGGCCCTATTGGATTATGGTCTCACTATTTTTCAAGATTATTTTTTCTGACTAAAACAAACTATATTCCTATATTTCTGAGAAACACTCTTTTTAAAATGAAGTGATGCAAATGCATAAGCTAAAGTGCTATTTTCTGAGTACCTTTTAACCATCAGCTTGATAATATTAAGTAGTTCCCATAGGAATTCTCATCAATGTGAATAAAGCTTGCTCTACGGTCTGTAAATAACAAAACTGCTGAAAAAAACTGGCTTACTTGTCAAATTTCTGTAGAATTGCTTCCCTCTTTCACCCTCAACATAACTTTAACTAACTTTACTTAACTAACTAACAACTAACTAACTAACTTTAACTCTCATGCAATAGTAACTCCTAAAAAATAGAATTATGCAGCAGACATTTCTCAGCATTTGAATTTTAAACCATTGTCCTGACTGAAGCTGACAAGAACCTTGAAAACATAAACTATTTCTGGCAAAGGAGGGACCAGATCTTGGACATAATTATTGCATGCATTGCCTCAATTGTACTATCGTGTTCACTATGTCCCTAGCATTATACAACTGCCAATGCTTTGTATTTTGGATCAAGGTAACATCCTTCCCTTCCCATTACTTTCCTGGGACTTCCGGATGCACTTCTCTGGCTCTTGAAGGAAAAAGAGCAGAGACCAACTCTGCAGGAAAAATGCAGAGGAGGACTTAGGGTGTGAAATCTGTGTACACAAGTATCATAGCAAACCTATGGAGATATCTACGCCAGTTCTTAGCAAATCTCTTGGAAGCCCTTGATAAGTAACAGCTGGAGAGTTTGTTAGAGAAGTCATGAGACAAGCCTATCTCTTTTATAATAAGGAAATGTATGCTCTATTTGGCTGTACGGAAAAAAAACAAAAACAAACAACAAAATACAACAAACCCACAACAAAACACAACAGAACACTGAGGGAAACAAAAACCCAATATTTGTGACTAGGTCAATATCAAAGATCATATGTAGATCAAAACCTGGAAAATGCAAAATGTTCAGATTAGTATGCAAAATAAAACATCAATGTGGAGAGTGGATTTATGTGATTATACTATGAATAATTCATTAGCACAAGAAATACAATTAGCTATTAAAAATGATCTAACTACCATGCTCATGTTTGGCAAATCTAGCATATAGTAACATCAGGAGGTAAAAGCCCATAATGCAAAAGGAATTAAAACAAATTCCTTTAGGAGTCCAGCTGGCTTATTACTAAGGGGGAAAAGGGCAGTGGATTAGACGGGTTAGATCATGCCCAGAGAGGTTAACTTGCCTGTAGTCAATACCCTTGCATTTGCAGGTGTGCCCTCAATTGACCTTATTAATATGTGCAACCCTTGCTGGAAACCTTATTTCGCAAACATTAAGCTCTGCTTGTTTGAAGTGGCTCTGACTATGGTGAAGGGTTCCTTGAACTTGTAGGGGGCTTTCTTGGTGGGAGGAGGCAGAAGAGCTGAAATATTTTTCATGAGAAAGGCTTTTCTGTGCTTTCAGTAGATAGAAATCAGAGGGCTGAATCAGACAGTAGATAATCGATGCTCTAGCTGACATGCTAAATCAATACATTACTGGCAACCATAGCTAGTTTTAGCTGAACCTCTGCTTTCCAGAGCAATCACTCCAAGTCCTGACTTAGTCATTTTCAAGATGAAATTGCATCAGGCTCTTAATCTGTATTGTAGCAGTTTGATGTTAGTCAGCCTGATACCAATAGTAATTTCCTAGGATGCTGACTTCTTTAGGCTGGTAATACTAAAGAAGTGAGCAAAGCAAGTGCAAATGGACAAGAGTTTCCCATAGAGAAATCTTCTAGATGTTTTTTTGCTTCATCTCTGTATCCTATTTCTGCAGTTAGTTTGTGTAAGGGAACACAGACAGTGCTTATCTACCCTTTAGTATTTTAAAAGTACTGTGTATTTGTAATAGTTGTTCTTTTAAGAACGAAGAGTGCCACCACTAAGTGACATTATGAACAAGAAGCCAAAAGCTGATACAACAATTCAAAAGCATACAAATTAAAGTCAATTGTCAAATGGATTTTCCATTCCATTGAAAATGTCAGGATTGAAATATTTTTACATAGAAAAGATCATATTAAATATTCATATTAAATGAAGTGGGGACAAACCCAAAAAATCATCCAAATATTGTGCAAAATTAAATTCTGAAAATAATAAGTGTATCGAAAAAGTTTAAATCTAAATATGTTGCTGATATTTGGATCCTTCTTTGGATCCTTTTGTTTTCTATTCCAAATAGCAGCTGTTTTTTTTAAATAAAGCAAATGTTTTTGTGCATAGTATGTAAAAAAAAACAAAAAAACATTGATTTGCTATGGTGTTTTGTTTCTTTTCAATTGTTATTGTTACAATTATATGATTGTTGTTTATGCAAATAACACAATTTCTTTTTTATCATCTATTCAAATAATTTCTTGCAATTAAGTTTGCCAACATAAAACAGCTTTAATGAAAACTTGCAACCTGCTCTAGCCACTGTAAAGTAATCCTTACAGTTCTACTGGCTGGATTAGGAATATATATGGTTATTGTAACATGACAGTTAATTCTTCTGTTTAAAAATATTCTTACCATTTGGTGAGTGCCTAAGCCCAGATGTACTTGTTTAACACAGGTCTTCTCAATGAATAGCAGTGGACTTCTGAGTTTGGCCTTCCAACAGTTTGGATGCTTCTGCACCCTCAAGTAAAGGAGAGCCAAGGAACAGTAGCTGGCACAAAAGGTTGAGAGGCACCGACTTTGTCCTCTGTCTCCTTCCCTGTGTGGTGCCTCTCATGCCTGTTACTCTTTGGGGTTGAGGACACTAGTTCACATCATTTTAAATAGTGCTGCAGACTACCAGAGTGCTGTCTTCAGCTTGGGGCTGGGGGGGGTGCTTTGCATTCCACGTGGTTGTATGGGAGTATATAAAGGTACCAAGGAGGACTGTAGGGATGGAAGAAGTCAGAGTCAGTGCGATGTGGTCTTTGCCATCTGTCAGACGAGATCACTGGTGTGATCTACCTCCCAAAGCAAACCCAAATGGGCCCCTGGGCAGACCCTGTGGGTGAGGTCCCAGGCAGAGACAGATGTGAACTCCCAGTTCAGCAGTGTCACCAGTCTGGAGGCTTGTGGCCCTCTTTCACTCAGCAATATAAATCTTGTGATCTGGGTGAGGCTCAGGTTCAGACCTGTGACAATTTAATCAGCAAGAAGAAGTGTCTAAATTTCTTCCTTTTCTCTTAAAGTAAAGAGATGAGAGCAGCTGCATCACCACATGCACACCACTTTATGCCTTCATTCCCAAAATGTATTTCATCTGTATTAGAAAGCTCTGTCAACAGAAAGGCAGCCAGCACAGTGTTAGTGGCAATATTTGTTTGGCACACTATATTGACTGTTGCCTCTTTATGTTGAGGTTTTTGTTCTCACTCAGCTGCGGGAAGGTGTTGTCCATGTTTGCTGCACTTACTCTGTCCCATATTGAGGTTTTGTTCAGTGCTGTAAACAGCTCTTTCCGCACCCTTTCTCAAAGAACAATGGCATTTCTTTTCACACCATTTTCAGACTCTGTTGCAAGCAGATACAGCACTATTCAGCAATTGCTCATCTGTCCAATTTAAATAATGTTGCATACCAAATGTACCTGATTTAAAAAATCAAGTTAAATTCCACTAGCAAAATGCCTTTTCAAATTCTTCATCCACTCCAATACTGTGACCCATAGCTGAACACTACAGCTGTGACCTTGCCTTCTGCAGATGCATCCTAACAATCCATTTGCAGAAGAAGGAGCTGTAGGTGCCTGTGAACACACCTGAAGTGTTTTTTGTTTTAAGATGAATAAGGCATTATTCATAACAAGTTTCTACTAGAGCTGCTGACATAGCAGCTTTGGAAGAGTAGCTGAAGACATGGGATGGGGTTATCCGTAAACACTGCATAGTAATTTCAAGACTGAAATAAGGACACAAAGTGCTGTGACCCAGATTTTGAATCCGCAGTACCAAAGACATAGAGACAGTGAGGTAACATAGATATAATTAAGAGAAGGCACATCAAGGGGAATTAAGGTGATTTGATCATAATTCACAATCACCCACACAAGGAAGAGATTTCTGGTAGCAGAAACTCTTTTATCTAGTAGGAAGAAAAATCATCAAGACATGCAGTCACTGGAAGCTGAAGCTAGGTAAACATGGGCTGTAAGCAAGAGGCATTTTATTGTATTTATTTTATTGTATTGTAACAGATCATTAATCACTAGCAGAGTTTACCCAGGGACATTGTGAGTAGTTTGGTGAGTCTGTCCTAGCAGTGACTCATACCATGGTCCTTTCCATGGTTTTCTACATCTAGACTCCTGCCTTCAGTGCACTCTGATGTGTAAAAAATAACTCAATGTTTATCCAGTAACTCTGCTGCACATTTATGAATTTTAATCAATCATTGACACACTTACACAAAGTGAAACAAACGAGCAGTATTGACAAATGAGAGTTTTGCTTAAAAAGGATTTAAAATTCATATTAATATTCAGTTCCTCTCTAGGACTCTTGACATCAACTGTGTTGCAGCACTTGTATGACTGTCTTGAGCCTACATGATTATTTTCTACAGCCCAAACAAGGAGTCCATTGTACTAAGCATATAATAAAAAGACAGCTGCTCTTTCTGAGAGCTCACAATCTAAGTCAGAGAGGAAAAACGGCTGGTAGATGAGGAAGAAGTAAGTTTGAATAGCATTCAGCAAGGTAAGAAGCACTGTTGGTTTACCAGTTAACTAGCTGTTGAAATCTATTCCAGAGGTATGGCAGATTTCTGTATATAAGCAGTCCTCACAAGTCAGATCAGATTTTTTATAAAGCTGTGCCTAGTTTGTCAGCTAATGCAATTTTCTCTCTTTTCCCTCTGCCACCCTGAATCACTCCCTGACCAAGCTCCCCTCAGGTAAAGGACTTTGTGCCTTTGATTATTTTATGGCATTTGCTGTAGCCCAGTTTTCTTCAGAGGTCTTTCCCAGACAACTAACAGCCCTGTGAATGAAATCAGCAGGGAGGCTCTTCATTACGGCAATTCTGGCATTGAAGTCTCTATACTTTTATCACTGTACTGGTATCAATTATTTGGAGCCACATTAAATAAATGAAGTCAGCAACAAGAATATGTCATGCCCAATTCATACAGAGGCTGATGAACCCTAAAAAAACCCCTCTCTTTTATGCCTGTGCTTCCCTCATGAATTTTTTGTAAGCTCTGACCTTAGACATTTCTCAATCATAGCAAGCATGCTTAGTTCAAGATTGAATACACATCTATTTTATATGGGTTTAGGGGGCCAAAAACCATGAGAAAAGCAGATGACATTAGAAAAAATAACTTTTCAAAGAAGGTTCAATGACCTCCCTACATATATGACATGTTAAAGTCACTGACTTTTTTTAAACTCTGTACTTGCGTATATATATTTGGTATTATATAATGTACTTGTAAGGGCAAAGCCTCTTCAGCATTTGATCTACAATATTTATTGTAGAGTTCTGACTCACCTTCCTTGGGTGTAGCCCAGAGTCACCATAATTCCAGTCATGACAATGAAATGGGACTGAATTGGCCAGTGCCCTTTGGTTGTTTGATCGGTCACAGCAGCATACAGATCACTGTTCTCTGCAACTAAAAGATCACAGTTGCATGCACCTTAAAGATGATCTTATTTATTTTTTGAATCTGCTGAATAAGAATTAGGCTTGGGGGAAAAAAAAAAAAAAAAAAAAAAAAGAGAATTAAGAGCACTCTTGGATTTGGAGAATATTTTTCTAAAACATTTCCAACAAAAAAATCACATATTTTGGTCTTAAATAATAAAAAATTATAAATCTCAGATGCATAGGCTATTAACTTCAGAAACCCTGAAGCCAGCTTGTAGTTTAACTGACCTGTTTAAACACAGCAGGAAAAACACAGAACTGTAAGGAAAAGAGATTTCTTGAACATTGCTCTGAACATGCTTACTATAAAAAATCCCCAGAACCTTTAGCTTACTGAGAGTAGAAGTACACATAGATGGAAGGAGTAAAGGGTGGGAGTGTTTGCAAACTCTGAAATTCAAATTCAGCTACATTCAAACATGTTTCAACCTCTTTTCTGCTCACATTAATCAGAGTTGCTTTTGTTTAAAGGTGTGTTGGAGAATAGGTATTTAAACAAACACATTTCATTCAAAACTGCCTGGGAAGTGTTTTCTCTGCTTATAGTTCAGACAGTCAACCTGGCAGCCAAAAAGTGCGGCATGTTTCTTAGGTGGCCAATTACGCACCCAAAATAAGGAAAAGTGAAGAGGTAAAAAACATAATTAAAATAAATACAGCTTTTAAATAAGCCCGGTCAGAATGCAGTCTGATGAAATGATTGTGCAGCCTGTACCCCACATTATGATTTGCATTGATGCTTAGTTCTTACGCCCTCTACTTCTGCTGCAATTTACAGGGGAAAATCCTGTCCTATTACAGACAGAGACAAAAGTATTGACCTCAGGATTTTGGAGGGAGTGCATCTGTGGCTTCTCTAGAATTATTAGTGGTGTGCAAGTCTGGGCATTTGCATCTTTGCAAAACTAATCAGGAAAACAACAACAAAAAAAACCAAATTTTTTTGAAAGTTATAAAAAAAAGAGGGCATGGGATTGGAGTACAGAGTAGAAATATACAAACAATGGTGAGTAAAAAGAAGAAAATTAGTTCTTTCTTGGAACCCTCTAGTTTGAATGATTTCTTGTTTTATTTTTAATCAATTTATTAAACATAAAGCGAACTGGGAAAAGTGAATATTCAGGTATCACATCCAAAACAAACTTGACTGCTAGTCAGCAACAGGAATCATTTGGAAGTTAGAAAATCTCCAATCATACTATACCAGATGTCAGTTTTCTTTATTCAGGAAACAGAACCAAAGGACAGAGAGGTTCTTTATCTCAGTCCTACGTCATGTGATAACCAACTGGAGGAGTTTAAAATAAGAGACAACAATCCTGTGTTCCAGTTTACCATTCTCCTATCTCTGGATGGCACTCTTTGTTTTCTGTAATGTAAATATACAATACTTTCACAATCTACATTCATCATGAGTTAAGTCATTTTAGATAGAATTCATCCTGTGAAGTTTCCCAATCACAATGGAGATACCAGTGCAAAGCTTTTTTTTTGCTTGTTTGTTTTTTTCTTTTTTCTTTTTACAGTCTCTTTACACACTGTCCAGTAAGATAGGTATGGGACATGTACCCGTCCCTCATCTAATGTGTATTCCTGGCATCATCATGTTATTTCATGAAGTAAGACTATCATGTTTATAACCACAATGACAATAGAAAATGGTATTGTGCTAGTGTTCAGGGGAGAAAGCAAAAGACAGATGAGTCAAGTATGCAGCTCACTTGTCAGAAATTGCAGCTGTTTCTCAGCTTGGATATATTTTCACATATCCCTAAAGTGTTCATTAGTATTTTACTGTATGATTGCCCTGCAAGTACTTGTCATGAATGCAAAGGTAACCCTGAAATCAACCTTTCTGAAATCCATGAATTAAACCAAACAATCAGATAAATGCAATGAAATGTATTAAACATGAAGTGACACATCTGACTGTTGGTAAAGGCGAAAAGAATTTCCGAAAGACCTTGCTGCAATGCAGGCTGCCACCTCTATTTGTTGCTGATTGCTATCACACTGCACAGATGCAATGATTGAAAATGAAACTTGAATTTGGTGCTAGAAGTCCACTGTAACATCAATCACTTGAAATAAAAATGTCATGGTTATGATTCTTTGGAAAATGCTGCACTTAACTTCCAAACTGTTGCTTTCAAAAAAGGCTAATTCAGGGTTGGGTACATTAATGTCAATGTCCTATAAAAGTGCCAACTGAAAAAAAAATGTCAGCAAAGACATTTTTTTAAGCCTGTGTCAGCACAAAAGGGTGCCTCAGTTGTTTCATCTTGCAACAGCTGCATGCTTTCATTGACATTTGTTGCCCTTTCTTTGTGCACTCATCCTAACCTCATAGGTTATTTCCTGGCCTCCCTTCCATGACCTATGACCGGTGATGACCTTTAGCTGGAGAATGTGACATTTTGTTCTCCTCTGGCTGACATGTGATGCCCTCATTATTCAAAGGTATGTGAAAATAATGACCTGCACTGACCTCTCAGTTTCCTTTCGTTTATTGGGCTACACTAGGTGCTTGTTCAGCAGATTGCTATGACTGGGTGGTGGGGTGTACAATTTCTTTTGAAGAAGAAAGCTCGTGAATTGCACCAACATTTTAGCTCTTTGTGTCTGTTGATCCATTTGAGGAGCAGGAAATTAGGTGGTGCAGCTGGGGGAAGAGGGTTCAGGCTTCACAGTTCAGTTAAGTTTGGATGTTTAGAGCGTCTTCACAAGGCTGGCAGATATGGCCAAAGACTTGTTGTCTTATGGAGTTGCAGTTGAGTCCCAGGCTAGATACTTACCTTAGGGTGTCTCAAATGGTACAGGATGCCAATGCATGAGCTGCTGATGCAAGTCCTTAATACTCAGTCATCTAAAAGAATGGATGACTAAGTAACCTTAGGAATTCCAAACAAGAGTGACACTAGCTTTCCCATAACCAAGAGTTCTACACCTTCCCTGTTGAGACTACAATAGAAACACTGTCATAGTTACAAGAAATACAAGATTAGTCTAACATGCTCTCAGTGCTTTCTTGGCTAAGTCGCTTTTTGCAATTCAAGTAGTGGAAGCTTCAGTGTTCTTCAGAAATGCAAGCCCGGATACATGACATTTTTTTCAAGAAGAGAGGTAAGACATGCCCTCATTGACTAAGTAAAAATTTCAAATTCTGAAAGTCTAAAGGAAGAACAAGCAACTTTTGTGTGGGAGATTGTGATACCAATTAAAAGTTTACTCAAGACCAAGCTGGCATGAATATTTAAGCCTCTTTTCCTTGAAGAAAGGATGGTTACTTCAGGTCAGGAATAAGGGCATGTATGGAGCAGCATAAGGAACAGATGGCTGCTAAAGACAATTTCTGACTATAAATAGTTCCTATTAAGAATATAGAAATAATAAATTAGGCACTAATGTCTGCTTCCTATTGCACAGGAGCAGAGCAGTAGAAGAAAATTTTAACACGTATGTCAGTGTGTGTTTCTGGCTGGGAAAGAGATAGGAGACCCTTGCCCACTGAAAGGTGGGAAGCTGCAATGGATCTGAGGGTTAAGATGGAAGATTATTAATAGCTTGTTGGAAAAGATTTTAGATATTTGGTATGCAGACTGGGAAATGTATTGAAAATCAAGATCAAGATTTTAACCTTGTCTCAGCAGTCTCTGCAAACTAATGCAGAATCTAGGGGAAAAGTCTGGTAACAGCCTTTATTGGTAAAGAGAGGCATTCCCCACCACCTGGAGGTTGCAAAGAATTTCATGTTGGAACATGTCTGCTAAAGGTGGAAAAGGTTCTAATAACCAGCACCCAGACATCACCTTGCAAACACTGAGACCTGGACATCTGGGCCCCAGGACAGACATTCATCCTGAACTGTAATCCAGCTAAATAACTGATTAAAAGTTCAGGCTGACACTTACAGAACTAGGTTTAGTTTAGAAATAGCCTGGCTCTGGTTTGAAATAGAAGAACTAATATAATCTGATGAAGAGAAGTATTTTACCTACCTTGGTAGAAGATGCTACCTATAGATACTTCTACGTCGGCAGCCTAACTATGGAAATGACTTACCAGTCCAAGGTGTATGTCTTCATCTACAGGAAGCATAGCTGAAAGTGTTTGAGAGGGCTCTGTCTACCAATATGCTCTTTGCCTTGCTTGGACTCAGAATTGCTGCATCAGTTCTAGCAGCAGGTCTGGGCAGACGGCTGAAAGCCAAGAATGTCAGAAAGAAATGGTATCTATGATGTATCACATTTATTCTGTTGGTCATTTCACAATGCCCCCAGTATTACATTTCTGAGGGCTAAGTACTGATGGATTAATTGAAGGAAAAATAAGAGCATACAAGTGGGTCCTAGCTGGTGCCAAGCAGTCCTCCTCTCTCTGGCTTGACAGTAGTCCAAACCCTGTCTCTGAGCAGGGCTGCTACTTGAATCCTGCCACTCCCTTTTGGCTGACAGTAATTTTCAGATAACTCAAACATGGAATGCTTTTAAAAGGATTCAGCTAAGGAACAGATGAGCTTTTACATGTGACCCAAGCCCAGATCAGGTGTCAGATTGCTTATGACCAATCATATAAATGAATTAACACACCATGGCAACGTAACTCTGAAAGGTCTTGCAGAAACCTTGTAGAAATATATTTATCAAGTGCCCAAAAGGCTGTGACACATGAAATCATAAGTTACTCTTGTCTGCTTTGGCCAAGAAAGACAACTTGTTTGTATGGCAAGAACATGGCTTTAAGAGAATAACAGTAAGGTAAATCTTTGTTTTCCCCTGGAAGCACAATATCAGAAATATTCTATTTTTCCTACCCTCCATCTCATTTCCCTCTCATTGTTCAGGAGCTCATAGGGTTTCACTTCTCCCAAGATCCATAAATCAAATGATTAACTTTCAGTCCAAGACTGTTTGAGCAGAAGAAATCTAATAGGAATACAATCACCCTCCCACTGCTTTTCACAGCTTTCTTTGCATCTCAATGTGATCTGAATTTGAGATATCTCTTCCTGTGAGACATTTATTTTTCCCCGTCATGCACTGAACCCAGTTGTGTGGGTATCTTTTTCTGCCCTTTTAAGCTATGGCTGTAAATTAACCATTACTCAACTGAAATAAGTTTCTTTAAGGTTCATAAACAGTATTTCAGCTGATAGCTTCCAGACTAGTCCCACAGGAACAAACTGCCTAATCCCTAATACCAGTGTCATTTCCCCCTCTTTCAACATGGGTGCCTACAGGAGAAGCTCTTTTGTGACATAGGGTATTGGATGGACTGAAGGAAATGCAGAACTCCATTTGCAGGTGCTGGATGAACTCCAGGTTGGAGAACCTTTAGATTAAGCTTATGGTTACTGATTTTGATACACGTAGAGATGTAGTTCGACTGGAAAATCCTGATGATTATGAACCAGTTATTGCCCTGCCATTTATAGGCTTACATTACTCTTTTAAAAAATACATTAAAAACTTTCCTTATTAACTTAGCATTTAGGGAAACTGACAGCCCAGTCCTGAATACTAAGATGCTTCTTTTAACCATGCAACCCACAAGCAGTACAACCGTTTCTTTAGTTTCTCCACTCCTGTACTCCAAGGCTTCTCCAGACAAAGCAGGGCATGTCTATGGAAGTTAATACTCATGAGTCAGTAAATACTTGCATCACTTCCCAGATGCTGTTGCTGCAGTGATTTGTTTATGTGTGTATGTGGTACAGATACTAGCCCATCTGAGAAATAACCAAACCAAAGCCAAAAACAACAACCAAACTTTAACCACTTTTACATATTCAGATATCAAATGAAACCAACTTAGTTATTACCACATGACCTTGGATGGAGACTGAACACAACAGACATGATTCCTATGAGTCTATGAAAACTACAAGATTATGCATCTTTCTTTTCACATCCCTGAGTCATTTACATCAGGGACCTGTAGCTTTCAACTCTCTCTTCCTCCTGTTCTGGCAGACACCAGGGTGCCAGATTGAGGCAGAAAAAGTGCATGCCTGGATTTCATCCTGATGTGGAGTTCAGACAAGGCAAGATGCCAGCTCCACGTCCCACAGTTTAGAGATAGTCTATCAATCCATTAAGCAACTGAGTGTCCTTTAAGTAACTTCATACCAAGCCCAGCTTTGCTGCTAATAATTTCAGCAGTCCCACCTGTCTCAACAGAGCAACATGTTTAGAAATTGTTAGAACAAAAGCTTGCAAACAATTATTTCTTAGTTTAAACTGTAACATGTATGTTGAGCTGGATTTCCAATCTAAAGTAAAATTAACTATTTAAATTATTAAGACATTAAATAAATACACCTCAATCCACAGCTGGTTGTGAATCAGGGGTAGTAGGCCAATTAATAAAAAATAACTAAACTTTCTAATTTTCTGAGCCTTCACATGCATTTTTTTGAGTGGTGGAAATTGTCCCACTTTGGTTTTCAGCAGCTGGAGGGAAAGGAGGATCTGATTTAGTGTAACAATTGCACTGACATGATATGACACCTTTCTTTGAGCCTCTTTTTGTTCAAAACATCTTTTTTGTCTCTGAATGTTTGGGTAGTCATATTCTCATACTGAGGAGAATATGCAATGAGGACTGAGGTGGTATTTATCTCAACTTACTTCAGGTATCTCTATTGTAAGTGATTAAATCAGAAGTAGTCACTAAAGGCTTCCCTTACAACTTTATTTAATGGAAAAGTCATCTGTTCAAATGAAGACTCATTTTTTTCCCACTGCTAAATGGAGCCAAAGTTGATTAATTCAGAGGTAGGTATCTACATTTAATCAGACTAATCCCATCCATGGATTGGTCTTCAAATCTTTCTTCCCAGCTGACCATAGTAGTGTCATGGGACAATGTCCATACTCATGCTCCACTAACTGTACTGGAAGGGAGGTTTTGTTCAATATTCTCTTGGTTCTTAGGAATTCATTAAATGAGGTTGTCATGGGGATGCAGTCTCAGGGTGGCCTCGCTTTCTTTCTCTTGTCCGCTCATACACAGTGTGCACTGTACAATACCTTATGCAAGTAAGTTTCAAGCAGAGTTGCTCACCATTAGCACAGACAACTCCAGAGACAAAAGCAAACAGAATTTTTCAGTGAGGACTCTGTCATTAAGAAATTTTATTTGCAGCCCTGCAGAGATTCATAGTGCACTTGACCGTTTGCAGCCTAACTCTTCATATCTTCTTTTGTTCACAAAGTGTAAAAATGTAATTTTCAGAATCTTTTCTCCAATTACAGGTTTTATTGCTATCACACCAGAAAGCTGGGTTCAGCACCTGTCAAACTGGCAACACAAAGAAGGATTTCCTGGTTGTCATCTTCATTCAAACACTGATAAAGTGCAGCCAAAACTGGAAAGACAAACTAAAGATTTAAAACATTGCTGGAGAAGGAAAGAACTAAAGAAAAAGAGAACAGCCAACAACATGGTTGTAACAAAGAAGTAAAACTAGACAAGTTGAAACACTCATGTTTTGGTTTTACAGTGAAAAAATATATACACACATATAACCTGACTTTGCTGAGCATGTCCTGCTTGAACCTGAGGGTAACTTTATATGATGCAGTATGTAGGGATACTGTGGACAACTCGTGCTTCTTGGCTAAATATCATCCCAGAAATATCAGGACAGCATGTTGATTCACTTGTTCTCCTCTGGTATCTGAACTAGCCTGAATATCTCTATATTAAACTGCTGCATACTACTACATATACTGTGACTGTCTCTCAGGTTCTACTATCTCTACAGAAACAAGATCTCCTTAATAATTTACTGGTTCAAGACCGGACCACCCAGCCAGTGCTAACTTACACAAAGCCACTAGTAAAGCTCCCACTATGCCTAGGCTCTGTCACATTTGCTGCCTGAAATGGCCAAACTTTTAAACCATGAACAATACAAAATCTTTGATTTAATTTCAACTAGTGAAGGAAAAATGTATAATGCATAAAAAATTCAAACACGGCTTTAAAAACATTAGCCACATAGAAATGCTTGTGTTATATAAAGTGTTCCTCATGAAACAGTGGGAGATCTGTCTGAAATTAACAAGAATTACAAAACCTCCCACTCTGAAGGTGAAAGGAGAAGCAAGGTTATAATTATATAAATGACTATGGGGGAAACAGTTGCTCTGTGTAGAGTGTGGGATCCAAGTAGTGTTGAACAGTACTTGGAGACAGCTTTCCTGAAGTCAGGGATTTCTTCTTCAATTTCTTATTTTGTTTTTTTCTTTTTTTCTTTTTCTTCTCTTTTTATCTGTTTAAACTCCAGTATCTTCCCTTGAAAGACTTCCACTGGGGGGTGCATCCACCTGCACTTTCAGAGCAACAGATTCAGATGCTCTCTAGTTATAACCTGATTGGGTGTCATCATTCTTTTCCACCTTCACTTCATGGGTGTAATTCTTAGATGGACCTATAATACTTGCAGAAGAAATTAACAACATGCACCAGTACAGATTAGGAGCTGACCTGCTAGAAAGCAGCTCTGTAGAGAAGGACCTGGGAGTCCTGGTGGACAACAACAAGTTATCCATGGGACAGCAATGTGCCCTTGTGGCCAAGAGAGCCAATACCTTCACTTAATGGGTGTAATTCTTAGATGGACCTATAATACTTGCAGAAGAAATTAACAACATGCACCAGTACAGATTAGGAGCTGACCTGCTAGAAAGCAGCTCTGTAGAGAAGGACCTGGGAGTCCTGGTGGACAACAACAAGTTATCCATGGGACAGCAATGTGCCCTTGTGGCCAAGAGAGCCAATGGTATCCTGGGGTGCATTAAGAAGAGTGAGTCCAGCTGGGTGAGGGAGGTTCTCCTCCTCCTCTACTCTGCTCTAGTGAGACCCCACCTGGAGTACTGTGCCCAGTTCTGGGTTCCCCAATTCAAGAGGGACAGGGATTTACTTGAGAGAGTCCAATGGAGGGCTATGAGGATGATTAAGGAACTGGAACACCTGCCTTATGAGGAAGGGCTGAGAAACCTAGGGCTATTTAGTCTAGAGAAGACTGGGAGATGTTCTTATTAATGTTTATAAATATCTGAAGGGTGGATGTCAAGAAGGAGGGGCCAGTCTCTTTTCAGTCGTGCCTTGGGATTGGACAAGGGGCAGTGGGCCCAAATTGAAACACAGGAAGTTCCACCTACACATAAGGAAAAATCTATTTACTGCAAGGGTGACAGAGCACTGGAACAGGCTGCCTAGAGAGTTTGTGGAGACTCCTTTTCTGGAGACTTTCAAGACCTGTCTGGATGCAGTTTTATGTGACCTGCCCTAGATGGTCCTGCTCTGACAGGGGCGTTGGACTTGATGACCTCCAGAGGTCCCTTCCAACCCTTAACGTTCTGTGATTCTATGGACTAAAGGGCTCATATATTTTGAGGCTCCACAATCATATTTACCCAGGGCAAACTGGGATTATAGTTCATTCCTCTGGGACATGTGGCAACAGAAACAAACAGAAATACGACCTTTGAAGGGTTCTAAACTCCAATTGTATCTTACATCAGTTTGTCTTAATTGAGTCAAGAAACATGAAATGTATAAAAATATGGCACTTGCACACATTATTGATTGAATTTCCTAGCTTTCTGAAGTAATCCCCGAATCTGAATCAACAGCAAGTTAAGGTCTCTCTCTTACACATGGCTTCTCCTAGGTCAGCCAGTATTTGTTCTCTTGGCTTTCTTTTCTAATGTCTCAGTTTTACATCTTGCTTCTGTTTTTCTCAGCAGTCCCCCAGAAGGGCATCTCTGTTAGAAAAGTATT
>NW_009952990.1:1848447-1891629 GCF_000747805.2 Chaetura pelagica | reverse complement strand
GAAGTTTACAGTCAGATCAGCTGATCAAACTCATTTTGTGGCCAAAGCATTCCTAGAGCCATGTGAACTGTGGAGACATGGAGCCTGGGCTGTGACAAGGCAATTCTTCCTCCTTCTACATGGCTGACTTCAGCTTTAATTGAACAGAAAACCACACTGAGGCTGCATAAGGTTCTGCTTCTCAGAACATTCCTATAGACTTGTCCACAGTGGCCATTACAATCAGTATTGGGGGAAAAAAAAATAAATGTTGTTTTTTTCTGGATTTCCTTTTTTTGTACATTTGAAAATTCAAGAGCATGATGTTAGCAAACATCAAATTGGCACAACTGTGACTGCTGCACATTTAAATGAACTGTTAAGTGTCTCAGGCCTCAATAAACATTTCAAAGGATACAGCAGAAGTCAACATTTGCTAACCATCATCCTGTGTAATATATGGTATCCTTATTCTAAAGGGAAAAGAAGAACAAGTCCCTAATACTGCTGTGATAGCTGTTGACAAGTACTGACATTTAAAAACCAAGCAAAATAAGACCTGACCCTGCAGTGTCCCCACAAGTATCACTAGTCATCTGCTCAAACCTACTACAATCAAACGAGATTGCTCTGTCATGGCTGCAGATTTCAGGATCAAGCCCTTAGTGGGAAAATAGTGTCTCTTGAAATAAGATCATACCCTGTTTGTGCTAATGGGCATACTGAATTGCAGCATGACAGAGCTTGTAGTATAAACATGAAGTCTGTAATTTTAAGGCACTAAACTGTTATTAAGCCAACTATCTAAGGTATTTTAATTTAAAACTTCAAAGAATACCAAGTTGGGTAGTAGGCATTCTTGCCATTAATTAGAATATAGCACTGTCTATGAAACCATATGAATGCAAACCCAGCAATTGTGACCTAGCACTCTAGTACACAGGAGTTAGAGGAAACCAAAAGGGCTATAACGCCACACCTTTCAAATTGACATATTCTTAAAGGTAAATCTGTGTCATACCCCAGTGCTGTTCAAAAACTTGACAAAAGTGCTTATCATCAGAGATTACTTGTCACTTCCTCAGTGAGGTTTGATGGCATTAATTTATTTGGGTTTTAAGGGATTTAAATAATAGAAAAGTCTTTCACAGAAGTGCATGAGACTGTGAGTAGGGGACCTTAACAGCGTTAATTGAGTATTGAGCTTCCTGATGTAAATACCAATTACCTGATCTTTACTATAATGTGGATTACATAAATTTGAATTGTTACTTTTAAGAACATTGATTATTGATCTCATAAACTATAAATGCAAGCCATTTACACAATAGGAACTATTGTGTAAATAATAATTTTTTAAAAATTGTAAAGTCAAAAAAATCTTATGAAAAGTACTTATGGTACCTCATATGCTGAGCAACCACTTTTCAACATTAAGTACCTCAGCCAAAGGTGCATTTTTAAATTAAGCAGCTTTTACTTTATATATGATTTTAAAAGAATGTTTTTAAACCACTCAGCATACACTGCTTTGTACTGGTGTAGTTTTAAAATAGCCAAGCCAACATTTATTTTAATCCCAAGAATGAAGATAATAGCAAAATAGATGATCAAGTGGCTGTACCAGGCTCATCAATGGCCCTTTGTGACCATACAACATTTGTGATAATACGTGCTGACAAACATGCATAGGCCCAAAGAAGAGCCTTTCAGCTTAAATCTCATTAACAACTTCCTTTGAGAATTTGTTTGTGTCAGTTGATTTCCAGCAAAGATGCAGATACCAGCTATCTATGTTTGAATCTAGAAAGGGCTTGTTGAACAGGCTTTAGACCATTTAGTAATGGAAGTAAAGTTCTCTCCTAATACAAGAGATCTGCAATGTCCTACTCAGAGAAAACAAAACAAAACAACCCCCCCAAACAGAACAAAACGGACAAACAACAACAAAACTAAACAAAGCACCAACAAACAAAAAAACCCCAAACAAAAAGCAAACAAACAAATAAACCCCCCAAACAACCAACACCAGAAAAGGTGGAGTTCTTTAGAATGAAAGGACCTGCATGTACTGGAGTTGTTAAAGGCAACCTGGAGTTGATAAGGAAAGCTGAATGCAAAGTGAGTGAGAGTAGATACAAATGATGCAAAGATAAAGCAGCTACATCCAAGAAAGCAGCTGTGCAATGAGGAAGACTGGTGCCCACAGCCAGAGTGCCATGAATCAGGAGCAAAGCCCCCAGAGGAGAAAACAGAAGTAAAATGGCAATGGGGATACAACCCACACAAATTTCTCCGACAGTGCAAGAGAGGTCTCAATTCCTGTAGCATAGTAATTTTGTCACAGTGACTCACCCAAACAGCCTGACCCATATGTCAGAAACTGCTCACAGGACCAGCATTGTAAAACTGAGTATCAGAGAATGTGAGAGGAAAATTATTTGTGAAAAGATACTGACATGGAACGAAACCCAAATAAACACATGTGGAAATGATTGCAGGGGTTATCTTTCATAGGTGTTTCAAGTACTGTTGCTCTAACTGGGGCCCCACAGCTACGCAGATTCATGTGCCTTCCCCAGCACCAGTGCTTGTGAGGGCAAGAGTCCAGCTTGTGACCCAGGACTACCTCATGTTGCAGCTGGGACCTCTGTCCTTTGACAGCAGGACATTCCTACACTTGCATATTTGTGCAGAGCTGTAATGTCCCTACTCCTCCCTGCAATGGCATGGCATGAAGGTCTCTTACAATGAGGATCTGCATCACAACATTGCAGGAACCACACTGAGGATTGCTCCAAGGCAGAACTGAGAGGATATGGGAAAGATCCCTGGGAACTGGAACTGACCCCAGACTTACCCATGTTCTTCTCTCGCTTTACATAGAACTGGCTTGAAACACTCTGCACAAACAGGAATGACAAGGAGGGTAACTGCTCTGTAAATCCACTGCAGATCACTGTAGGGAGTGGAGTTTCAGCAGGATAACAAACTACAGTTTGTGGAAATCTGTCTATTGCAGGGGCTAACAAGTACAGAATTAAAAGCAAAGTCAGGCAGAAGTGGCAATGTCTTAGCTGACTGCTTTTATTCCTGATATATCAACAGGTATTTAGTGTTGCTGCTCTCTATGATACCGCCCATTACTGAGCGGGACATGTTCTACATAGAGCCAGAAGATTTGTATTTGCAAAGACGATATTGAATGTAGCTTAATGCTGCTCTCTCATGCATCTCTCACCACACTTTATTTTTTAATCTCTGGCATACTGAGAACATGTGCCAAACAGCATGTGTACCTTTCAGAGATAACCTGGAGTCAAGGTGTCTCACAGAGAGTCACCAGCACAAGCAACATGAACTTCAGCCTCACATGGCCTGTTACAATTTGCCCATGCTAAGACCTCATGATCCCACAGCAGATGCCGGAGTCTTGCATTTGCTGGCTACGCAGATACTCCAAGGGAGTACTTAGGTATGCAGTTACATACATATTTGCTTTTGTTCATCTGCTGGGTCATGAGAGATATTTTACATTTTTTTGGTCAAATCATGGAAATTCCACTTGTAATTTTATTGGGAGTTTAAAGCTCTGGGAATACCTCCCAATGTGCAACACCACGCTGTTGCAAATTTTCAGAGCAATAAAATGTTTGGAACATGACTGATTAAACAGAGGTGAACATGTCAGAAGCTGCTCTGTAGGTCTTTGGGAAAAAAAGAGAAATGTTCCATCTGTCTTGACCATATCTGTGCTCTTTTTATGTTTAGTTTCCCTTAATCTTCTAGAAGGCAAGTTCCCTAACAGCTTGGCAGAGCTTCCAATTATTGCTTGTAATGCCCTTGCAAAAATTTCAGAATGTATGAAGGAAGAGTAAAATGAACTTACTTTTACACAATCAACTGGATTCAAGAGAGTTATACATGTCCATTCAGAAAGAAAAATCAGGACCTCTGGCCCATCTGTCCAGCAGGTTTAAATGCCACAAACTCATGACAGAAACCTTGAGATCAACCTAACATCCAAACCTTATTTGCAGAAACTGAACATAGGATTTCAAGTGAGGAATACATATTTTTGTGCTTATATCACTGAAATAAAAGCTGCTGCTGGTCAAACAAATGATTCCCTAAGAATCATTTAGTCATGTGTTATAACAGCATAATTTTTTTTTGCATTTTAATAATCAGTCAAGAATATTATTCCATATTGTTTATATGAATGGTGGCTAAAGGGTCCTGTACAGTAAAAGGCATGTTTGATGTTAGCAGGAGTTTAAGAGCAACCTAGAGAAGGTCATCCTGGTGTCAAAGGCTGCAAAAAATGCCACATGCTTTCTACTAATTAATGCAGGCTAGAAGAGAATCCTCAGGGAGGACCCAAATCAGAAGGAAGAAACTGACATTGTTGTACCAATTATCTCTGCTTATTTGAGCGTCTCGCTCTTTGTGATTACCCCAATTTAACCAAACATGTAATTTCTAGGCTGCATCAGTTTATCATAAGTGAATCCACTTGGATGAGTGTTCATTCCATCATTCCATATTTAAATATAGATAGACCTATCCTTGCCAGGTGCTGAGTTTGCTCAACTCCTACCAAAATTAGCAGGGGCTCAGCATTTTGCAAGATCACTTAGCAGTGCCCAGAATTGGGTTCTTTATGTGTCTTATACATCAAACCAAAATCTGTGCTCCTCTAATGTCCATTTGCACAGTAATCCATATTTCTTTTCATTCATTCATTAACAAAACAGACATCCACTTGGTGTTTCTCCTAAACAAATGTTAGTGGCTGTCACTACTAGATACTTAGGCAAATTGAATGTATTCCTATTCCCTTTTGCACCATAGCAATATTATGCAGTGTACTTTAGCTTTCAGCTTTTCCTTATGCACAGAATATTTATGGTCCATTTTGGAGCTGTCATCCAAGCACTTGGGGTGATTTTCTTATTAAACAGTAAAATATTAAAGCAATGAGGCACAGCAGGTGGCACGTTTCTGGTTATTTTGTCATGCCTCAGGCTGAGCTGCCATCTTCCACCCAAAATAATGTTATACTGAACAGTAGTACAAGAAAAAAAATTAAAATCCCAGTAAGACCAGATAATTAAAAAAAAAGAATAATGTTGCTTTGTAAGTTCTAAACTTTCATGGGGGCATTTTTCATGTGGGAGCTCTTCAGAGAGACAAATGATTGATTTTTATAAAAGTTGGCATCCATGACCAAAGGCAGATGGTGCATAAATTTGGGCCCCAGTCTTACATTCTGCTCTGTGTAGGTGGACCACTAAACTGCTGTGACTGAGAAAAAAGAACACAACCATGAACAGATTAAAGATTCCTAGGTACTGTGATCAGGCTGTAGGACTAGGAACCAAACTTTCATTGCAATAATTATTTTAAAGCCAGCTTTTGGCAACACATTCAAGTGTATAAGCTAGAATTTATATGCTGGAATTTAAATGCTGCTGCTTGATTGTGTAAAATGTGTGAAATGTCTCTGCTTAAGAAATACTTTGTGTTGTTACAGACTGTGTGATAGGTACTTGCTCACACATGCTGCTAAACATTAGGTCCCAGCCACCATCACAACTAGGAAGAAAGTAGGAAGTACCCTTCCCAGCTAAACTTCTTGCAGTGATGACTAGAGAAATGACAGAAAGTTGAGGAAATAGAGAGCCAGACACTGTAGGCTGGACACTGTTCCATTCCACCAAAAGATAATCCACAGGACTCTTATGTGTCAGATGGCTATTAGCAGATCTCATGTCTTCTCTTTTACTGTATAATCTGTCTTCTATTTTATATTTGTTGAGTTCAGCTGATTTTCTATCACTGCACCAGTGTAATACATTAGCTCAAAGCACACTGTTTTGTCATGTTTGATGACACTGAAAACATATGCTCCCAGAATATATGCCGCCAAACTAATGAATCATGTGAGCTAGATGGACATGATTTTGTTATCATTTTGTTGTACACTTACATATGTAAAGCATAGGCTGTCTTCATAGGGTAACAAGCCTATAAGGCTCCAGTTTGTTTAGCATTTTCCAAACTCCAAAATCCCAGACATTCTTATCTTTTTCCCTATGAGCCTCCAGAAAGTTGTGCAAAGATGAAGAAAGAGCACAGGGCAACCATAGAGAAAGGAAAAACAGGTGGGCAAAGCTCAAAGAAAAAAATCCAGTGTCCCCAGAGAGAGCAAATTAAGGAGCATCAAAGAAATTTAGCAATCTTGGAAAATGAGGAACTGACAACATAATACTACATATTAGGGCTCTCACCATTTAACAACTTTTTTTAAGATCTGCGGTAACCAGTCTTCTATTCTGAAATGTATGCGTTCCTTTGCTAATTGCCTTGAAATTATCACAGAGCTTCTCTCACAGAGAGTGACTTCTGTGTTTAAGAACGGGGTATAGCAGAAGCACACAAAATTAGACAGCAATGTACTAATATCCATTTTGATAGTGTTGCATATCTTGATATATCTTGCAGTTTCTCAAATTCATTGTGCAGTGAACAGACTTACAAAGCAGCCTTAATCTGTATTTTGGTTTCACAGGATCTTTCAGCACTTCCAGAACTGCTGAGAATCTGGACCATGTCTGTCAGCTGAGGTGGCAGAAAAAGAAATCCTCATCATTTAGCTCAGAAATGAATAGGTCTGGTTGCTGATCCTGGAGCAGCTGGACTAGATAATTGTACAGACTGAAGGGAACACCTGGTGAAGACTCCGCATATTCCTAGTTACTTCTTTGTTTTTCCTGGCTTATGAATATTTATATGAAAAAAAAATTGGCTGACACTGGAAGACGCTCTCATATAAATATCTGTGGTAACATAGCAACGAGAGATTTTTTGCACAAAACTGGTTTTCTAACTAATTTCTCTTGATTTCTAGGATGATCAGCTCGAGTGGAAAAAAAGAATTTAAGGAGTTAGCTCATTTTTTGAAACCTAAGCTCATTTTTTCTTGAACATTTTCAACAATGGTTCTGCACAATAATTATTATTGCTTTATTCTTTAGTAACAGATGCCTGGAGGACATTTTACATTCAGCTTTATAGTAAAACAATGTAATTGTTAAGATGTTCTTCAGGTGGCCATTCCAGAACATGTATTTTTCTAGAATTTGTATTTTAGAATTAATCGGGAAACCCTTCCATCATATATTCAACAGATGAGATAAAGTGTAACAACAAGGCCTGTACCTGATACTTGAAAGTTCTTATTCCTGACAGCACTTCGTCTTTTTCATACCCATATTGGCTTTTATCCCAGCCCATCTATTCCTTAATGTAAGTGTTATAAATTGTTGTAAAGTGCCATAAAATATAATAAACATGAATCAATATTTCTTGGTTAAAAAACTTAGAAATGCTGATGAAGCTCAGGTTTATTGTAGAAGTCCTGAACCTAAAATGAGCCTTTATTATTTTTACCTTCATCATTTTTTCAGGTCTTGAGTTCATGTGTGCATACACATTCATTCTTCACAAACCAAAGAAGGAGTGAAAATTAAAATTACTAATGCAGAGCTAATGAAGCATCTCACATTTTAACAGATTGTTTCAGGCAGAATATCCTTTATAGACAGAATTGTTATATTTGGTATATATGACCCAATTCAAACACATTCCTTATGGAACTAGTGAATATTAAGCATGTGCACAGCACCAGAAAGTTTGGGGATTACTCAGATGCTGAACGTTAAACGTATGCTTAAATGCTTTGCTGAATCAGGAGTTCAGTGAAGAAACATGGCACAGTAATGCTATTTGCCATAAAAATTCATCATTGCCATGGATCTCTGCTCATTAAAGAAGATGCTATGATTTGTGTTTAGAATATGAAAGAAATATGATGCCTGCGTGGTGCATTAAATACCCAACCATACACATGCATTTAAATTCTTGCTATCTTTTTGAGGATATTGTTGTGAATTATGTTCTTCTATATGCAAGAGCATCCTTCATAATGAAGTGACAGTTTGTTTCCACATCCATCTGATGCTTTTTACATATTTTTAGTATTATTTATTCTCAGTCTAAAGCTAATGATGGATTTCTTTGTCCTCTGTTGGTTTCGTGGTTTCTCCACAGGAACCGCCATGGGCCATGGCATTTCCAGGGGCACTGGAAGACTCTCACCAGTGCAGATGACTGCTCCCTCTCCCCAGCAGTGAGGGGGTGCTGCCAGGCTCACCCAGGCATCACAGGCAATCTGTTCCTGCCAACAGGAACTGTCCCTGCTTCAACCAGCTCCCTGCTACCCAGGTGGGACAGGACTGCTTCATGGAGGCTGGTGTGCACCATGTTAGTGAAAGACATTGTCGTGGTTTGGGCCCAACACGACAACAAAGAACCAGCCCCACGGCCGCTCACTCAACTCCCCCCCCCACACACACTCTGGGATGAGGAGGACAAAGCTCTTGGGTTGAGACAAAGGACAAGGAGGGATCTTCACCAATTAAGGTCCTGGGCAAAACAGACTCCACTTGGGGAAAAAAATAATAACTTAATTTCACACTAATCACACACACAGAGGACACAGACACACACAGAGCAGGGCTTGCATATGTTACCCCACCCCTCCCCTCTTCCCGGGCCCAAATCCCTTTGTTCCCAGTTTCTCTTCCTTCCTCCCCCCAGCGGCACAGAGGGACAGGGGATGGGGTTTAGAGTCAGTTTACAGGCTGGTGGTTCCTGCTGCTCCTTCCTCCTCAGGGAGAAGGATTCCTTGCAGTCCTGCCCTGCTTCCCCATGGGGTCCCTCCCATGGAGAGAGTCCTCCATGAACCTCTCCTTCATGAGTCCTTCCCACAAGGGCCAGAGCAAGCTGCTCCAGGCTGGGGAGAGGCCACCTCAGGTGCTGAGGGCCTTGCTATCAGACCCAGCCCTGCTGCAGCCCTCTCCTCAGGCCATGGGATTGCTGGTGTGTGGCCTTGGTCGAGGTGTCTGGCTCAGCCCAGCTCACCTTGCTGGAGGCTACAGGATAGGGCCAGATGGGTATGGAGGGCACCTCACCACCTTCAGCCCCACAGCACCCTCCACACTTGAACTTGCTCTTTCCAAATGGAAGGAGATCCTGACAGAAATCTATGGTAAAACAATAAGGTTGCTTTATACTATGACAATAAACCTGTATGAGTTTTTCTAGGACAAGGAGGCTGGTGATGATCATGTTGACAAACACATCTTCATGCCCCATGCCATGCCTGTGTTGCTTGGCTGTTCAGACTATCTGTGGCTGGAAATGAGGCCATTAAAGTGGAAGAAAGATGATGGCTCTCAACTATGGGATACTGTGCATTCTTTTTTCCAATTCAGCTATTTATAAATGTGATAGTCCTCTGTTTCTCCTGCCTCTTTCAGCACCCCAGTGAAGAATGTGTGAAAAGCTCTAATTTCCCTTGAGGAAAAGAGTTAGTATCTTATGATTTCAGTGAAAAGCTGTGTTCACACTGTGGTCAATAAATTCCTCTAGACAACTTTTCCCCCTTGGAATTCTGTTATCTTATTTTGTTAATGCTTGACATGAATATTCCAGTTCAGCAAGGATTTGGTGGAAAACCATCCCATTTCTTGCAGGTGAGTTTCAGAAGCATGATGCCAGAGCTTTAAAAGACTCTCCTGGCATTAAGTTTCCCTTTTGTTTCATAGAAACTTATTTACTCTTGGTTTTCTTCTGACTTGGAGCAAGATCAAATTTCAAAATATCCAAATCCTCCATGAAACAGCATTACATCTCTCTCTAGAGGCCCAGTTGTTACTTCTTGCAATGATAAATCCTACCAGTATCATAAAAAGAAGTTTTTCATTGAAAAAAAGGTGGTTTTTTTTTGTTTTTTTTTTTAAGGCAAAAATACATCTTTAAATATCCAAGCTGGAAAGTTACTGCCTCAGTAGTTAAACTGCTTCTGCATTCACAGCCTGTATCTCTGTGAAATGCCTCATTAAAGGAGTGAGATTTCAGGGATGACCATAAAGGAAGGTGCAGCTCCAAACTCTATCCCTAAAACCTGTGTGCCAACCTGCTGGGTGGTAATTCCAAAGTCATGGGAAGATCCTGCACCCTCTAAGTCCAGGGATCACTCTGATCTTAGCCCTATCAATAAACACCAGTGCAGGTCTGCATGCAGAATTATCACCTTCAGGTATGTCATTCTTCTAATATTACATTTGAAGACTACATTATTTCTAAGAAGGCCAGAAAAAAAAATAAATAAAAAAAAAAAAATTGTGATGATATTATTTTCTCTGATTAATATTTTTCTCCATGTTTGGGACACCTTTGCCTATATGCCCTTTCTTTGCCTTTTTTTTTTTTTTCTTTTTCTTTTTCTAATATAAGGTTTGTCTTGCTAGTGAAGCAGTGTCACTTTGCACCATAAATCTTATATCTTACTTTGGTTTTTATAAGGTAAGCATAATTGTCAGCAATACATCACAGCATCACCATACAGAACACCACAGCAGTGCTGCTAATCTGACAGCACACAACAAGATGGAAAGGCAAAAGAAAAGGGGTTTAGCCTGATGAGAAGCTTCATTCTGGTCTTAGCAGAAAATTCAGAGCAGAAACTGCATCTGCCGTGATTAACAAGGAGTTTCCAGAAGTTAATATACCGGGCAAAAGGGTTGCTCCTTTAGAGGCTGAGCACTGGAGAGTGGAAGTTAGAATGACTTGTGCACCATTGAGCTGGAACATGCTGCTCCTGGGTCATTGATCTGCTCTGCTCTGGCAGGGCACTGCTTTGGTATTGTTAATTTTCAATGACATAAAGACTTGTATTAGCAAAGGAAGCAGAATTTAAAGGCCAGAGACTAAAGGGAAGACAAAAGAGAGGCCAGCGGTAAACACAGAGGGTTCCAAAGACTGTGATGCAAAACCAGAAACAAACACAGCTCCTGAACAATAAGAAATTAATTACTCCATGGATCAAATGGACCAGACCAGATCCTCAGCTGCCATAGATTAGAATTGTTTCTTTCATATCAGGGAAACTCAGTTCACAGGAACTGGGAGAGTAGGTGATCCATAGTGCACATAGGCAGTGAAGGTATATACAAGAATGATATTTTTTCCCCTAAAAAGTAAGTACACACATTGTACAATGCTTTTTCTTAATGAATATTTAACATCTAAAGCTCACTGCCACTGCAATCCCTTTTTATGAACCCTACTATAATGATAACTATGAAAAGGTGCATAAACCTCAAAGAGCTATTCATTTATCAGGAAGAGAGATGCTCGTTCTAAAAACTAGTGGTAATAATTTATTGTTTGGATCTTCTGTAATAAACTTGAAATAATGCCCTTAAATTTCAGAATTTTACTGTCAATGAGATAGTCATTAGTTCTTATGACTGAATTTCCACACCGTAACGTTCATCAATATCACCAAACAGTCCTCCTGTACTTTTCCCCAGGCTTTATATTTCAGTGGGTACACAGCCTGAGGGTCTTGGTGGCACAGGCACGCTCACAGCTTCTGTATCTTTTTAACAACCAAGTCAGTGTAAGTGCAGATATTCTCCTCTTTTCCTTTGACATAACAGAAATTTCTATCATGTCTCCACTTCAGTCAGCCTGGGAAAGCAGCCATCACTTTGCCAGTGTTACCGATAACCTGGCTGAGTTGTGTATGCAGGAAACAAGTTCTACTGAAGTGTCCATCATGTTGTTGTTTTGTCTGATAATTTTGATGCACACTGAGAAATGGACAACTAGAAAAGGAATTAAGCTGATAAAGTGAGCTTTTGTCAACATCTTCTGCAGTTCTGTATCTGAAAACAGAGAAGACTGCCTGCTTTCTTCAGCATAGTAAATGGAGAAAATAAGCTGGCATGTTGGAGGCAGCAGAACAACAGTCTCTGGACCTTGTGTGGACAATGAATCTGTTGCTGGGCTTAATATCAAGTAGTAATTATAGAGAATCAACATTTATTTAAAATATCAACAGTCTTCAGTTAACTGGGGAGGATGAAAAAAGACAGTTGCATGGCAGCATGAGAACAACAAGCACAGTCAGACAAACTTGAAGGAAACAAGAAATGCTGCGTGAATGATCTCAGTGGTTATAGTGGTATGTCTGATTACATCAGCTGTTTAAGACCAAAACCAAAATTTATTGTTTAGAAGGACACAGCACATTTAATACTAATCTCCGACTTTATTCTCAAAGAGAGTCTCTAATTCAGTTTTTTCTGGACTTCAAGTTATTTTTTTCTCATTCTCATTCAAAGATGGATTCTATGCAAAAAATATTTAGCATTAAGGCATTGCTCCCTTTTTTTTTTTTTTAAGTTGAACTTTTTGTCTAAAGTTACCGGTGTGATGTTATTGTGATTGAATGTGAAGTGAATAATGGTTATAGTGGTATGTCTGATTACATCAGCTGTTTAAGACCAAAACCAAAATTTATTGTTTAGAAGGACACAGCACATTTAATACTAATCTCCGACTTTATTCTCAAAGAGAGTCTCTAATTCAGTTTTTTCTGGACTTCAAGTTATTTTTTTCTCATTCTCATTCAAAGATGGATTCTATGCAAAAAATATTTAGCATTAAGGCATTGCTCCCTTTTTTTTTTTTTTTAGTTTAAATTTTTTAGTAGCTTACATGGTGTCAGGAACAGTGTAAATTACTAAAATCAGCTCAACAACAATCTAGCAATGCAGAATATCTCTCGACTCTAATATATGCAAAGGAAGTAGCTGAGTCTTCAAGACCATCTGTAAGATGTCTCATATCTTCAATACTTTCCTATCCTAGACTTGAGAGTGACCTTTTACTTTCTCTACAATGAATGAGGCTCAGTGGTGCATAATGAAAAAATAAGGAGATTTTACATTAGAAAATGGCAGCTTTGCTTTGTAGATTTATATGTAAAGCATATGCACTTGCTGAAATACAGCCAGTTTTACTGGGATTCTCTTTTCTAATTGTATTGCTACTGAAAAAAAAAAAGTACTTTATTTCAGTGCATGAAAATCACAAAGCATGACCAATTTGGTTTGTATTCTACTGGGAAGTTATACCAGTATTGTGTTGTGGATTAAAAATGCTTGAATTTTTTAAAAAAACCAGGCAAAAGAGCCCAACATATAGTTTGATTCAATGATTCTCTTTGGCTGTATCTATATTAGTAATTTCAGTGGTGCCTGAGTACTGAAAGTCAATAGCATATAAATTTAAATGGTTTGAATGAGGGTTGGTTTCGTTCTAGGCCAGCTTATACTGTCATAGGCTATTCCCAGATGGATTCTGAGGGTTAGTGTGGCACAGTTTGCATATCCTCACTAATTCTCATAATAACACCTACCTTTTTTTCTGGCTCCTCCTTCTTCTTATCACAAGCACCTTATTTAAAATGCTTCAAAACCAAACTTGGCATATTGAAAAAATATTATAATCTCTATTAGGAAAAGAGTTTAGGAACAGCTTTACAAAATAACCTATTGAAGTGTTTTCTTCACATCCAAGAAAATAAAATCAGTTACTTCAAATCCTTGATCTTTATCATATGTGCAGTGTCAAAGAGAAGATTAAGAGTAAAGTGCAGTCTCAAAAGAAAATTAGAACCCACTGCTCTCTAATAATTCCTATTGTTGCCTGAAGTTGACATTCTTGACTTCCAGCTACCATTCCAGAAAGATGCAAATCTCCTGTAGGTCCTCTCTCATATCTGCCAGTCCTGTAAGGAAGTCTTGGATATTTTTGGGTTTCTCAAGTGGTGCTGCAAGCTTATATTAAATCCACAGTGTTCAGGTGACAAGAACCTGGATGGAGTTCTGATCACAGGTAAGGCCTGTAAATGCCACAGTAAGACTCATTTTGAAAAACACATCAAGAGCAAGTAGTTTGCTCTACAAAACTGGCAATGTCCAGGGCATGCTTATTTTGGGATAGATTTTTAAACTCATGTCAAGTGGTTCTCACTTAGGTTAATTGATCTCTCTGAATATATGCTAGTCTGCATGAAGAAGAATGACAAAATAAAACATTTCACATTGCAGTAGATTTGTTGCTTGAGTACTTGAAACTGACAGGTACTTATTTTCATGTGTGGTTCCAGACAGCACTGCTTGTGACTTTACTAAAATGCCACACAGAGACTTAGGTTCTTTCAAGTACCAATAAAATGCTCCAAGTTTCATTGGCTCTTAGAGATTAGTATGAACCAGTGCACACCATGCCATCAAACTCCAGCACCTTTTAACTGAGATATGTAGGCTTATTTCTGATTTACCAAGGTACTTATTTGTGTGGCTATTGCAGAGTTATCTTTGTATCTTTACAAATCTGTATTGTATTCTTTCCATTTCTAAATCATCTGAACACACTTTTAGACCTGTGAGTTAGCAAGAGTGAGTGATTAGATGTATATGTATTCAACTGCTCCACCGGAACTAGAAAGAGTGCAGACCTATGGGTACATTGGGTGTATACTACTCTATTTTTGGTGAGACAGCTATTATCAATAGTAGTGAGTGGAGGGGGTCAGGGAGTTAGCTCCTAAGATGAGATAATTCTACAGGACTTCAAGGACATTTCAAATATCCAGACTTCTGAGTGAAAAATCTTTGGGGTGCAGACTATTTTACTATATCAATGGCACAGAACAGAATGTCAGTGTTTGAACAATAATGAGCAATTCCCAAAATGCTGCATTCAGAGCAGGTATTACTCATGGTCACTGACATCTCCATAAGGTGTAGCATTCCATTGCATCAGAGGGTATCAAAAAATAGTCAGGCCCTGGGTCTAAAGACAGCAAATTTATCTGTGTGACTGGTGCCAGGAAACCATTTCCAAATTAGGTGTATCCATCTCTATTTTGAGACCCTTTGGATGGAATAAGAAATTAAGTTTCATGGTAAGACAGCCATACTGATTTACACCAGATGAGATTTTAGTCAAGTTATATGCTAAATTGCCTGTGGCAGTTCTAAATATTAAAGTTCAGAAAACCAGCAAGGACTGGAAATGGATCACAGTTCAAAAGACAGCTCAAAAGCACATTCTCATTTTTAAAAAAAAGCAAACAAACAAAAACCCAGAAAAACCCAACCCAAACCAAACAAAAAAGTTTGAATGATGAGAAGATAATAAAATACTAACATTTATGTAGTTTGAAGGTCATTCAAACAACTGCCAGCTTTCATTCATTGCTTGCCTTCCGTTTAATGACAACAGGTTTTTTCCTCCTATGTGCAGCTTCACCTTAGGAAGAATCCTAGGCAAATATTATCTAGCAATTCATAAGCACATTATTATTTTTATTGTTTTGATATCAAGGGTTAAGGTCCACTCAGACATATCAATTTCTTTTTTGGAATTTTCAGACACATAAGAGTAGGAGATTCTGATAAGGTCCTATTGTAGTTATCAAGTGATATAACTACAGCGAAGGTCATGTCGACCTGCTCTTGTTAGAGTACATCATCTACTTAGGAGAAAAGAAAACAAATTGTGTCACATTTTATTCCATCAACGGCTGTAAATGAAAAGGATATTTTGAGAAACTGAATTAATAATACATTAAAATAACTAGAAAGAAGGGTTCATAATTAAACATGCTCTGTAATTCAATCCCAGCCTGAACAATGAATCTACTCTTTTGGTAACATTCTTTTTAATTATAGAAGTGACAATTCTGAATGACTCAAACCTTCTCTGTCTTCCTGCACACAGACAAAGCCAATTAAGGTGAGACCAAAGCAAAAATATAGTTAATTCATTTTTCACTCAGTTTATGCAGTCATGTCACTTTGAAGAATGCAGAAAGGGAGCAAGAGCCAGATCTGGTGTACATGTAGTGATTTTGTTTGTTTTCAGCTGTTTTTTTAAAAGGTCTTCACAACTCACAATATAGACACAGGGATATGTAGTAGCATGACTTTCCAGATGTGGTACAGAATCATCAGCAAACCCTTTCAAATCACTTTAGGTATTCTTGCAGTGAAATACTGGTCTACACAAGCAAAGCAGGCAAAATAAGGCCTAGTAACAGTCACAGTAACTTAGCAGAAGTAATTAAAACTTTCCTATTCAGGTTAATTTTACATGGAAGCATTTTAAGAGGTGGAAACATTGCATCATAGAGTTAAACAACATTTACTAAAAGGCTTGTTGTTGCAGGTTTCTAGTAAACTTCTGTTCAAAAGATCAAGACAATCAATCTCTTTGTCCCTAGAAACTATTGAAATAAAAGATAATTCTCAGGGCAGCTCAGGACCAGTATATTTATGAAGATGATGCTGTGTGAAATTACACTGCCAGCTGCTATACCTCAAAAAGTATCCTGGAGAGAAAAAACAGCAGAGAAGCACATCCTTACTGCTCTCTGGTTGATGTCTACTAACAGCCATTTGCACCCATGTGCCTGACCACATTCAGATCACCATTCTGCTTCTCAATGCATGCATGTCATCAATGCTGGTAGATTCAAATCAAGACTTGGCAGCAAACTCCAAATTCCAAAAATCCTTTCAAAAGGACTGTGCTTCCTAATAGCTATTTTACTCTTTGGCCAAAGAGCATTCCTTCTTGCTGAGGGCTTTGCAGAAGGGTGGAACCAAGGTTTGGAGCTGGGGAAGGACAGAGAATTGGAGAAGCTGTAGCAAGTCCACAGTGCATCTTTCTCACCTGTAGGTGTTCAGGTAGGGAGACTCTGAATAAAGCCTTGCTGTAAAACATGCCTGAACTTGACTGTCACCCTTAGATTTTAAGATTAGCACCCCAAAGACATTAGTATAACCCATCAAAATTACTGTTTTGGACAAACTACACCATTATAATGTCCCATGATTTTATACTGCAAAGGGTGGAATATTTCCTGGCTAAGCTGTAGTAATTGCTTCTCCTTCAGTGTGTCTTGCACACGGTGCTGAGGTGCTTTTCGTTGAGCTTGGTGATGGTTGTTTCTTGTGTGGATTGTAGAAATAAATAGCAGGCTGCAGATGAAAGCCTATTCTTCCTACAATACTCAGGAAAAATAACACTTCTATCTTGTGAATAATGTAATTTGCCTGAATTATATTTTTAGTATAGTTCTACAAATAATCTTGGGGTGGTAGGAAAAAAACCCACAACATGTTATATTCTTTTTTCTTTCAAAGAAAAGATGAAATGTGGAATGTAATATCTTTTCTGTCCATTTACAAAGTCTGAGCTTACCGTATTTGTCAGGGCCAGGTTCTGTTTTCTCAGGCATACATCTCTAAGAAGCTGGAGGATATGTGCTCTTTTTTTCTTTTTTTTTTACATTGGTAACTTTATGGAAGACTAAAGAGCAAGCAAGATTACACATTTCCTCTAGTTAGATTTATGTTAATGTTAATCAAAAAAAGAAGGCTTTTAAATTAAAAAAGCTTGATTGTTTCAGCTTTAGTAAAAGAAAGCACCACTGTCATAAACAGCTATTTTGACACAGGCCAGGTAAAGTGGGTATTTTATTGCCAGGGAGTATAAGGTCACTCACACTTTAGGAATCCATACAGTATGCTTTACTTTGAAGCTGTGCTAAGCCATATCCTTCCAGAAACACTTCCTGACCTGTTAATTGATCCCAAACCACAGTTTTTGGAACTAGATTGTAGCAATAATCATTTCTTGCTCTACACACTTTCCTGATGATGATGATATAAAGAAAAATCAATCAAGCTTTTAAGAAAGGTCAGGAATAATCCATTCCAGCCATGGGTTGAGGATACTATTTGAGTCCAACAAAGAAAAACACTTCTTTATCAACATCATGGATTTCTGCCTGAAACACTTCCTACCCTGCACTTATTAAGAGGACTGATGTTACTCCATCCTGAAAAACATCTTGTTTACTGAGATTATGTGAAGGTAATTAAGCCAATGAATGACATATAATTATCCTTCTCTTAAGAGAGGGAAGATTCACTGAGGCACATGGAGGTTCATAGAGCCAGGTAGTACCATCATGTTCAGAGAGTGAAGACCTGCCATGATCACAGAAATTTTTTGTGTAGGACTTCCACAGAAAACAAGCCAGGAGCTTTTCCAAGGGCAACTTCTTTCAAGACAGACAAATTCCCACTAATATCCACTGCATTTGAAGGAATGTAATTGATCTGAAGGACATCATTAGGCCCTGGTTGAGCTTTTTAGTAAGATTCAATGGGTGATGATTTAGCTGCCTATAATGATCCTAAGTGAATCTAAAAATTCTAATTCAATGGTAAGTGCAAGGTTTGCAAATAAAGTATACAACTTCAGCTTCTATTCTACTGATGTTCTGTGTGAATATAGACCAGTCTTGTCTCTGCAAGTGGAGCTATACGGTGTGACCTGTATGATCAGGGATGTGCCACATTAACTTGAACACATACTCTTTCCAGTTCAGATAGACACCTGGACAGATAATGAAATCTAAGAAAATGTGATTCAAATTAAGGATGAAGTTTTTATGTCAGGTTTTTGGGTTCTTTGTTATTTTGTTGGGTTGTTTTTCACTTCCCAGTGAATATGCAACCCAATATTCAATGCTTTCTTTTCTACATCTAAGGACAACATGTTCAAATATATCAATTATCATTTTTGTTACTAGGATTTCTTCAATTACTTAACGTTAAAACTCTGAAACATAAAGTGGGTAAGCTAAAAGGGCTAAGTGCAGAAGGAATCAATTTTGGAAGATCCTAAAAGACAAGATAAATACCTATTGTTATTTAGGTTAACAAAAGGATAATTGGTTTGGGGTCAAATTTTGCAGGAATACAAAAAGCAGTAAAGGACATCAGGAAAGATACAAGCTTTCTACATACAATAAGGCATAAATAATGGATACAACATAGCAAGTACCTGTGTTTAATTTAATTACCACAATGCATCATTAAATTGAACATTTAGTACAGAAAGAATAGTAAAAAATAGAATACTCAATATCATCTACAACAAATATCACACTTAGTTGGTCACTGAATATAAAAACAACCCAACCAATGGTATAACCTTACATGCTGAACTGAAATTTGAAAATGCTTTAGGAATACTTTAAATGGCCAAGTACATGCATTTAGCAAAAGAGTAAAAGTAGCAGAAGAGTAGACAAAAAAAAACAACCAACAACAACAAAAAGAAACAAAACAAAACAACCCAAAAAAACCCCAAGAGAGAGCAATTCCATAGATGGAACTACAGACAGATCAAGGGGAGATTCTTCATTGCCTAGAGAAGGCCTTCTAAGTCCCCGTCTAAACTGAGCTGCTTTAAGGGCTTATCCACTGAATAATTATTTTCTGAGAGACAGAAACTGTATTTTAGACTAAGTAAAAGAGTTTTAGCCCCTTACATATGAGATCAATGTTATGAGGGTGGGATTTTTAGAGTCCTGACCATTGCTGTCCCCACGGTGACCAACATTCTCAGAACAAGAATTACACCTAGATATGCATTAATATTTGATTGGTGCTGTCAAAAGGCTGTTTTAAAGATTTCAGTGCTACATCTAAAACCACTGCACTAATTGATTTGCCTCCAAAATTGTGCCACCCTTTCTTCCCTGCCCTTTTTTATCTCTCCCATCCTTTGAGTCCACTGGAGCTAGCAGCTGGAAATTGTGACAAGGGCAGGCTCCCTCCTCCAGGGTTAGTGTCTGTGCTGCTGCCTCCTCCTGCTATTGCAGGTGGCTTCAAAGAGGCATGGTTCCCTGTAGGCAGCCACATCACCTCTTCTGAAAATGTGCATGCTTTGACTGCTGCAGTTGGACAGAGGAAGCAGCAGTTAACAGGTGACATAGCTCTGCAGCCTGCAAACTGTGCCAGTCTGTGAACCACTGTACAAATAGTGCAGCTAAACTGAGCTCAGTGGGCACTTCCCAAACCTCTGTGACTTGATTTACCAGTCTTAGAGCTTCTGTAGCACTGATTATTTGCAGAGAGCAAGAAAGCAGAGATGCTCTGATTCTTTGCACAGTTGAAAATGACCTCATGTGGTGAAAAAGAACAGAAAGGAAAAGAAATATGATCAGTCACAAGGCCCAATCACAGAGGATGATAATTCATTATCTTAGTGGTGGATGAAACCCCTTAGCTATGTTTCCATATTAAGTATTGATACTTCTATTTGTTACTATTCCACTTTGTGCTTCACATCTACTGCTGCTGCATTATGCTGAAGTTAGACTTCCATGCTCCAGGCTTGTTGTTTTTTGCTAAGAGGCATGTAGTAAAAGAGGTTGACAGTACTTAACCCAAGGAGCTTCCACTGAACACACAAGCCAATCTTATAGCTAAAATTCTTCAGAAGCCACATCAGCACCATAGCTGCATGTGAAACAGATTTCTTTTCCTGAAAATGTTTAGTTATACATATGTGTGTGTGTGTTTTAAGACTGTATTCTAATGCTACTACACAGAAAAATTACAGGAACACCTGAAAACTATCAGTAACTTGGAGGACCTCTTTTGCACTGTAAGAAACCTTAGAAGAGAACCCTTGAGGTGCCAAGGCCTCACCTTCTGTTGTGCTTCTGGTTACTCTTAAGCTCAGCTTTTACTCTTGACCAGGTATTCTTCCCCACCATAAACTGAGATGTTTCCTGAAGAAACTGGCATTGGAACAGGTAATTTTCAGCACAAATTTCTATTACTAGGTGCTTTCTAATAAAAAAAAAAGTCAAAATTCCCAGTAAGGTTCATACAAATAAATGCCAAAATTAAATAGAATATAAATGGACTTAAAATGTTAAACCAAAATTGTTTTCAAGCACAAAGAATGGAAAACAGAAAGCTATTAGATTTGTTTTAAAGTGAAAGTGTAATTGAATGGCAAGTTTCTTAATCCAAACCGTTGTTTTTCTTGCTTTTAATCCAATTGAAATGGCAATTTATATGCACAAGCAGTTCTGCCCAAGTAGCCAACATTAAATGCCTTTGTATTTAAATAGAGTGGCATCTGACATTTCTGTGTCCATGTGTTATTGGACCTCTGGTTACCCTCTAGAAAGTTCCAGCACAAGGGAAGAATAAGGGACAGTGGTAATTTGCATGCTGGTTTGGGAACAGCTGGGACTCCGATTTACTATGAAAGTTCAGGATGTCCCAATTAAATCAAGACACTTGAGAGATATCAGGACTTAAATGTCCCCCCAAAGCTATAGTCTAATGTGATTAAGCTGGCTGGTTTTGCTAATGATAGACACATTCTAATTTGCAGAAAAATGGTAAGTACAAATGATGTATTTTTACTGTTGTGTTCTACAAGGATATATCCCCGAAAGTTTCTATTCCCTACTTCTGTTTTCTATTGAATGTCAATTATTTACAACTTTTGGCACATATGAGATGATCTTTCTTAAGATATATGATGCCTTCAGCTATCAGGAATACCATGGTATTTTATTTTTACCCCTAGACTCCTGTGTAATTTTTTTTTTTCAACAGTGTTTGCTGATTTTTACATTGCTATGCATTTGTGAGTTGCCTATGACCTCTTCATGTGGAAGAACACTGTGGGTACTAACTGAAAACAAAATGTGAATAAAATGTACCACACTATGTGGTATAATACTGTACAAGTGCACAATATATCTGGGGTGTTGAGTAGGCAAAAAAGCCATTATGTCCTAACTGTCTGAATAGCATTGAGTTGGAATAGCTTAGGAGTGGCTCTCAGCTGTTTTCTTGAGAATTTTTGGTGAACTGTAAGGAAATAAAACTGTATTGCTTAACTTCCACAAAGAAATATTCTTCAAGAAATGAAAGGGCAAATAAAGGAAAATGTGTTGTTCTGCACTGCTGAAGCAGCCTAGAAAGGAATTAATAATAGAAAGAAAATCCACTTACAAGCTCATAATTTTTAAATTTCTGTAATTGTCTAATGTTATTTAAACACCACACATGCATGTTTTAAGTCAATCATAAGTTACCATTCACAGTAAAATTTTAGCATGATTGCCTTCTTTCTCCCCTCCACCATGACAGATTGTATTTAATTGAACAGTTGCTGGTTTAGAACTGTCATTAAAAATGTATATATTCAAATAGTCTTAGTACAGCGTATTAGCCTTTCAGTTCATTTCCTTCTTTTATGTAGCAATAAATATCTTTTTGTGATCTGGTTCTAATTTATTTAGAAATAATGTGCTTCTTACTGAGAGAAAAAAATTATTTTATTTTATTTTATTTTATTTTATTTTATTTTATTTTTTAAGAATAAGCTAAACTGGGTAAGTTGCTTGCTAATGTCTTTATTATTGACATAATGTAAAAAAATTATTTTATTTTATTTTATTTTATTTTATTTTATTTTATTTTATTTTATTTTATTTTTTAAGAATAAGCTAAACTGGGTAAGTTGCTTGCTAATGTCTTTATTATTGACATAATGTGTTTCAGTTGTCATATCGTTGAACTCCAGGGTCTTTGTAGAGAGGATACATTTAGAGGAAAAACTTGGATCTAGTTCTGTTTTGTTGATTTTCTTTCAAGACTGATTTAAAAGCAAATTTATGCTGTAAAAATAATTCTGGCCTTTTATGAGACAGAAATCTTTCACTTCAATCTGCTGACACGGATCATGACTGGAGATAAAGAGAGGGGAGAGGTCTAGGCAACCCGAATATTGCCAGACGGAACAACTAGGGTGCCCAAACCATATCCACACATCATGGTGACTGACTGAAGAGATGTTTTTGGCTACTGTCTCTCTCTCAGTTTATATAATCTAAGCTGTCCTTTAAATGCAACCACATACCAAGTCAGAGACAGCTGTTCATACAGATGTTTTCAAAAACATGAATATCCACATTTCATTAATATCCTGGGATAGAACCGGCAGGAAATAGTTACTATTAAAAGTTCTTGCCTGCCCTGCAGCATTCACTATTTAAATCTTAAACCTTTTATATTTCTTTTCTTTCTCTTTTATTTGTTGGAGTGATGGATCTAGGTATGCAACAAATTAAAACTAGAATAACTACTTCTATAAAATAGAAACGGTGAAATATCATCTTGGAGGCAATGGGCTAGACTTTTGGATGTTGAAAGCTGTAAAGCTTAATTGGCAGAAACAGACCTATGACAAATCTATATCTACCAAGGATCTGGCCCATTGTTTGTTGGTGACAAAATCTCCATAAATACATGTGACTTTTATATAATATGTGTGGAGGTTGCTCTGAAATTTTTACAGGATATGAGAGAAAGGAATGGTTATCACCAGTGACAAATTTAATATTTGGAGGACACTGACATTGCTCATCCTTCAACTGTCTAAATAAGTTTTTACTTTTTTGGGGATTTTTCCAGTAATACTGTTAGGGACAGAGAAAATAAAATTAACATTTCATTGCTATTAATCATACGGTACTGGAGACAAACTTGAGAAAATACTCATTATTTACCACCAGTAAGCTAACATTATTTTAAATTAATTTAAACAAATAAAATAATAATAATTAAAAAGCATAATTAATCCACTCATTAAGTATTCTTGTAAGACACAGATCTGGCAAAGTAGTTGGATGAGACATAACAGTATATTAATTTGATAAACCTAAATATAATCACAAATAAGATGAAAATTAAGAACAAAGATATATGAGACAGGAAATTACTTTTATACTAGGACTTCTCAAGAACCAACACTGGGAACAGAAATAAGAAATGGGAATAGAATTGAAGTGCTTAGAATAAAATTCATGATCACTGATGAAATTTACAAAAGAGAGATGTATTTTTGTAAATACTGTTGTTTTTCTGGCTATGAACAAATTCTAGGATGTCTTTTCAGAAAAACCTAGAATAGTGGCAGCCAAGTCTCTGTCAAGGCAAGCTTTTAGGTTCCTCCAGAGCTATAGTAGAAAGATAACACATACAGGGAGAGACCACATCTCAATGTCAAAACTGTTAAAATCTTTGCTGAAAGGATAATATCACATATGTATCACATGTAATATTAAATAGAATTTGCAAGTGCCTGTTTCTCAGTTGTCAGGCAGATATATAATGTGTGTCTTTATTTAAATTTTACATAGATACATAGTGACCTCCCTCCACTCTCTTAAACTGATGCCAAAACTGTAGATACCAGTGAGGATTAGAAACTGGTTCACAACGACTACTTGTGCTTATAATTTAAGCAAGTGAAAGGTCATCAGTTCTACCATTGCACCAAAGACAAAAAAAAAAAAAAAGAAAAAAGGAAAAAAAACCCAGCAAACACAACAACAACAAAACCAAACACAAACAAAAAGACAGAAAAAAAAAAAAAAAAAAGCTATACAAAAGCTTACAACTGGTAACAGATTTGTAGCGTATCAGCAGAATCACTGAAGGTGCAGATGACTTGTTAAGCATTTGTATGACCTGCTGACGTAGGCTCTGTAAGTATAATTATTGGTCAAGGACAGATTATTGTAAAAATGGTAATAAAAGACAATTTTAGATTCCTTTGCAATGAGTCTTCACAAAATCAATATTAGTTGTACGTGCTATATATGCATATTTTGTACAAAGCCAATTAACCTCTTTATTTGAAAACAAGAGCTTCGTTATTGTTGAATACAGCTGCTAATCCTTTGCAGCAACCAACTTTCAGCAGGTATGAGTGGAATGAGTTGTATTTGCTGTGCCCATGTTCTTCCACAATTGAAAGATTAAATATTTAATTTGCTGAACGCTGGTATATATGAAGGTTAAGAAACTTTTGGTATAGGACAAATCAAGGCATCCTCTGAAGATACGACAAATGTTTGCACTAGAGCCATCTTCCCATTTATTTATTTTCTTAACCAGCTCAGACCTTCTAGTAAAAACATACCTTTTTTTGGTCAGCCAATCTCAGCTTCTGTTAAGAACGTGACAATTTTTAACTAGCTTTAAATTAGCATCATGATCGCAAGGCTAACAAAAGAACTGCTAAGAGCAGCTATCTCTATTTTATTTAAAAATGTGACAAAGTTGCATTGATAGACCAAAGTAGCTGAGCCACCATTTAAATCACTTAAGATTAATATATTTGTCTGAGATGCTGAATACAGCATTATACATATTGCAGGGGCAAATACTTAATCACAGTCCTGTCTTTAAGATTAGGACCACACAAACTGAGGCAACAGTAATTCCTGATTCATGGTAAGGTTGATGAAGCTAGGTAGGAATAAATAGTATGATGAACTAGGAACAAACAGTATAACAACACAGTCAAAAAACTTTCCAAAAAGAAATTATTGGTATAAGAAGCAAGATAGCAGGAGGCAAAACGGTCCAGTAGATCCTCCATTATAGAGTTTAGGCTTAAAGTCCATTATTTCGTAACACCTTGTTTGCAACCTTATTCTTGTACTCTGTGCAAGAACAGTGAGACAGTGAGGGAGGCTTAACTTTTGTTCAGCCCCAACCAGACAGCACTATGAAACTGTAGCCTCAACAAGGGACAGGACATTGGAAGAGTCTATTATCTTTCTCTTCTCAAAGAACAGAAAGCTTTTTATTCCAGGTAACATATTTAATTTAAAAAACAGATGTGTTCTCCTTATATGTAATTGAGTTCTGTTACAGAACACAAAACAGGTAGGGCTTGCTGTCATCTGCAATGGAAAGAGGTCACTATCTAAGGACACAGACACAAGTTCCACTTTATTTTGCAAGGGCATAAGTTTCTTTATGAAAGGTCTCCAGAATAAAAATCCTTACCCTTCTGCATTCATAAATGCCAAATACTGTTTTCACTGAATTAAGCTACAAGCTGAACCTCTTCTTTATTCTCATTTCACCTACCCCACTCTTCTTCCCTCTTCAAGCAGATATTTCTGTGAGTACCAGCTACAGTCAAGTCTCTCGTCATTTAACCCCTCCTTGCTTGCATTTCTTTGCTCTTACTTTGGCATTGAATGGATTATTGTTTGTTTCCGCCTTCTGTAAGGGGTGCCCTAAACTGTGCAACAGTTTCAAATACTGGGGGAAGAAGGGCAGGCTGCTAGCATCATACAAGTGTGCTCTGCTGCAAGAATGATTGTTAAAGTGGGTTGATTGATTCAGCATTCTTTGCAAATCATTTTAATATTGTCCTTAATAGGACATTACTGGTGAGCTAAAAGTAAGATGGTAATGTTGGAGCATAAATACTATATTTTCACCCAAGAGACAGTAACAATCCAATTAGAGTATAAGCCACTAGAGTAAGGGACTATCCTTCTGTACAACACTAAGTTTAGTGAAGAACCAGCTGATGAGATGCTAAGTTGCCATCTTTGATAATAATAGTAATAATCATAGAATCATTTAGGTTGGAAAATACCTTAAAGATCATTGAGTTCAACTGTAAACTTAACACTGCCAAGTCCACTACTAAACCCTAAGCACCACAACTATACATCTGTTAAATACCTGCTGAGATGGTGATTCAGTCACTTCCCTGGGCAGCCTGTTCCACAGCCTGACAACACTTCTGATAATTTTTTTTTTTCTAATATCCAATCTAAACCTACCCTGGCACAACTTGAGGGCATTTTCTCTCATCCTATCTCTTGTTACGTGGGAGAAAGGACCAACCCCCACCAACCCCCACCAGGCTACAACCTCCATTTGCAAAAGAAGTGACAGTTGGGTAGATGCCTTCACATGGCTTTAGATATCAAAATAAGGTGCTGCTCAGAGTATCTATATCAGGACCCCTGGCTTCCTGTACATAAGTTATATGCATGGTTGTATATTTTATTTCCTTTTAATTTTACATTTTAAGGAGCCCTTACTGCAGCAAAATGTTATTTAAATAACAAAAAATCCAAACCTTCCAAAACAGAGAGAGATAATTGGTATCACCTTGTACTATTCATAAAAGGAGTTTCTCCAGAGGAAGTATTATCAGTAGATCATTTTCTTATCCTCTGCTGAAAGAATACTCACTGCTGAAATTCACTCTTCAAATAAACCTACAGCCAACTAATGTTTACAGCTATAACAACACAGTCAAAAAACTTTCCAAAAAGAAATTATTGGTATAAGAAGCAAGATAGCAGGAGGCAAAACGGTCCAGTAGATCCTCCATTATAGAGTTTAGGCTTAAAGTCCATTATTTCGTAACACCTTGTTTGCAACCTTATTCTTGTACTCTGTGCAAGAACAGTGAGACAGTGAGGGAGGCTTAACTTTTGTTCAGCCCCAACCAGACAGCACTATGAAACTGTAGCCTCAACAAGGGACAGGACATTGGAAGAGTCTATTATCTTTCTCTTCTCAAAGAACAGAAAGCTTTTTATTCCAGGTAACATATTTAATTTAAAAAACAGATGTGTTCTCCTTATATGTAATTGAGTTCTGTTACAGAACACAAAACAGGTAGGGCTTGCTGTCATCTGCAATGGAAAGAGGTCACTATCTAAGGACACAGACACAAGTTCCACTTTATTTTGCAAGGGCATAAGTTTCTTTATGAAAGGTCTCCAGAATAAAAATCCTTACCCTTCTGCATTCATAAATGCCAAATACTGTTTTCACTGAATTAAGCTACAAGCTGAACCTCTTCTTTATTCTCATTTCACCTACCCCACTCTTCTTCCCTCTTCAAGCAGATATTTCTGTGAGTACCAGCTACAGTCAAGTCTCTCGTCATTTAACCCCTCCTTGCTTGCATTTCTTTGCTCTTACTTTGGCATTGAATGGATTATTGTTTGTTTCCGCCTTCTGTAAGGGGTGCCCTAAACTGTGCAACCTTCTTTCAAATACTGGGGGAAGAAGGGCAGGCTGCTAGCATCATACAAGTGTGCTCTGCTGCAAGAATGATTGTTAAAGTGGGTTGATTGATTCAGCATTCTTTGCAAATCATTTTAATATTGTCCTTAATAGGACATTACTGGTGAGCTAAAAGTAAGATGGTAATGTTGGAGCATAAATACTATATTTTCACCCAAGAGACAGTAACAATCCAATTAGAGTATAAGCCACTAGAGTAAGGGACTATCCTTCTGTACAACACTAAGTTTAGTGAAGAACCAGCTGATGAGATGCTAAGTTGCCATCTTTGATAATAATAGTAATAATCATAGAATCATTTAGGTTGGAAAATACCTTAAAGATCATTGAGTTCAACTGTAAACTTAACACTGCCAAGTCCACTACTAAACCCTAAGCACCACAACTATACATCTGTTAAATACCTGCTGAGATGGTGATTCAGTCACTTCCCTGGGCAGCCTGTTCCACAGCCTGACAACACTTCTGATAATTTTTTTTTTTCTAATATCCAATCTAAACCTACCCTGGCACAACTTGAGGGCATTTTCTCTCATCCTATCTCTTGTTACGTGGGAGAAAGGACCAACCCCCACCAACCCCCACCAGGCTACAACCTCCATTTGCAAAAGAAGTGACAGTTGGGTAGATGCCTTCACATGGCTTTAGATATCAAAATAAGGTGCTGCTCAGAGTATCTATATCAGGACCCCTGGCTTCCTGTACATAAGTTATATGCATGGTTGTATATTTTATTTCCTTTTAATTTTACATTTTAAGGAGCCCTTACTGCAGCAAAATGTTATTTAAATAACAAAAAATCCAAACCTTCCAAAACAGAGAGAGATAATTGGTATCACCTTGTACTATTCATAAAAGGAGTTTCTCCAGAGGAAGTATTATCAGTAGATCATTTTCTTATCCTCTGCTGAAAGAATACTCACTGCTGAAATTCACTCTTCAAATAAACCTACAGCCAACTAATGTTTACAGCTGCTCTACTAAAATTATAAAAAATAATCGGAACACATGATCCTGTCTGTAGTTCCCCTCAAAACCACAATACAAGACAATTCTGCAGTCATCATGGGGCAAATAACATTGATTAATGTTCCTATATAGCAATGACATTGTACATTTATGGACGGACTGGTGAGCCCTTGCCAAAGCTCACTAAAAGCAGCTGCAAGGCAGGATTGACTTTTAACCTCCACTGTTTAATACAGGAACTTCTTGGCATAAAAACTGTGCTAGTAGCATACAACCTGCAGGGTTACCATTACAAAAACAGATTTGGTCAGCAGGACATCTCTATTTCCTGAATAAACCCCTGACATATTACATGAAAGTGAAATTATACAGGCATATCTGTAAACTGGAAGAAACAACCAAAATAAATGCAGTCTTAGGATACTCTGAAAAACTACATTTTTGCTTAATTTTTGATGTCACAATCTCCCTTTTTGTCAGTTAACAAGTAATATTACTTGATATGAGAAGTAAACAACTATACAGCTGTCCACAGTGGTGAAAGATGTGCATACGAATGCCACAGACAAATTAATCCCTGACCAGTGAGGTGGAGCTTTTGCTTCTCTCAGAAATATATTGCTAAGGTGCAGAGGAATTGTTCTTCCTAGCTGTAGAGTCACCTATGATTAAAGCTGGGGTGCCAAAAGTGGCTTGTCTGTGAGCTGTAAAAGGGTACTGTGGGAAAACAGTAGTATTTTCCTTCTCTTTTGGGACAGGAAAACAGATAATTCTTTATTAAGGCATGCTGATGAAGGAGGGTGTTTCTTACTCCTCAGAAGGCCTTTATCCATGTCAAATTCCATTTTCCGAATTCAGCGATATATTATTAGTGTCATTTTCTGGAACAAATGATACTGTAAATGATTCCAGCAAGTGCACTTAATATAGATTTGTTTGCTAAGTGGCAATGCCTCTCTCCAAGGCTAAAGGCAGAATAAAATGTTGTTTATCCCAAGGGGAAAAGAAATTACAAGATTTCTTGCCTCCTCTCTTGTTTCTGTCTGTGAGACATTGTGATCCTGGGGCATAAGGTCTATCACAGGTTAATGAAGAGAATTCTTGCAAAAAGCTCCTTGTTTCAGCAGGGCAGTATCAGTGGTCCATTGTATCACTCATTAATGCATCATCTCTTCGCTTCTTCTGTTTCTATTAAAAAAGCCAACTTAATTCTGAAAAAGTTGTTCTCTGCTCAGCTGTGTAACTCTGGATTACAGCTTCCCCAATAAATGAAAGCAAGGGTGTTGAAGCAAGTGGAGATGCCATATTAGAACTAGAATAAATTATGTTCATGGTGGGTCTCCCTGCCCCTCTTAGAGAATTCAACACTGCTAGTGAGGCCTTTTCTTTGCAGAAGTCTGACTGTCACCAGGACTGGACTGCCAGAGGTGACATGGCAATGGTCATAGGATCACAGAATCATAGAATGGTTAAGGTTGGAAGGGACCTTACAGATCACCGGGTTCCAGCCTCCCTGATATGAGCAGGGACTCCTCACACAGGACCAATTTGCACAAAACCTCATCCAACCTGACTTTAAACACCTCCAGGGAGGGGGCAGCCATAAACTCCCTGGGCAACCTGTTCCAGCACATTACTACCTTCATGGTGAAGAATTTCTTCCTGATGTCTAACCTACGTCTGCCCTCTTTCAGTTTAAAAACATTACCTCTTGTCTTATCACTGCCCTCTCTGGTGAAAAGCCCCTCCCCAGCTTTCCTGTAGGCCCTTTCAGGTACTGGAAGGCCACTATGAGGTCTCCCCAGAGCCTTCTCTTCTCCAGGCTGAACAGCCCCCACTCTCTCAGCCTGTCTTCATAGCAGAGGTGCTCCAGACTTTGGATCATCATCATAGCACTTCTCTGGACCCTTTCCAACAGTTCCATGTCTTTCCTATGCTGAGGGCTCCAGAGCTGTGCACGCAGTATTCCAGGTGAGGTCTCATGTTTGTATTTGTGTCCTTGGAATGGACCCAGAGCTCCGTCTCTGGCGCTTGGTGTTTGTGTGCTCCTTTTCCTTGGTTTCTTCCCAGCCATGTCCACTACTGCTTCGTGCTCACTGTCCCTCTGTGGAGCTCCTGTCTCTTCTCCTCAGCAGCAGCTAGGGCAGTGGTTGCTGTACCTTGTACATTTGCTGCTGTTGGGTGTTTGCTTCAGCAGGGCAGCAAGAGAAGGGAAGTAGGCTTTCAGAATGATGGGGGAAAGTACAACTGCATAAGTTCCCTGTTTAGCAGATGTGAATGTCACCATTTTACATATGAATAAAAGAGCTGTCATACCTGTGATGGTGGTCTATGAAGTTCATTTTACCCTTACTTGCTCTGGTTTAAACTTGATACTTCTGAGAAAAGAGAGAAGTTGTGTGATCCATTTAAGCTGAAAGCTCCCAGAAAATATCCACTTATAAATATGGAGTTGCATCCCATGAAAGTCAACAGAAGCATCCTGAGGCAGCTACAAGTGAGCATGTGCATATACAGTGTTTTAGTGCATCACTTTGGTGGCAGACAAAAACAGATGGAGACAGTTTTTCTTCCTTAGCTACTGGCTGTGAAAAAAGCAGCTGCTAACCAGCCTAACTATTACTCAGCTAAAGGATCCAGAAGATTCTTATGGGTCCAGCACCATGTCAGAACACATATTCTTTTTTTTTAACAAAAGCCTTTGTATTAAAAAATGTGAAAGCTCCTAGTAGGTGCTTCAATAAAGGAATGTTCATAAATTATCAATCTTTATCCTGTTTACAGGCAAATTTGATGAATATTAGTTACAGAAAAGTTAGGCATTCCTATTGTATGGAAGGAATCAAGATCTGCTGCCTCCAACACATACTGTTACAGGTGCTAAATTTCAAATCACAGCCTCCAAATGTTTTTCATTTTGCTAACGAAACTATAGTGACATGAATGTGCTAGCATGGGTAACGTTGTTTCATAAAACTATTCAGAATTGCAGTCATGCTAACTGCTTTCAGATCTAAAATGCTTATTTTCTTAAGCACTTCAAGACAGTGTTCAAAACAGTCAATGTATGTCTGAAAACTTACTTTGCTCCTGAGAATTAGCCTGATATAATACATCTGCTAGTAGACAGAAATGAGCAACATTCAGACAGTGACTCTAGTGGCATCCTCCCTCTCAACAGACACATTTTAGTCAAATACCCTCTTACAAGGTAACCACCATGTAGAAATTGTAAAAACGTTCTTTATGTGAAATATGTGCATAAAAAGTTTGAACAAATTTAACTTGAAAAGTCAGCTTGATTACATCAAAATTATTGTGAGACACACAACACTGCATCTAGCTCTAGATCTCTGGTCTATCTACCCATCTGTTTTATTTTCAAATGATTCATCTTGAGAGCACTTGAACACTTTTTGAAACATCTAAGATTAATTAGCCCTGCAATGCATGGTAAATGCATAACTATGAGGATATAACTTGCATTATCGACTTCATTACAAATATTCACTGGCTTGAAATTTAGCCAGTCTGAATAAAAGAAATACCCAGGTCTTATTTCTCTTCCCTGCTTCCATATAGACCAATTGGATTTTGTTCAGACTTAAGTTTTTGCTCTTTCGACTGCAGTATCTGTCTTCTCTTCCTTCTAATCCTTTACTTAATTTGCCCCTTTTCTACCTCCTTTTTTTTTTTTTTTTTCTCCTTAGTGTAAGTTTTCATGCTTCATAGCAGATTTTAATAGAAGACTTGGACTATGTGAGACAGCTTTTTAGTGCACAATGCAGCTCTCAACTATAATCAGTGCTCATCAATACTATCACAATATAAAGACATTAAACATCAACATACATAACAATGTTGACAGACTATTAGCAGTGTTAAACACTCTGATTGAAACAGGTCAAAAAGGTTGTTTTCTTAATGTCCGCTTGAGAAAATGTTTTTTTCATTTTTGCTCCTATAAGGAATTCAGCAATATACAAATGAAGTTAAGAAAAAATGTGAAGAAGTTTCTTATCAGAAATTTAGGAAAATAGGTGTGGGCTAAAAAATCTGTTTTCCACTTTTCAACTGAAAGGACATTGGACTTACATGCAGCTATTACAAGAAGAATGTTTTCCTAGAGCAGCAACAGAATGGGTATGTCTTTCCTCAGTGAAGATCTGCAAGTATACACCATATGACTAGAATGGCAATTTACACATAATTAAGGGAATTACTATGATTTGGAATCACTCCTGCTCTTATATTATGAATAGAATTTTAGATTTGAGACTTTTTTTTCCAAAACTGTTGGCAATGCTTTTCAAAATAGACAGGTTCTCTGTACTTCTATACAAATTACAACTGTAAAACACAAATAGCTCTGCTTGGCTAGCATATAAACCTCAACTGATTGTTTTCAGTTTGATTCACACTGGCTGTGCTTTACTTCTCCCTGGAAATATAATGCCCGTTTTGAAAAGCAAAGGAGCTGTGAATAATCCACTTTTTATATAAGCATTGCTAGTAAGCAGAGCAGAATAAGGATGCCTTCATTCCACTAACAATTATGAAAAGATCATATCAGAGAATGATCTTTTGAAATGCTTCAGTGACCACTGTGTCAGGCTCTAAGTCCTAAGTCAGAATTCTTCAGATAAGATTTGATTTCACTTTCACTTATATGCCTAATTTTGCCCTATTCATGTTAATATGATTTTTACTGTTGACTTTAACAAGGGAATAACAAAGCTCTGATGTGAAATAAGATAACAGAAATTAATAGATAGACCTGTGTACAATGCAGAACTGAGTTCAGTTGTGTATTTTTGCTTCCTGGACTCTTGATTTTTCAAGGACATCCTTTAGCATTTAATGTTGGTGCCAATTAGAGAGAAGGTAGATGCACATTTTATAGCACTGCCATCGATAAAACTTACTGAAGCAAACGGGAAATATGTGCATGGATTTGGCTGGGTATGGCTACGGCAGAAAAGAGCCAACCTACAGATATTTTTGAGTTTGTAGATGGACTAATAACCTGAAGAAAGCAGTGAAAGAGAAATGTCTCTTTATTAAAGTTTTAAAATAGTGTTTTCAAGTGAACTTCTTGTTGCAACACTCCGTATAAGATTCAACAATAGAAATCCATAATATTCTCCTGCCGTCCAAGGTCATGCTAACCTTCTTGAAGAAGAAGCCAAGAACTCCTTAAGTTAATCATCCTCTACATTGAAGCTGATGCTTATTTGATTCTGAGGTTTTGTTCAGGAAGGAACAAGCATGTGAAAAATTGGTGAAATGTAAGATTTCATTTACACAAGGTCAAAGTGACCTAGATTTCAAGTGAGGTCCAAAGTATTATCGGTCCTTCACACAAGAAAACTTTTGTGTGCGGTTCATTTAATATTTAAGACGTTTGCATAAGAGTATGTAAAAGAGTATGTTCTTGCTCTTCCCAGGAAGGTCAAATAATAGTTAATGCTAGATAAACCTTGTGTGAGTACTTGTCCCTAGAATATCTTCCATTACATCTAGTATTTTCAATGCATAACATTTTATTCAAGGAGGAAATATATAGACAGGGGCTACATTTACAAGTTGTCCAGCTGTGTGAGCTGTGGCTGTACCTCCTGAGGATCTGGGCCCATTTGCTAAGGCAAATAAGTGTAACAAAAATAGACAATTTATATTGACTGCAAGACTGCTAAAAAACTTTAGACTATTCAACTTTGTCCATGATGAAGCTCAAAAATATAGGTAATTTTATCAATAAGGGGTCACATTTTGAGTATATCATCTTTATGTCAATATAAGAAGAAATCTGTGTTGTGGTATTAAGACCTCACTGACTCAGACCTAAGCAACCAGCATATGCACTGCTGAAAAAGCTACCATCTTGAAAATTAACAATTAATTTTATATTAAGTTTGGCAGAATGAAAACACTGCAGTCAATAGCTCTAGCAAACAGCATGATTTATATATCACATTTAATTACACATGAGCTCTTTAATGTTATTATTTTTAAAAGCACACTAAACTTCTTATAAATATTTTGGCAGTAATATAATGGACAAAGTTATTATTTGTAATCAGATTTTTTTCCATATTTTCCATCTGTTCTACCTGTCGACATGTCAATGGACAGATCAGGGACACTGAAGACGAATGGCCAGCATGAGCCATGCAGCATAACTGGTAACTGCAACAGGCAGAATCAGATTTGAGGTGATCTTTTTGTAGAGAGTGTTGTACTACTTTGAAGTAGTTACTAATTTCTAGTTTTACAGAGCTTTTCAGTCACTATAATAGAAAGAACACAGAAGTTGTGACAAGCTGTGATATTTTCCCTTTAAGTATTTCCATAAATTATAGAGATTAGAACTTTCCTACTATGTTTTTCTTATCTGCTGATTTTCCTTGTGCTGAAGGTCAGAAAGTTTAAAATTCCAGTTGAGAGGAAGGGCTGTACCTTGCCTTGAAGTCAGATTCCTCACTGGAGAGGCAGGGTTCCTGCCCGGTTTCTCCAAGTGCAGGTATTCTGGCACACCTGCCAAAAGCACAGTGCCACCTCTCCTAGAAGCCTGGCTCTTTCCACAGTCTAAGGCAAGGACATTAGATCCCCTCCTGCAGTCCACTCCTAGTCTAACCCCACTTTTGCAAGGCTTGTGGTGTGAGTCAGAAGCAGCCCTTGCACTTGGGGAGAGGATGACCTTAGCAGCAGTACCTCTCTCTCTCCATCTTCTCAGTCACTTCATGAGCTTTTACTCACAGAGTAATACACAGATAGGCCAAGAATTCTGCACCATTTATCTTTAAATTCAGTGCTTGTCTTACGGATGCAAGACACTGCATTATTTATAAAAGGCATACAGCTCTATTCTTTTTAAATACAACCCATCCTATTTTGAACACCTCTTTCAGCGAATATTGTCTTATGCACCTTGATTGTGTGTGGAAATATACTGCTTCAAGGTAAAAGGAGAGGAGTTGAATGATTATCCTGAAGGCTGTTTGTACACTTCCATGATTCACGCCCTCATCTTACCTTGAGGGCGATTAGAATTACCTGGGTTGGTCAAGAACAGAGCAAAGTACTCAAGTACTGACTGACGAGGTTGCCCCTCCTAAGTGTTCACTCTGAGCTCTGATCTCCCAGCACTATTGATACTCAGCAGTGAAGCAGAACTGCTGACGTTTCTGCTGGACTCCATGCAGAAACCTGAACATCCCAACTGCATTCACAAACTGGAGCCAGAGTTCAAGGGGGAAAACTTAAAGCCGAAATTTTAATATTAAATGAAAGATGTTTTCACTTTGGCTCCTTTTCAGTAACATCCTCAAACATGCACCTAACCTTAAACATTAAAACCCTGTTGTGTGCTGGAAGGCTAGAAGTCAGATGTGCAATTGAACTTCATTTGCTGAACTTAGGCCTTTATCAAGATAGAAACCACTAAAGCATTTCTCTTTATTAAAAACGTATTTCTACTAAGAGATGATATGTTCCAGATATGACAGCAGACTGTACTTCTTAATAGCTACTTTACAATCTCAGCCTTCCTAATGACACTATAAACCACTGGTTGTCATACCAGATTTAAAGCATATATATATATATAATGAAAGCTCGGTTACAAAAACAGCTGTAACAATTGTCCTCACTACTCTTGCTTTGTTATAGAAGAAAAGCAAATACATGTGTATGTGTAGCTACGTAATTGTATGTATTTACTTTATAATACACAGGGGGTAAAATCCTGGCACCAGTAAAATGAGTAATTACCTTCCCATGGATTTCAGTAGGACAGGATTTCTCCTGACATTTCTTGTCACCAGTTTGATTGCTTACCTGATTTCCCTCAGGATGTTGTTTAAACTTTACCCAGCTCCTTATTTTCCCTATGTCTTGTTTCATAAAAATGAAAATGCAACCAACTGTGATTATAAAAATAAAAACTGCACATTTACAAAGGCATAATTCCCTTCATGTACTGGAAATACACCTTTAAGAGTTTTATAACCACACTGGAATATTAGCTATAACTAAAATACTTCATTTGCATGAATCCTTAGAGGTACATATTGAACTTGAAGTGCCAATAAAATATTCTACAGAAGTAATTTTGAAGTAGTTAGGTCTCCTTAGGAAAAAAACAACCAAACAAAAAACCAATAAAAACAGCAACAGCAAACTACAACAAAAAAGAAAAGGTAAAACATGTAATGCATGCAAGTGTTGAAAATGTTGATCTTGGAACTTGCTAGTGAGAGTAACAACATTGCATTTACTAAGCCACCAAATGGCACATGCTGCCCTTACACTCTGTAAGGATCCTCACTATCACTATGTGCTGCTGCTGAAATGTGAAGGGGCAAATCAGAGGTGAAGGCACCAAAATGGTAAATTCAAAGCAACACTTTAAAAGCAAATCAGTGGAATGGCTTTTTAACATCCAATTGGCTCGTCCCTATGTAAATCTTCCCACTTTTCTACTGAACTTCTCTCCCAGCAACTGGAGTTGTATGTGTGGTAGGAATGGGTGGCTGGATCAAGCTGGTTGGAAATTAGGATAACAAAGAGGTAAAATATTATGTCCAGATGGGTAAGGTGCAACAGGAAATCAAGGTTGGAACTTCATTCCTGTAAAGAGGATGCTGTCAAAGGGCTGACCACCACTGGAATGGACCATCACCATCATTCCCTATCTCTCTACTACAGGTCTCACAATGACACAATACCATTCAATCTTATGTGAGATACCTAAGTTTTTCCTATATGTGGCATGTGCTATGGCATGGTTCTGCTAGATATAATGCTGAAGTGCCCTTGATGTGCAAAGCCTTAGGCCCTTTGAAAGCTCTAGACTAGGACTGTCAGAGAGAGTCTTTCCTCCATTACCCATTAGAAGACATTCTCACTCACCCTCAGCCACTAAATTAATTGAGAAAAAAATTGAAGGAGAGGGACCCATGCTTCACCCAGTCCACATATGTGAAAGTCTCTATGTGTGGGGTAGGGAGAGGGCATCCTGATCTGCCACAAGCTAGACCACTCTGCTAACACTTTCAAAAAACACATCTTCAAATCCTCGTCTAGACATGGCCTTATGCAAGTGGGAGATAAGAATCAGCCCCTGACTGGGAGTTTTGTTATATAACCACCAATGGGGCACGGGGAGTTAAACATTTGCAGTAGTTTGTAACATTCCTAAAGCATTACGTTTTCAGCAAAGTGGATTATCTTGTCTCATTTTTCTCTGATGAACAATCAACTGCGATCTTGACACATGAATTTATTATGCTTGGGTTAGACAAACTAAGCTTAATAACCTTCAGTTAAAAACCTCACTTTGTGTTTGTGAAAGGGAAAGCTCAGCACTTAGGTTGCCTGACAGGGATACATAAATGAAATCAGGCTTCACTGCTCTTATCTAGCTCAGGTTGGATGTCTATATACCAAAGATGTGGTTTGTTGTTTGGTTTTGTTGTTTGTTTTGTTTTGTTTTTTTCCATAGGTTTTGCTAGGTATTTGATTGCTCTGTTGGAACGATTCCACGGTATCTGACTGAGCTGACCTCCAGATGTATCTCCTCCGGGGCATTATGTTCTGTTTCACATTATCAGCTGCATACTCCAAAGGTTAGGTTGTGAGAGCTTGGGTGGGGCTTTTAACTCCTTATTCCAACTCCAATGATTGTGGCCTGCCTGTTCTCAAGTGCTCGTGTGGTTAATTCTACCAAACAGTGAAAGAAAAGCAATACAAACTCAGGTTGATTTAATAATTACAGTCATGATTTATGTATAATGGTGTCACGTTATTGAACATTGATCTGATAGATAACAGAGTATGTGCCTAGCTTATTTGCAAAGTTTATTCACCGCTATAGATCCTTTGAGGAATGTGCAGAAACATCTAAATAAATGGAATAAACTCATCTGGTGTACATCAGGTGGCTGAATTGACAAAAGCAGTAACGGATAAGGCAATAATTAGTATGCCTATCTGTTGCAAGGTATGTAAAGTAATACAGTTCCAGTGATGAAGTGGCATTGATTTACACCAGCTGAGGATATGGCCCGTAGAATGACAAGAAATGTCTATGCCTACTAATTACTGAAGCTGCTAATATATTTCAGCCAGTACTAACTGGGTTTATGTAAGGCATAATCTCTAGCTTGACACACTGATCCGGCTTCTTACTAGATTAAGCATCACCACTACAATCTGCAGTGGCTTCTTCCCAGATTGAGACAGGATGAAGAGTTGATTTTTTTGTTAACCTTTTTTCACAGTATGAAGATGCATTTAGGATGTAACTGTTACAATTAAAGGTAGTCACCCATACAGAAGGTGCTAGTGAGCACAGAAACCTAACATACATGGAATTTCCAACAGCAAATCATTTCTAACTAGCAACAGCTGGAAAGATATGGGAAGTATTTTATCCCTGGTGGCTCAGATACCTTCTGGTTTTTAATTTACGTGGAGGGTATTAAGGGTTATACTACATGCCGTATTTTGTCTTGCCAGATTTATGTCTGAGATCACTTCAGACATAGGTATGTCTTTTCAAGGACTGAAACCACTGATGGTAAAAGCCTTCACAAACATGAGGGCAGCAGAGTCCTTCACAGAGTGGCCATAAGTTGAGCCAGCATTCTATCCCAGCTTGGATTTTGTTCAATTTTGAAATGCAAGGTTTTTTTATTCCTGGATCAAGTTTCTTTTGTCAGTCTTTGGTAGGTGTTGGTTTCATCACTGGTAGGACTTGACCATATAAAAATATTTAGGATTATTTTTAAAACCCAGGTTTCTGCCATACCTTTACTCATACTGTTGATGACACAGTAACAGTGAAGTTGGAAATTGCCAGGCTCTAACTCAGCCATTCTTCATATGTTTGCGTGTTCAACACTTCATACATTGTGGGAAATAATGAAATCTTTGTTGTTACATCCCTGAGAGAAGGTTCACTTTGCACACGTTGGGGATGGAGGACAAAAGAATGAGCCCAAGACTGTCCATGTTCTTAGAATCACTTATTTTAATAACAGTCAGCAATCCTGGAAAACAGATGGTTACAGAAGCATACAGACAGCTCCTTCAGACTCCATTTCCAGTTCAGTGCTAGTGCATAGGGTACTGGAAGCCACTTAGTCTCGAAAGTGGCAGGTACTTCAAATTATGAGAATTAGAAAATAATACTGCTTTTATACTACTAACATTCCCCTTGAAGAATTAGAGTCATAAGTCTACCAATTGGTATTCTCAAGAGTAAAAATCTAACCCACATGGTAGAAAAAATAAATAAATTATACATCTGTGTAGACCAGCACCTTCTTGTGACCTTTATTAGAAAAATATAAATAAAGTGAAGAGCTAAGGGTGTTGTGAAATTTTCTTGCTTTCATGGTCTAAGCAAAAACCTGATTTTAATTGTGGCAAATACCTTTTTGTTAACAACAATTTTTTAGCCAAGTGACAGACTATATTGTGTTATAATGTTAATCTATTTTGACAATACAGTCAGGATATCTTCATAAGAACCATATCTTAACAAGACTTTCTGTTGACCTTTACCACATAACTAGGTTATTTTTATAATTTACCTTGATTATGTTCACTTCAGCTATTAAGAGTCACAGTAGTACAGAAAAAAATTAAACTAAAAACAAACTGACCAATACAAAAAATTTATCAGATTTGAGATGCTTCTTGAGTGGATGTTTTGTGTTTCAAATTACTAAATTGGTTGTAGATTACTTGCCCTAATCTTTAGTACTGCCATGTCTGTTTTTACTAACATCTAATAAGTCATTATGAAAGAAGAAAAAGTATTATCTGGTGTTATGCCAGACTGTGGTTTCTTTTTTAATCCATTGCTCTTTCTTCTTTGGGTTTATTAACAACAATGTTAGCTACAGCAAAACTAACTACCTAACATTTAGATTACAAACTATGTCCATGTTACTGTGTTTGTCCATCAAATTTCTTAGGTTATCCTCATTCTCCCATAGAAAATAGATACACTAAACCTGATTCTTCATTGTCTGCACTGTGAATACTCATTATGCCCATGGAAGACAAACATAACGTGGAAGAAAAAACCTGATTTGGTAGCACAATGGATATACTTTAAACTCATCACAATAATTACACAAGGTGATGAGTGACAAAGAATCAGGCTCGTTGTTCCTAAGAAGCAACTATATTTTAGCTAGTACTGCATATCAGAGATATAAAGCCCCTGGTTTATTACAGTCATTATTATTAATCCAGTTTGCCAATCCAGAAGTCATATTTGATTGCCTTATGTGCAGCAGAATACTAACCTTTTTCCCTTCTTGTTTCTTTTTCTAGACTTGTATAGACAGGTTATAATAATATATTCGGCCAAGAACAATCTCTCTCTCTACACAGAACTAGCATGATTCTTCACTCTTATCAGTATCAGCATCTGCATATAGGCAGAGGATAAAACAAAAATGTCTCCTCATCCCTTTTTTTTTTTTTTAATTTCTCAGCTCAGAAGGTGATCAGATCAAGCAATAAATACCTGACTTTTGATTTTGTGCAGCTAAAACTCTTTTCCCCCCCCGCCTCTTTTTTTTTTTTTTCAATATTAGCATTCTTTTGTGGTTTATATCAAATTTTATGAGTTTAATCAGGTTGCCACTTTGCTGAAAACTCCCAGGAGTACTTCATTCTGACAATGCCTAATGCTAGTCATTCATTGGATAGCACCAAGCTGAATACCTTCACCTGAAAGATACTGGATGTGTCACATCCCATCATATCCTGGGAAGGTAAGTGGCAATGAAAATAGGCCCAGCTCTTAGGAAGCAGGTTTCAAAAGGCAGGATTATCCAACTGAACAGTTTGCTAGCAACAAAAAAGAGTGGTCTGACTCCTCCCTTTCCCTTTCCTTGAGAGCTGGTCTGATCTCCTGTCAAACAGATTAATCGCAGTAAAATGGCTGAATGAATCATCTTCTGAGGGCCTAGTGACCTCACCAGAGGAATTTCACCATCATCTCTCAAGATGAAGCCCATAAGGAGACTCTGAAGTAATTTATTTGTGGGAGGAGGAATCTGAAGTAATATGATCCTTAGCTTGGCTGGAAGGGTAGTTTTTCAGGCAGTTTTCATGAGATTGGAAACTGTATAAAATTTTATTTTGAAAGTGTTTGGCTGTTTGGTTCATTTCTGAGAGGTACTTAGGGCTCTAATTAAAAAGGAGATAAAAAAATGAAAATGAATGAAGAGGATCTTCTCATCTGTTTGTCAGCCCATGAGTCAGCATGATGGGAAGAGGCAAGGTGTGACCCAAGAGTGTTTTTTGGATGACATGTTAAAGCAAAGTCCTGACCATATGTGGTCATTAAAGATCCCAGTGCAGTAATTGTATCTGTAAAACGTGTTAACTCTGATGACCTGGACAAATGCCAGGTCTAAAAATTACATCCTTCCTCCCAACATTCCCTCTGTTTCAAATGGACACTATACTCTTCATTTCCTCTCTGAAACATCTATATTCTTGTAGGCTGCTAAATTCTTCCTGTGTTTCACCACAAAGCTTCAGTGCTGTAGTAGATTAAGCAATCGTTACATGATTTCTGTATCAGCTTGTAAAGCAAGGCAGTATTTCATGGGATTAAAGGCACTATAAAAATGCAAACTAGTTACACTTTTGAGCCCGCTCACTGCAATATGAAATTTGGCCAGTGGCAAAAAGTACAGTCAGCTGAGACAGTGTTGAGTGTTTCCATTAACCATTGATGTGCAACATTTCTCCCAGCATGTTTAGTGTCATGAATGCTTAAGTTTGACATAAAAATCAGATATATGCATCATGGTAGTGGATCTGCTTCCTCTTTAGGGTGGATTTTCATCTGATTTATGTTGCAAATAGTTAGACGTCCTACACAAGAGACACTTGAAAAAACTTCAAAGTAGTACTTGGGCTTTATGTGCATTTTTAGATGTCTGCTTTGAGGCCAGTCCAAAAAAGAAGGGTGCTAGACAAAGCCTATTACTGTATAGGGTCAGTGCAGTACAGTAATTTAGCTAATGCAATAGCAGAGTCATGAAGAACACAAAACAAGCCATTTGTGTTAAAATAAAGTTCTCCCTTGTCTAACACCAATTCTGGGTACTTAGAGAGAACATAAGTAAAGGGCACACCTATCGCAGTATTTCCCCTGGTAGCATCTGCCCAAATTCTCCCAGCTTCCAGCAGTTTGCAGGACTGTACACAAAGAAGCTGCATGGAATGGATAAAACAGTGGCATGGAGAAATGATATACAGATGTAGTTGATGCTGAAATTGCAATTTGCATAATATGATAATGTATGCATTATAGTTCCAACTACATACATGATCAAAGCATCCATTTTAAATGATAATGCAAATGAATTTTAGGCTCATTATTATTAATTGAAACTGAATAGAAATCAGATTCAGTAAAAACAGAATAAAGAAACAAACTAAAACTATGTAG
>NW_009952990.1:1842541-1848325 GCF_000747805.2 Chaetura pelagica | reverse complement strand
GGAAACAGTCATTAATATGATTATTCTCTCTGACATAGTTAGATTCATGCTTCTCTTGTCTGTCTTTCTCGTTCTGCCTTCTCTGGTACAATTTCAGATACAAATTCTCCATTATTCTGCAGCTCCTGCTCCTGGTTTCTCTGTTGATGTTCTTGTCACTCTCTCAGCACACTTTCTCAAATGTATTATTAAGGTCTGCATGGTCTAATAGGTTGCCATTACCCTGAGCTTTATTCATTGCTTTTCTAAACTAAATCAAATTTGAGCTTGAATAATGTTGGTAGGGACATTTGCCTAAACTAAGTTTGTTACTGCAGTAATGGGGTTGTTTTTGTGAATTAATGGGTCATTTGTTTTTAAAAACAGAACACCAGGATGTTCCTGATGTTCCTGCCCCTTCTAATAACTTTTAAATGGTGATCTTTTGTTCTGTTGTAATGGTTTCTAGTTTCTGCAGTGTCTTGTGCCTGGAGACAGAAGAAGGATAAAATATGGGGATGGAGCCATTATCCAGCAGTGAAGTTTCTGTCCTAAAGCGAGTTTTAAATAATTTAATCATGTGATATAATTATATCCTGATTTTCCCTAAATATACTTCAATCTAGTGAGACTACATGTTTGGTTTTTTATCTTGTTTGTGTTTTGTTGTTTTTTTTTGGTTTTTGTTTTTTTTTCTAGACAGTCCTAAACAGTATGATCTTCAGTGGTTACAAAATTATTTACAATTTGTAAGTCTCATTAACAACCATAAGAAACACCTGGACAGTCTCATAAGGATTTTATCATTTTTCATTTCTCTGTTAATATTTTAGCTTTATCATGCACCTACTTTTAACATAGGATAATGCACTGGGCAAAGACTGCCTGCAATTGTAGATGCAAAATACTATTAAATGTCTTCCTAAACTGAGGAAGCAAAAGAGGACAGATAAAATTTGTGATGTCATTCCTAGGATCATTCCTGTCTCTCTCTCCTTGGTGAGATATTAACAACTTCATTCTAGAATTTTAAAGGAAATTCCATTTAAAGTCAAAAATAAGCTTTTTTTCCCCCTACTCTTATTTTTGTTTTTCTTATTATACACCTTATAGTTTCTTTGCATGTTGCACTGTAAGAAGTGTTAATGAAACTCTTAATCTCTTTTTTTTTTTTTTTTTTTACAGTTTACACTATATTGATATTTATAACTGCTGTGAATTTGCGAAGTTTATCTTTGTATCACAGTGCATACTCATTAAAACCCAAACACTCTCCCAAAGTTGTTTTGGAAAACGTATTGAAGTGATGTGGTATTTGTGGCTGCCTCTGAACCAACACGGCCAATATACCATTATCATTGGGATACCAAGGTACTATTATCATTGATCCAATACGGCTTGCAGACTCACACTTTTACACACTTTTTACTCACACTTTTGCCCTGCTCTGTTTGACACATTCTCACTCTGTGTCCTCTGAGGAAGACACAGGCAAGGAAAAGCTTAAACTTTTTTCCCTTTTTCAAACATATAAAAAATATTTTGTTTGGGAAGTCCTTATTACCAATGTGCCTGCAGCATGTGCAGACACTAACAGCACTGGAGCATGCCCAAAAGATTGATTTTGTCACCTTCATTCATGATAAATGACATTATTTTCATACGTACTCATTAAAGTCAGCAGGACTTGCAGGATATGCAGATATTGATATTGAATCATGAGCCAGAATCCCTCATTTCTCCCAGATTTTACTTTTTCAGAAATGTTGGTCACTATTTTAACAGCTCTAAAACTGGATGTTGCAGGTGTCCCGTATTGACAGCTGCAGTTTTACTGATGTTATGCAGCACAGGATGTCCAGTCTTATTACATTTCAAGACATAGGAAATGCAACTCAGTATCTGAACACATAAGAAGGAAGGAGCCTGTCAAAGTTCAAGGCAAGTGCCATTATTTTTAGGTTGTTGGAGGAGGAGAGAGCATTTAATGCTGCTTTGTTAATTTAAAGTATTTAATTTTAGAAGTGGCTTGACATTTTTAATGTGTGCTACGAAATTCAAGAAAACTCTGGAAAACAGTACATGGTGATATGTATATAAACCAATTACAGACTTTCATACTTATACACTTCTGGCTTCCTTCTCCCAAGAAGCCCACAGTGGTTAGAGGAGGTTCACAAATGGAAAATGCAGAACTGCCAGAGACTTGAACCCTTCTCATGAAGACAGACTGAAGAGAACACAGCATACAAAATACAGGATGCTATATTGAAGCCTTTCAATCAGAATGGGGGAGGTATGTACACAAAATGTTAGACAAAATAAAAATATATAGAAAAATGTGCACGTGTTCACTGCACTCAAAACTGGTCTGTTGACCTTGTTTCCTGAGGCCATAATTTATGTCAACCATTCAGCAAGATTCAAAATGTGACTAAATATTGATGTGGACAACAGCAAATTCCCCAGATACAAAACCAAGTTTTCTCAAAGTGCTATTGGAGAGGATATACGTTTGTAATGTAAAGCATTAGGCATTTCCTCAGAGGAGGAAACTTTTCCTGATAATATCTGTTTATTCCTTCCTTAGTTCTTTGCTCTGTCTCTAAGCTTCTGCTCACTAACTCTTTGATGATGGACTATTCTGGTCTGATCCAACATGGTGATTCCTACAGCTTTACTTAGAAGGAATATTCAATAAATATATCAAATCTGTTGTGACACGCAAAGGGAGAAAAGGGATAAAGCACTGCGGGCCAAGGTCAGAAAACCCTTTCAAGTTCTACTCTAAGTTATCTGCTGTATAGTTGGGGTTTTTTTCACATGGTTTATTCTTGCAGACTTTGACTGTCTGATGCTTTTCAGTCCCATAGGATCTTTTTTTACAGATATTGACAATAGGTGTTCTGCCTTAACTGGAAAGCATGAGAAACTCTGAAGTTGTATACTAGATACTCTGGTATGTTTTCATATCCTTGTATGATCTCATCTTAAGGAATGTGATTGTGACTTTCCAACATTATAAACTGAAATCAGGATTTGCTGCACACCATATAAAATACTGTTACTCTACAAATTTCAGCTCCTATCAATACATCTTCATCGCCAATGCTGAAGAGCACCACCAATTAATGTGGCTGTTTACAGAGCACAAGAATGGAATATTTAATTTTACCTGCTTCTAAGGGCAACAAAACCAAATTTGAACTCTAGTTGAAGTTTTGCTCATTACTATTGACCTTGCTAGGACAAAGACATGAAGGTCACTGGAGTCATGATTTTTTTTACATTCTGCTTGTCTTTGACATTCCCCTAATAATGCAGAGGACTAGAAACAAGAGCTGGGCGGTGTTTTTTTCCCCTGCCTGGAAATCTATTTAGATTAGTCACCAGGTTTTCCACTCTGTGGTCATTGAAGGTCATTTGGTTTATAGCCAAAATTCTCAACTGGAACCTCATTTTGTAATCAGAACTTATAACCCAAGTGTGGTTTTGTATTTCCTTTGAAAGGGGAGGTTGTTGTAGGATTAGCTTCAGAATGTTAAATGGACTGTCTGTGTAATGACAGGTAATTTTGGGGGGCTTAGATTGCACTATGGGAAGACCTGTCTTAAATAATAAGTACTGGGCTATATTATAAAGAACAGTATTCTAGGCTTCTCCTAAATGCTAATTGTATTACACATTAACATCTCCTTTGCTGTAAAATGGCAAAAGGCAAGCCAGCAAGATGTAAAAATCTTGTAAAGTGCATTTTCACTTATAGACTGTTCCTAAGAGCAAGCTGTTTCCCGAAAACGTCCCTTAAATAAACATCCACTTACAGTGGTCATCATTATATAGTCAGCATCTGCTAATAGCTGTTCCAGAGCCTTGGTTGCTGGCAAATGCAGAGTATTTGTTGTAATCTATAGAGTGATGGAAAGAGGTGTATAATTTTTAGAGCAATTTTTTGAAACTACTCTTAGCCTTAAGTATGAAACATCAGTCACACATTGTAGATGTACACCTAGAGGCAGCTCATGAAGTCTGGTGTACAGTATATTCTTTGTTGTTGCAAGATTACTGGTGATGGCTTGAAAGCAGTTTTAAGAAAATTACTTATCGATTGATTAATTGAATGATTGATTCATTATTTTAGCATCTCTTTGGCCTATGTGCAATTCACACAAAAATACAAATATATACATTTGGACGGATGTATGTATGTACATATATATATATATATAACCAAAACTGGAAACTCTGTGAAGGAAAAAATGCAACAATTACATGATATTGTTATTGAAGTTATTATTTTGTTTTGTTAGCAAACCATTATTTTGGCCAATGTCTCCCAACCTTGGACCCCACCTTTGATTTCTCTATTTTATTACTTATTAGGTTCCTACCTTCAGAGATCAACTTGCAGATAGTTTTAGTGTGTTCCATCTCCCTACTTATCCCAGTTTCTGGCTCCCTTTCTGTGTGTCCATTTGCAGCTGCTTGGATATGAGCAGGGGGTTATTTTGCATGGGGTTTAGTGTCAGACACTGCCCTGTCTAATGCCAGCTTGATGAGTGTCTCCAGTTGCCTCACGGACATCATCTCACAGTCCACCACCATCATCACCATAACCTGCCATGGCAGCTCATTACTTGCTCCAGCAGGCATTACTGTTGTTCTCATTGGCAAGACAGGGTTTCAGGACATCTCTGTAGGCATCTGGTGGATCTACAGCTTGATCCCATTCCTGAAGGAGTCTGAATCATCTTTTGGGCACACCTTTTCTGATTCTTCTCTAGGCTTGCAGGAGCTGCTATTGCCCAACAGTTGGGCCTTTCTCCAGAACCACTAACCTAATGATAGATTACCTTTCTCTTTTATCTTATTTAGCCACAATACGAACAGAGCTCCTTTTAATGGATTAATTTTACATATTAAATTTAAATGGATTTTAAAAAGTTCAGTGGATTTCAAAGTACTCTACTCCATTATATCCCATCTCAGCAAGTCCACCAGCTTCCCAAGAATCACATTCACCACAAACATGTACATGCTCCTAGTCTTAGTGTTTTTAAATCCATGGCATATTCTGGGATCCAAATCATGCCACTGTTGTTTTGCACCTCTCTAACACTAAAATGATGGAAAGCTGCTATAACTGAATGTCTGGAAAAAATCCAACCACCTAAGGAATCAATACTGTTCAGAGCTATCTAAGTTTTTCACTTGTCATTAGCCAAACTAGGCCCTGACTACTTTAGAGAACAGAAGAAGGCAAAGGTGTTAAGCAGCTTTCTTTTACTCAAATTCATTTCAGGATTCAGACACATCCCAGGGATCTGGGCCTACATTTGTAAAGCAGGTTATTTGGCTGAGACCAGACTGACTTTTCCAGCTAGCTTCCTTTCTCCACAGCTGAGGTCTTAAAAGAAAAAAAAAAAAAAAAAAAAAAAAAAAAGTGTAACTCACATTAAAAGGGCACCTTTAACTCTAAGTACCATTCTCAGACAGCCTGCTGCTTCTCTCAGGCTGGCAACCAACCACTAGCATATTAGCGAGTGCATTTACTTTTTGATGAAGTACAGCCTTTAAAAAGCTAAGCCGGATACAAGGTTCATGACAGACAGCAAGGTCTTTCACTGCTGAGAGATATGTGCAGCCACAGAAAGAGACTTCCTACCCTGTATTGTAGAAGGAATAGTTTGAGTTATTCTGCTTTTTAATAGGGCATGTAGTCTCTTGGATGTATGCGGATACTATGCTGACTAAATGGCCATTTCTCCAGCACTTGTGTAAGTAGCTGTGCATTCTCTTCTAGGA
>NW_009952990.1:1832554-1842490 GCF_000747805.2 Chaetura pelagica | reverse complement strand
GATAATTTTTTGTCCCCAGTCACTAAATTTTGTTACAGAGTTAAACCTGCCTGCTTGACTAGTCTCATGTGTAACAAAATAAAAATAAGCCTTCACAAAGAATCATTTTCAAGCACCATTTTACTCTCTGTCTCAGGCTTGCAAATGTCTTTCATGCTTTCTGATATGTCAGATATCATAAAGCAAAATAAATAACCAAGGAAAACATACACACAGATATTCTCTGGGTGGCTTGTGATGGACAAAAATAACCTGCTGCTGCTTTCTTTTACCTCCTTCTTAGTCTTTTTTCCCCTCATGCTTGCAATAGATGCTTCTTCATAGCATGTGCTTGAAACACTAATGGTATTTTAATGCTGTACCATTATGCAGCATTTTGGAGCCCAGTCCCAGCTCAGAACCCCCACCGTGCTAGATTTTGTGCACACAGAACAAAGTCAGCCCTGGTTTTGAGGACAGCCCAACCCACACTCCACCTCCCATGGCCACAGGAGACTCACATTGTAAATATTGATGCATTCAACACATCTGCCGTGTATGCAGATCATAGAGACAATGACATTGGTTGACACATTAGGGGTTTTGCAGAAATGCCTTTTGGTTTCTAAATACATCATTCAAATTGAACAATTTCTTTTAAATTAGAATTAAAGCTGGTGTTTGCCACAAGTTTGACCCAAGTCAGTTCAGCTTTGAAGGAAACAGAGGAACATGCAAGTGCAGCAGGACTTCTTAGGTCAGGTATTTAAAAGTCCTCCAGTCATTTAGGAACTCATAGTCTTAATTTCAAAAGTAAATGGAATTAAATTTCAAGGAACAAAGAACTTAAAACATTTTTGCAAGGAGGACTAGGCTTCCATTTAACTTTTCAAAATATTACCTCTTTAAAAAAAAACAAACAAACATGCTGCCATATAAAGACCCCCTCCTGTCACTCCAGAACAGAGAATAGCAATAATTCTGAGCTGATTAGGCCAGTAGAGTGCCTGCCCACTAGCATTAGCCATATCCTGGCTGGGGAGGAGAAAAATCTCTCTTACACTCTGCAACAGGATCTTTTTCTTCCTTTTTTAGTAAGTGAATCACAATCACATTTTCCTGGAGCCAAAGCTGAACTTAAAATCAAAATCTTGTCCTCTTCTGGTCCCTACCTCTACCATTGTAGCCTGTCTTCACATAAAAGCCATCAAATAAAACTTCAAAATGGACCAGTGACCTGCCATTCAGCATCAGTTTGCATTTTTTCCATAAAAGCAAACCTGTTTGTGCTAGAAATAGCTGTAGGCATCTCACTCATTAAATTTTTGTTTGAATGAATAATTTTTTCTTATCAAAATAAAATGTCATTTCTAAACCACCCATATAAAAAGATTGATTAAAGCTCCTCCCAAAAGCAAAGCAAACTTTCTAACTTTTAAAGAAGGGATCATACTTAAAGGCTGTTATTTCCTTTTTCTATGAAGTTAATTGAGCAATTTAATCTATTCTGAAAATATTTTTTAATTCTATAAAACTAAAAACTGCACCCCTTAGAATAATAACAACAAAGTGGAGTAATTAACTCTAGAAAGAGAAATAAAATTTCTCTCTTCCTTAAATTTTTTTGCTTTTGATCTATAGATCAAATTAGGATAATACTTCCTGTTAATACTCACATGTAGTTCTTTAAAGGAAAACACGTTGACAAGTGGCTTAAAAGCAGTTCCAAACAATGAATGATCCAGAATCTTTGTTTAAAATCCCTCATTAAAATCTCTTCCTCCCCAGCCTGTAACCTTTCAAGGTCTGCTCCTAAAACTGGCCTCCAGGCCCAGCTGATGTTGGGTTTGCATTCTCTGCTGTTCAGTCCAGGCAGACTACTGGCATCTACATAACACCCTTGAGTTGCTGCATGCTCTTTTTTTCCAAATAGTCTGCTGGTTCATTAAAACAGAGTGGAAATTTCTGTACTTTTAAAAAGTCAATGGGAACAGCTGCAGAGACACCATCTTGCTTGGATGCAGGAAGACCATTGGGACCCAGACCCCTATCTGGATCTTTAACCAGTGAAAATTAATAAGGCTTTGCTGATTTTTTGGAGATGTGAGACTTTCTGTGCATTTTTTTAAGGGCCTCAGACTACTCTTATTAAATACCTGTCACAGCATTTTCCACTGATACACTCTAGGGCAACATGCTGCAATAGGTGTTTTCCCACTAATTTCAGTATTTCCACAAATGGTAAGACTTGCAGACACAGAAAATCCTGAAGCACGTGAAGTTCATGGTGTGGGTCATATCCTTAGAAGGTTGGAATTTGGTGTAGCTCCCTTGACTGCATTGATGTGAAGTCAGTTTGCATCAGCTATATATCTGGCCCTAAGAGTTGATGTATTGTTTGATCCCTTAGCCTAGGTCAAAAACTATCATGCATGTACATAATTGCATGTGCAGAACGGTTGACATGTAATGAGAAAATATGGTTTAAAAAAACATGTAGACTATGTTCAGAAAGCGAGAAGATCATTCCTAGTTATTTTTACAGAGCTTATGACAAATTTCTGATACACTAACCACCTGTGAAAGCAATGCTAACTCCTTCAGTTGGAAAGGCTTCCACTTGGCCTTCGTCTTTACAGCCAAAGTTTTCAAGGACACGGCTTGTTGCTTAATTCATTTGATCCTATTGGCTAGCTGTCAGCAAAAGTGATAATCCTGTATTTGTAACGTCACAAACTTTCAAGTATGATGTTGTAAACTGAGGACCATGACTTTGACTTAAGGGCAGGAGCAGGTGGCTTGGACACTTAAGATCTTGTTTTCAGGAAGCGAGACATTGCAATCATAATACTAAAAAGTTACTTCATTGGAAAAAAAGGCAAGAAATCATTTTACTGAAGTGTCCCTGCTGTTTCTCCAAGCTTTCCCAAAAAACCACAATTGATTTGTAAGATCTGTGCAAGACCGTGTATTTATTGCCCTGAATGAAACATGGATTGCATGCATTCTGTTGGTGTGACATTCAACCCACTTGAATATTATGAGTTTGACAGTTTGACTCTAACTCAGTTTATTTCCCACTTGAGAGACTGGAAAAGAACAGATGGGGATGTGAGAACGAACAGGGTTTTTTCAGCAGCTGGTGCTGCAGGCCCTGGTGTCAGTGCACCTCCCTGCAGCTAGTCAGGGGTTGTGACCGCCATCTAGAAGTGGGTTTCCAGACATTATTAAAGCTGCAGAAGCACATGTAACTCTTCCAACAGGCGTCAGGCAGCCCCAGAAGGTAGGAGAAGGTCTGCTGAGTACAGGCTGTGCCAAATTTAGAGCTGGAAGGGAAAAGGTGATAGAGGTCAGCTTTACAGGTCTTGTAGGACATTGGCTGTCTCAACTGATTGTCAGTGCCATCGGGCATGTCCCTACATTATTGCTGAGTTAATAGATAACTAGCTGCATCATCACAATATTTACTCTGCCAGTTTGAACACTTTTTTTTTTTTCTCCTGTTAATAGCATCTCTCTTTTTAAAATGTTTTTTGTATTTTCAGGTCTTTTGTCTACTTACCACATTTTGTGTCCTTATTACATATACTGCTTAGTCATATATTTACTGAAAATTAATGAAGAAGAGCACTTGGCAGTTTCCAGAGTCAAATACTTTGCAAACATTAACTAATTAATAATGTATCCCTTATTTTCAGGCATGGTAGCATGCTTGAATGCTGAGTGAAATTCTGCTAAATCATTGTCTCCCTGCATGTCCCCTGTTCTTTTGCTAACCCATTACATGGTTCAAGAGTCTGATTATTGAGTTTGGTTATAGACAGCAAGTCTGATTCAAACTTCTGATAAGCACATGATTTCCAAAATGCCTTCATAATCCAGACCAGACTTCTAAACAAAGCTCAGTGTGACACGTAGCTGTGTCTGAGTGCATGAGGTATGATCTTAAAATAAGCTGAATTACTTCTCTCTGACGAAACACAACCACTGTTTTAAGAAGGCCTGGCCCCAGACGACTGGGGCTTTGCCTGGGAATCAGAGAGGTTTTACTATTTTGTTGTATATTCCGGAGGAGATCCTGAACTGTGAGTGCTCTGTATGCCAACAGGGATACTGCAGTAATGCCAGCCCTGCCTTATGCAGTAGCTCGGGCCAGGGCCTTGCATTTAACTCCTTGTCAGCCAAGAGGACTCCGACAGTTGCTCTCAAAATAGAAAACCAAGATACAAATCTTACAATTAACATTGGTTATGCCCATGCTTTACAGAGCCTTGTAACCAGTGTGGTTCAAAGGTGTTAGTTTTCACTGCAGAGTTTACTGAGGCTGTGCCTTTATTTATCCCAGGACACCCTTATAAATGTTTGAGTGCAAGGCTCACTTACTGCAATTCCCTCATAGCAGGCGTTTGCCATAACTCAGCCTGTTCACGAGGCTTCCTCACAGATCTGACAGCTTGAGCGACATTGCTCCCACCTTGCTTTCCCTGCTTTTTGCCAGCATTTGTGTCACATTCCCCTTTCTGTTTACTGTCTCCACACTGCCTTAGCACAATGCAAAATGGCATCTTGAAAGAAGCACAGGACGTTGCAGAAGCACTTTAGGAAAACATCCCTTCCCAAAACTTCTATCAGACAGATTAAATCATCTGCACACCCCAATGCCTCTTCAAAGGGTTGGGTTTTTTTGAGGGGGGCATTGTGGGATTTACACTTCTGTTTTTGTTTTGCAAACACAGGAAGAGCACGCTGGCTCTAGAAAATAGGTGCTCTTAGACTAAGAGCACAGAACACTGCTTTCATTCGGGTACTACAGCCAGATTAGATTACTTTTAAAGATTCACTTCCTAGAATGAGTGATGCCCTTTTAGGATGTACCATCCACTTACCAAAAGAACAAAAAGTACAGTATGTACATATTCACAGGTAACATTACGGAGGAAGGAACAATTAGTTTCTCTCTTCATGGAAAGCTTATCTAAATTCAGTACATCAGTTCTTTTGAATTTGCAATGTTTACGGTTGGGTCACAATATTTTTTTCCTATATTTTCCACCTCACTTGAGTGTTCCAGAACATAATACTAGAGCAAGCAGCGTGCTTTTTCTGTTCTGCAGAAATCAGTATGCCCTACTTTCTCATTTTCCTTAGGAAATAATTTTTTTTTCTTCAGAGAGTGTTCTGTGGCAATGCAACAAATCCTCCAGCCTGCTATTTTATAGCAAACTACACTCACAAGGTCAATCGATTAATATTCTGTATTAACCATTCAACTTCTCATTAACTCTTGTCATCCCTGGAAGCATTCTAGGACTTGCATGGAGCTGTTACTGTAGTGATATTCATTGTTCTCATCATTCCCCAGTTTATATGGAGTGGTTAGGGGTGAGCCTGAAGCCACTAGAATTTAAATTACAAAATACATTTTAAGAGAACTGCAATGGCATCTAGGCACCTAGATACAGAAATGGCACCTCTTCAGAAATCGAACTGCCTGGCTAAGAACTTATTGCTTCTAGGACTTCTAGACTAGTCTTTATAAATAGCAAACTTGTAAATAGTTTGACAGCCTTCAGGGACTGCTGACCTTCAATTCCCTTCCTATTAATATATCTAAAGGTTTTGCAAGAAATTAATGGTAAGTAACTCCTATATTTATAAAAGCTGAAGAAATTAATAATGTAGCAGACCTGGCTTGGACACAGCTACTATTTTGACTGTTTTACCATTCCATGGTTGTAAAACAGGGACAAAAGAACATCCAGCCATTAGTTCGTCCCTGCCCTTAAGGACCAACACTCCTATGATTAGCTTAATGCTTTTGGTTTGTATTCCATTCAACCCCTCGGGCCTTCCAATCTAGTTCTTACTCTTATGCTACATGTAAAAATAGAGAGAAAAGCCCAAACTGAAGTGATTGTTCAGTATTATGCCCAGTCCCAACTTTTGGATCTATTTGTCCCAGATCCTTGGAGCTGTTCATCTATCCTAAATGTCAAAGAGTCAAAATCCTGTGAATGCTCCTACCTTTGGGGATTCCCAGCTGCCACTCAGATGTCTAAAAGGAGAGGGGAATGATTCAGAAAAAAAGGTTGTGGCTGAGATGTGTTTCCTTGATTTAAAGACAGCATGACGTAAACCAACAGTTTGGGATTTTTTTGACAAGTGCCAAGGACTGGATCAGAGAGCAGAAAACCCAGGCTGCAGAGCTCACCCTGACATGTGTGCCTCTTTCCAAACTCAGACCGAGTGTTTCTCAGTTACTGACTTGAAAAAAATACACAAGAAAATACAACCACGCATTTCTCCTCTGACTGGCAATTCTAACTTTTCTACATACTTCAGGTGTTTCTCTGTACCTCAAATATTCTTATCAAGGCACTAGTGCAAACTGGAACATTTCCATTAAATAAAACCATTGATTCATAGTGGCAAAGAATTTAGTAATTTCTTTTATGGATGCTGTTAAATGGAAAGTACATTTGTCTGTTTTGTCAGATGAACACTGAATTGCTCTGGTAAGATACTTAATACTATTTCTTCAAGCTAACTTCACAAATGTAGCTTAATAGGAAAATGTACACCCTTATTATTAATTTAAAATATAAAATACGTGTGTTGTGCTCGGACTTACATTTAAATTTGCTTAAAATTCTCTATATATAATTTAATGCATTTTCTCTTATGTTTAGGGTTGACTGATATATGGATAATATTAGGAGAAAGCTCATTTAAAGTAGTAGTAATGACAAATACTTGTTTGTAAAATTGAAATAAGTGCAATTATTAGGAGGAAAATTTAAATTTCCAATGTCTTGAGCTCTTTTAGTTTTAAGAATTCTGATTGAACAGCATTAATGCCTCCAGATTAAACTCAGTGTTTAAATAGATGCATACAGAAAGAGGGGAATACAGATGTGTAGTGCATTGCTTGGATCTATGGATTTAAGGCTATTTTGAGGGTTTACAATAAAAAAGATGTCTGGAACAGCAGGCACTAGGACACAGGGACACTCTGATTTCCACGCATGGCGCTTGCCCTGACTGTGAGCCTATGTGGTACAGCAGCTCCCATGCAGCCCATAAAACTTTCCTTCTCATGGATTTTTCCTTCTCATGGAAACCAGGGAACAGTTTCCCAGACCTAATCTGTGCATGCAACCCGATACACTGGGAATTGGTCCCAGGCTTCTCAGTTCAGCTGTTAACAGTGCAGAATTGCTAGTCTGCTCGCAATCCCTACAACTATGATACAACAGCAAAACACAAAATGGGAAGAGTAGCTCCTCACCAAATAATTGTAAAGCTCCAGCTTACTAGTTTGCCTGGTTGCAGAATTGCAGTCTTGTAATGCCAAAGATTAATTGGGGAGGGGGGGGAGAAAGAGGAAAACAGCTTTAAAAAGCCGATTAAATACAGCATGACTTCATATGGTAAATGTAAAGATAAAATTTATCTTGTATCTGTATTTCAGACAAAGAGAGACAGGGCCTTCAGTGACACTTTGCTTCAGAGGTGGAAACAGTATGCAGAAGAACAGAATTTACCAGCCTATGTGCTGCCTAAAACATTAACAAATTTTCTGAAACTTTAGAAGTTCAAGAAGAGATTCCTTCATTGCCATAAGCTGAATTTCACTTATTTGGTTTAAGACAACTTGCCTTCAATAAGAACCATCACTCAAGGGTATTTTGTAGAGATACTGCAAAAGGGCAGTTGCTTTGTTAACAATTTGGGGTTTTTTCCCCAAGTGATGCAAAAGAGATTAGGAGTCTCAGTCCCTGTCACATGTAACACGGATGGCTGAAGAGATTATCAATGCCAGTTGCCTGCTTTATCCTTGTCCCAGAGGCTACTGCCACTGTCACTAGTAAGCACAGAAGAGGCATCATGTCTGCATCTCTGCTGCCAGAGTTCATAACCCAGCATATTAACTTAAATTGCTACTTATGTCACTTTAATTTGCCAGACTTTAATTTGCACAGCAACACTTGATGTGTCCAGCACAAACCATGGCCTCTGCTGGGAGAGGGGGGCATTCAGCTGAGACCTTGGAAAAATCCAACATGGATCTTGACTCAGTCTTAACTTTCCGATTTTTCAAGGACATGTATGTTACACTGTACCATTGCATTAATTATTTATGAGCTTAATCTGAATTCATCTGCAAATGTTTGTTACCAGTGCTGGCTTTTAACTAAGAGCTGGTAGGGAACTTCTACCTGAAAATGTTTTTCACTGATAGACACTGATGTTCAAAATTTGGAGATCCCTCCAAAACAGAGCTAGAAACAAGAAAGAATTAACCAGTCTCCTGAACACTAAATGTGTTTTGAGGTGGAAACAGCTCGAGGAGAGGAACCAGTGTTGAATTTTTCAAGTGGGGTGGATTGGATGCCTACATTTTTATGTGCTGTTATTCAGAAAGGAGACAACATTTTGTATCCTGAAGGATCTTACAGCAAAGGAGAGCTGCTGCTCACCTAAATTCAACCCAAAGCTGAGGGAAACACAAGAACAGCTATTGATCTCCTGCAGTGTTTCCCTTTGGTCAGGCTGAACCCTGCGCTGGATGCAGTGCATTTTGTGATGATGCTGTCTGCATCATCACCTCCTCCACCTGCAGAGAAGCTCACCAGCAGGCAGAGCCTCCTCGCCACTCCCAGCCGGGGCACCCGCAGCCTCCCGGGCTTCCCACCTCTTGCCACACCAGCCTCCGCTTCAGCAGGCGTTCCCTGCCATCCCCTCAGGGCCACTGCAGCTGGTTCAATAATGCATGAGCAAGGCTTATGCCCTCATTTTTTACAGTTCTCAATCAGATAAAAATGAGAGGTTTCTTAGGGACTGCTGCATATTCTGCTGCGGGACAGTTTGGTTTGTGCTGAGTTTTGCACGTAGAAATGACCCTCTGCATTGAGGAGTAGGTGCTGTGGCTCTGGAGAGCAGTCACCCGATCAGGCACAACAAAGCATACACTTTCCTCTTAGACTACTGGTAAATCCTTTAATTAAAGGAGTGTTACGTACTTCAGTGGTTCCTTCTGGAACCACAGGATGCTCCTGAGGACACAGATGTCCTGCTCCAATTCTTCTGCCCAGTCCTGTTCCTGGATCTCCTCCTTTTCATTAATGTAAGCGTGGCAGGGTGGTGCTCAGCTCATTTGCATTCAGGGTTTGTCCTGACAACTGGGGGTCACTCAAGGACACAGTTATAGCAACTTTTCTGCACTCTCCCTAGTGACACTAGGGTGGCCAGTGTGTAAAAGCTGCTTAGATGAAGCAGAGCTCCTCCCTCTGAGGGTTCATCACGCCTGCTGCAAATGCCTCACAGCAGATTCTTTCCATCCACATCTGGGTCCAGCTCCCAGCTTTTAGTGCTCCCAAAAGCAGGTGTAACACAGCAGACGTGCCCCATGGAGCCCATCTTGCATATGCCATTTATGCCTGCTTTTACAGCTGCAAGCAAACAGGCTTTTTAATGACACCCTGGGCAGAGCTGATGCAGTGGATGTTTGCACAGCTGGCACTTCCCATGTGGTTCTGAGATGAAGCTCAAGCCCCTGCTGGCTGCTCTGGGAGTGGTGCCTGCGCCTCACTGTGTTGGGGTCCAGAGCAGCTCGTCCCACACACCACACCAAGCTGCATCCCACAGGCTTTGCATAGGAAGCTGGAGCCACCCTGGGGAATAAGCTTCCTTGCAAGATACACTCCTTCAAGTCTTGAAGTAGGACTAACCTGTAGATACAAAGCTACCTAGCACACCCGTTAATGACAAATACAGCAAACTTAATCCATACGGATGTTAGATCAATTTTTAAAATTCTTTCCCCCCTGTTTTAAGAATACCTGCAATCAAGATTGATTTTTAAGCAATGGCATAAATGAGAATTTTCAGTTATTTTAGCCACTATTAAATAATTACAATTTTTGTACCACATGATCTCATACTTGGTCTTCTCTT
>NW_009952990.1:1767158-1832342 GCF_000747805.2 Chaetura pelagica | reverse complement strand
AGCAATTCTGCTAAAATGGCTAAAAAAATTATTCAGGAAAAAAACATTTGAGGACTTTTTACTATTAAAAAAAATATTCCAGAACTTTCTTTTGTAAAACTTTCCCACATATTTAAATGTATTGGCAAGTCCTGTTAATATTCAAATTCCTACTTAAAATTGTAAAAATATTTTGACATATTTCAGGGAGTAGTCAACCCTGTTAGCTTCCACTTAAAGTGCAATTATTCAGGAATATTATAGATCATTATGTGGCTTTGGGGAAAAATCAGTATGACTTAAGTGCCCATTAGTGAAAGTGAAATGGTAGTAGAACACCTAGGAAAGCACATGTGGTATTCCCATGAATATCAAATTAATTCATTATGATAGCTCTGGTAAAGTGTTAAACTATTTCCTATTTCATGGCACTAGATTTATTTTCCAAGGCTGGAATATAAACACCATCCAGTAATTTGCAAGAAAGGGTTTGACATGGGGGGGTTTATGTAAGAGATGGCCTTGGGTATCTATATGATTGTGTTGGTGGTGGATCATTTCTTCTCTGTAGCAGTTAGTAAAACTCCCCTGTGGTGTTCAGGTAACAACTTTCACAAGGAAGAGCTTCTCCCTTCCCAAATTCTGCCTGGATGCAAGGAAAACCAACCCTGAAGTAAGACATCCCCGGTGGCAGGCAGTGACAGCACATACACTTCAATGAGGTAAGAAAGACACATATCCCAACAGGAGTCAGGGAAGCAGCTCCCACATTGCAAAGCACACGCCACAGCCTGCCTCTCCTTTTCCTGGCAAGCTTGGTGGCCAGAGGAAACAAATAAGGGCAGGACCCCCAGCCAGCCCCTCAGCCACCCCAGAGAATCCAATGCAGCTGCCCCGAGCCATCAGCCCTTGGAGCAGATGATCTTCTGTTCCAACCTGGGCTTTAAAGAGGACTCATACAACTGGGTACACCTTCTTGTGAGACAGGGGTATCTGATGTACTCCCAAAGCTCAGAACCACAGCATCTTTATTTCTTCAGGTCCTGTCATGCCAGAGGCTGCTTTTCAGATATATGGAGTTTCTGACCAGATTTGTTCATGTGCATTACACAGTTAGGAAGAGCACAGAGGTTATGGCATGGTGAAGTGACCAGGAATGTGACATTTTGTGGCATCTCTCTGGCATATTGTGGTATCCCAGTATGGGTAGATGAACACAATGTTTTCTCACCTGTTTCTCAATCACTGCTGTTTCAGGTCAGAATCTAGTATGGTAATGGAACAATTAACATCTCAGGCCAGAGTAGGATGTATGTGCTCACAAAGGCTGTAGTATGAGAAATGAAAAAAGGATTCTGTTCACTGACAAGCTGCTGACTTGTTGCAAGTAGGAGAGAACTGGAAAGGAAAGGATAACAACCTCCTGCCATACAATGGATCTCAGTCTGGGCCTTCTACAGTGCCTCCTCATTCCTGATGGATGGGAAAAACACAGCGTGCAACACCTCTCCTCTGAAGATGCCTTCATGCCTTCTGAAGTTTCCCTTGAAGGCTTCAGGCCTGTGAAATTAAAACATGCTTCCAGTCCCACATCATACAGGCAGGACATGCAGTGATGTTTGTCTGAAAGAATGATGGTTTTCTAGACCTAAGGCAGGCATTTGCACTGTGACCATGATCATTACATGAATGATTTTGCAAAATACTTTGACCTTAGAGTTATTTTCACAACATGGTGTTTGAAATTAACTCAATTTGTAGTTTTCTATACCGCTTTATTAAATGCTTTTTAACTGAAAGATCAACTTTTTACATTTATCCTCAAATTTCCCCATTCCTATTACCTAACTTGTTTTCAGTAAAAACAACAACCAAAAAATCCCCACAATCTTTGAGTGTACAAAGAGGTTTAAAGACAATTCAAAAACATTTGCAAAATAAGAAAATCTTTAACATGAAAGAGATGGGGCTATCTTCTTAAGAAAAGTTTTTGATGACCATTTTACAAGAAATCTCTACAATCTCCAGTTAAAGGCAAACAAGTTATTCAGGAAGCTTATTCAGGAAGTGAGCGTCACACTTCAGGGCACCAGTGTTGCAGTTGTCACGGTTCATCTGGTATTCTCAGGAAAAGGTCTGCAGACCATCCCTTGCCCTCTGTTTCCCCTTCAGTCCATCACCCTTCATTCAGTGACCCATTTAGCTGCTCAGTTGCTAATCTGCTCCTTTAGAAAATGCCTCCCAGCTGCCAGGGCATTTCACACCTATTACCTGTTGTCACCTCATCTGACATAGATTTAGTGACCCAGAAGGTTCCCCAGTCAAGTGACACCCAACTGATTCACCTCTTCGAAGTTGTAATTAAAAGTCTGCAGGGGGTTTGGAGTGCCTTTTGTTTATGATCTAGGTGCAATTTCTCCTGCAGGGCCCCTGAGACTTTCCGATGACAGTGGTCTGCAAGCCTAATGTCCTTCTGGTGAAAATGTTCCCAAAAATGACCATAAACTTAGGGTTTTTAAACTAATAATTTTTTCTTCAGGGAAATGTAGGAATCAACATGCAGGAGAATCCACCCTGGAGGATGCTTAAGAAAACTTAATTACAGTCACACCAAAGCCAGCATGTCCCAGACCAATAAACCAGAAGGAAACGGGGAGCGGGGGAAGGAGGGGACGAAACAGCTACAGCCTTAAACAACAGGGTATGCATTTGATCTTTGCAAAGTGTCACAAAGCTCTCACAGCATTCCTTTGGCCAGGACAGCTCTGCAGAGACTGAGAAGCAACCTTAAAAAATATGTATAATTCTGGAATAGCCTGCATGCTGAATAAAAATCAAACCCATGGAACAACCCAGCTAATTTAAGATTTCTTAAAAATAAATCTAATCAGTTGTTGATGGTACTGTACAATTGGATCCATTACTACTACCTCATTAATTTGTGAGGTTTTTTTACTAAGTAGTAGAGGGGCATAAGAGCAGTTGTACATAGGGAAGGAAAACTATTGACATCCTTGTGATGTCCCAAATGTGGGCCATGTGAAGCAACTCTGACATCTGCCTTTGAAAAATTAAGTATACATATATAAGGGAGAATACAGTAGAACTCACATTTCTATATTTTAAAAATGAATTTCGTATGTTGCCACATAAGATGTTCAGATAGATAGAACTTGTGTTAGTACTGCAGGTGTAGTTAAGGACCTTTCTAAAGAATCTCAAAACAGAAAGTGTGAGGATGCAAAAGAATGATGAAAGAAAAGGTCTTGAAACCTACCAATCTTTCTTTAAGAATCTTGGCACAGGGGTAGGAATGCACAAATGAAATTTGCTGATCACAATGTTAATGTTGAAGTACTGTTAATACAGAGGACTATTATGATATCACAAGGAAAGAAATAAATGACAAATGGAGTAATAGAAATTGGATTAAATTCAATTATACCAACTGCAAGGTCACATGCTCAGGAACAAGTACCAGAAATCTCATAAATTGGGAACTTTCAAGTGGAAACCAGCCGAGGACTCTACAGACTCTGATACACTTATTCTTTCTGCATAAATACCAAGCCCTCGTGTAACACAATCACGAAAGACAGAAATGCAATCTTAGACTGGACTGGGCAGCCAGAAAGAAAGCAGTATAAGAGCTCACTTGGAATTCGGGGCATCTGAATTCCATGTTCAGGAAAGATTATTTCAGATGAAACAGAAATGGACAATTATCAGAGTAAGAGAACAGTCATGAGCAGACTGGAAATCAGAAGATAAATCTTAAATGTAGAGCAGAGAAATTCTAGAAAAATCCAGGCAAGAATTCTACCTACTATTAAACTGATGACCAGCTTATGAAAAGGATTGTTTGACATAACTGCGGTGAGAAAGGATTTGACCACAGGACATTCATGGGAAAATCCCTAAATTTAATCAGCTGAGCAGGAAAAAAGAGATCAAAGAGGAGAAAGAACTCATGGAGGTTGCCAAGTGGTTTCTGTGTGGGTTGTCCCTCTGAGGAGAATGGGGAAATACCTATCTTTGGTTTGTGAAGGTGAACTGCTGTCAGAGCAGTCTAAGAAAAAGTGCTGAAACAACTTGACAAATTAAATTGCAATAAATCACTGAGACTGGAGCCTATTCATCTCAAAGTTCTGAAGGATCCAAACAAAATAGCTGAGCTATTAAACATATGTAATTTATCATTAAAAACAGCTACTAGATCAGAGATTTGGAGGGGAGCCAGAAGTATTCCAGATCTATAATTTAAATAGGTACCCTGGCCGAGCCTAAGGAACATTACCATAGTCCTGACACAACTAGCTAGGGGAAGAAACCAAGGAAAAAAGCAAGGACAGGGCTTCCAAAGGGCTGCCTCAGGAAGTACCTCGTGTGAACCACAACATCTGGGGTAGGGGAAAGTTGTTGTCCAGCTTAGATTTGGGGCTAAGTGATTTTGAAATACAGTAGATCAAAGGTAAGAAGGAAAGAAATCACCTTTATGGAGATGACAAGCTCCTGATGTTAGCTCTGGGCAGCATGTAGCTCCACTCTACACCAAGGTGCTCTATAGAGACTAATGTATGTGTTTCTCCTATATATTGACTTCAATGTGCCTACTCACCAGTAGAGGATTTTATGTGTTTCTGTGTGTGTGGTGGTGTTACTTGCTTTACTGCAATCCCTTTTATGGCCCAGGATTCCATTATGCAAAAAGTTGTATACACAGGAAGGACAAGTGAATACTATCCAGTTATCCAGAAGAGATATGAGAAGCCTGAGCAGGCAGAGGGCGGACTACAAGGAAACAACAGCACAGATCAAGAGGATGGGCAGACCCATCTGTGTACCCACAGTCAGTTTTTCTGAGAGTTGTGAAAGGCATGTTGGAGGAGAGGGCTGCAACTGCACACTGGTGCATCAGGTGTGAGAGGCCCCAGGGTGCAGAGCTTAAACATGCTTATTTGGAAGCTGAGCATCCTGTAAATGAAGGATGGTAGGTCTGGCCAACAGACAGCAATAATCTTTCCAAGAGCAGAGTCCATCACCTTGTTTTTGTTCAACAGAAGTAGCATTCTGCACTGAAGATTATCAGCCCTTTCAGTTTTTCAGTGCCTTCAAACATTTCCTGAGAGATGTGCAAACAATGTATAACAGATTTGAGCATAATGACAACAGGCTTGCTTTTTGAGTTTATTTTCACACACCATTTAAGAGCAGTTAATGGAGCACAAGTTAAAAACTACAGTTTTATACACTCATGCATGTTAAAGAATGGAATATAACGCTATGGAAAATAATCTAAATCCTGAATGCTTGTATTTTGTAAACATTTGTACATATGCATACCTAGTTTCAAAGACAGATTACAGCTCTTCTTATACTGGTAAACTCATAAAAGCAGTCTTATCTTAGTCCATTTTTACACACTTATTGCAGGATACCACATTTTTAGTTTGGTTTGGTTTGGGCTTTTTTGCTTGTTTGTTTTTTAGATCCACACAGCCTCAAACAGTTACTATATGAAAGAGGCAATTTAAGTAATGACAGAGAAACATGTCAAGTGGTAGATGTTTTACAGCAAATTTGACCATTAGAATTTGAATATAGAACTAGACCACGGGTAGACTTATTCTGAAGGGTTATCCTGAATCTCGTCTGCAAGAGTTGTTTTGAACTGAATGCAATACAATGTCTGTCAACAAAAAGCCTGACTTTATCCTTCAAATGTCAGTAATTTCAAATCTCTTGCCCAAAAAGAAACATACAGGAAGAACTGGAGTTGACAAAATGTTTAACAGATGGAAGTGCATCACACTTACGCATTCATGATTGTACTTAAGTGCCTAGAGATCCAAAATAGACCATAGTAAATACTCTCATATAATGGCATCCTGGACAAACAATTAGGGAACTGGGTTGAAAGTCAGAAATATATATTTGTAGCTGCTGCTGATCCATTTTCTGAACTCCAGAGCAAATCCAGGTGTTGGCTGCAGAAGTCTGCCATGGTCCAGTCAGCTGAGGATGACAAGAAACCAGAAACCATTCTCTCCAGCTACACTCACAAATGCAACAGCACAGGCACAGTGATGGTGACAGAATGGGTCATTGGTCCTCTTTGTTAATGTTGTGGAGGGAGATGGGGTAGCTGTGGCAGTAGGTGGTCTCTTCTCACTGCATGGGATGGAATCCCACCTGCAGGTGCTGCCAAGGTATCCATCCCAGCAGCACAGAGGGACACTCTCCTACTGCAGGCAGAACCTCTTCCATCATGCCTCACTGTCCCTCTCTACCCCTCACACCATACATTGTCCCTTCCCTTGACTCCTGCCTATAGGCTATGTCTGTAGATATGGACTGCTAATCTGCAGGGTTGAGATGCCCCTGCTGGATGTTTCTGGTTTATCTGGGGGCTTTCAGAAATTCCTTAACAGACATAACCTACAGGAACCTAAAAAGACAGAGCAAAGAAAAAGCTTTCCATTCACAATTTGATTAGCTTTGTGATGCAACATTTCACAGTATTTCCATCATCAAGAAAGGAAGGAGGCAAAAATAAGGGCTATGAATTACATCTGCAGTTTGGGAGATGGGAGATTAAATAAGCAATTTTTTAGCTCTAACAGGATCGTACAGTTAACTTCAAAGAGATAATTTTATTTATGAGGAGAAACGTAAAAAATAAAGAATATTTTATTCAATTTTAAAGGAGCCCAAACAACCCATGGAGGTAAAATATAATTTTAAATGTAAATATAAATGTAAATAAAATGTTATTCATTGCTCTAGTGGCGTCAAATGAACTTTTGCTTGAAAGAGAATTCCTCCCCTCACTGCAAGTTCTGCAGTGCTGATAATTCCCGGTGCACAGACATGTAAGATTCATTGACCTATTTAAATGCATTTCCCTGTTAAGAGGCCTGACTACCCAGGACTGGCCAAACTGGTCCCACTCTGCAACATTGTAACTCCAATGTGATTCATTACTATATGATAAGGATGCCAGGAAGTCGCAAACACACAAAGTGGGGAGGGAATGCAAGCGGGAAATAGCTGACATTCAAAGAGGGTGCTTGAAGCTGACTTAGTGAATGCTAATGAACAGCCAGTTTGGACCATGTCCTGCTTATGCTAATAAAAGGGTTGCTTTATCAGAAATGAGCCCGGTTTAAATCCAAGACAAGCGTAATGCATTAGCGTGGCTGAAGAATAAACCTAAAATCTCTTTTGCTTTAAAAAAATATAGTGCTATTTTGGAACCAGGTCAGGAGACAAGTCTGTTGTAACTGACTCAGTTATAATTATAGTACAGATCAGGCCCTGACTCCACTGTAATTGTATAGCATGACAGGCTCGTGCATGAACGAAGAGTAGGAGTCTTGGCTGGAGTGAGACAAATTCTAATATCATAAACATAACAGTGAAAATCATAATTACAGATACAGCACTGCAGATGGGGGATGTAGCAGGCACGGGCTGATTCCCAGTGACCTAGGAAGGACTGACTCAGCTCCACGCTGCTGCTCCGTGAGCAGCAGGGCCATGATCACTGTGCTTTGCTAAGAGGGAAAATGACTGGTGGGGTGGATATTCCTTGTGGGTAGTTGCCAGCTGATGGTAATGGTGATGCAGAGGCACATCTTCTACTTTACCATGGTGGAGTGATCCCTTAAGGTGGGCTAGTAGCTGTCTCCCAGAGCAAAAGCCAAGGTATTGGCAACAGGGTACTTTTCTTGCCCCAGTAACGTGTGAGAGAGGCAAGTGGTTCCAGGGGATCTCACTGGGGTTATGCTACACATCACTATTCTTCTGCTTGCTCTCCCCCCTTACCTCTCAGGCAGCACAAAAAGATTCACCTTCCCCTCAGCTAGCAGATGACTACAAAGCCAGCACACACTTTCATCAGCCACCTCTGCAATGCAGAAGGTGACCTAAAGCAAAGGCACAAGATAGCCAGCAGTGATAACGTTTCTCCAGCTGGGTTCATAAGCCTCCATCTACTGGAGTGCTTTGATGCCTCGGGGTTTGGTTCAAAGCAATCCTCAGGGTTTGGTTCAAAGCAATCAGGGCACCAAGGAGAGAGCAGATGCAGGGAGCAACCAAAAGCAGGTATCTTCAGCATCTCTCCTCTTAGGTGTCCTTGGCACTAAGCACCAGGCTGCAGGGAGGTAGTGAATGTTTTTTTCCACATACATTCTCCTGTTATACCTTTCCTTTAGGATTTGGTGATGATATCAGTGCCTTTTATAGAACAGGGCAGTAATTAAGTACTTTGATGGGCTTCAGGGTCCCCACTTCACAAGTTCAGGGGCCTTCTCAGGATTATGGATTCACATCTGACATTTTCCACTTCCCAGAACAGCATCCTTTAATCACCAAGCTCTTGACTACAAAGAACAAGTGGGTCCCCCCCACCCTTCCAGTGCTGCATAGGAGATATGTTTTTTTATATCCTTCCAAAAATGGGTGAGTAAGGGAGACATGATTATCCATTTTACATTAAACAGTTACTGTAGCTGACATTTGAGCATACAACAAAAAAACAACAGATGGATATTGACAGATGGAGAAGCATAACAAAACAATGAGACATGTTCAACCACTCTTCTCTGCTTCTGAAACATGTTATTGTTTCCCCTACCATCTTGCTTGACCCCAGCCCTATTTTCAAGTGCCACTCCATATGCTTCCTTTCCTTGCCTCCATATGTCTTAAACATGTAAAAAAAAAATAATTAAAATAATTTAAAAATTTCTCCCCTTATAATATTTGCTTTCTGTTCCTTCTTGTCCATACTGCATTACGAGCAAAGTCACCAGCAAGCTCTTCTTCCCTTCCATTTTAGGGTGAGTGTACACCCTCTCTTCCTGAAAACCACCTGTTCTTCAGCTTTCAGAAACACCATACTCATCTTGTTTTCCTCCATTCCCATGCCATGACACACTTCCACATTTTCAACTACCCTTTCCAAACTCAGTGATTTAACTTCTTCATTTCCACTCTGCCTTGCTAACAGCTTGCCTTTACCTCACCAGCTGAACTTCCTCAGTGTCCCTCTGCAGAAAGAAAACCACATGTCAACAAAGTCCAAAACTCCAGCACTTAATCATTAAGTTCCTTGTCTTCCCTGACTCTTTTTAAGCTTGAAAATATATAATCTGTTTTTGACTTATTGTTTCATATCCAACTTTTTCTACTGTCACTCAGTCTTAAAATTCACACAATAGTATTTTCTCCACTATCTCCGACAAACAAATGTGCCAGCACCTCTTAAGTTATAGATAAGCAATACATTCTTTTTTGGCTCCTAATATTTTACCTGAGCCTATTTCTATCTTACCTTTCACTTGGATCAAATCCCATTCTTCTTCAAGTACTTTTGCTGACCTTCCTATTAAATTTAACTTCTTTCCCTTTTGCCTTCATGGGCAGGCATATCTTAGTGTCTTTCTATACCTCCTTCTAACACACTTCATCAGCAGAAATACTTCCTTTGCAACTTTCAAAGATCCCATCCTGTCTTTTCTTTCCCTGTTCTTGGAACTGATCCACTGGCCTAATCCATCTAATTTTCATTGGCTCTTCTTTGAAATGAGCTATAAATCCTACCTTACCCCCTCTCAATATTAGAAATTACTAATAAAGATTAATGGAGGCGTTAGCCAGACACAAGCAAACTTCACTGTTTGTTTACTTTTTTTTTTTATTATTGTTTATTTGAAAATTGCATTTGTGATTATAAGAGGTGAGAAGACCTTTGCCTCTTCTGATACACCTCTAAGCACCTGGCACATTTGGAGATGTGTGTAAGTTACACTCAAAATGTCATTAAATTGAACTAGCCCTTTAAGCTTTGCAAAATTAATCTCCACCAAATTCTGGTGTCTGAATGCAATGCTTCATTTGGAGCCTGGCATGCAATATAATTACAGTGAAAGGTGAAATAAAGAGTAGTATGAGCAGTTCGCATACCTGCTATTCACCATCTGTTCTTCTCTGACAGAATGATACAGCTTCTCTTTACAGGGAAGCCTTTGACTTGATGGAAAAGGGAGAATAGGTCTCTTTTATATACTGTAGAAATATTTATTATTTTCTTTTTGACAACCAAATAAACCAAATAAAATGAATATATCTTAGTGGGCTGTGATGATATACTAGAGGACTTCTAATTACAGAAGCCATAAATTAGTATGCTGTTACCAGGAAATCATAGTACTGTCTTAATGGGACCACAAGGCACCAACAATCCTCCTCCCTCACTTTTAGAGTCTTTTAATACCTCATCTGGATTAGGGGCCCTAAAAAGCGAAGCCACAAGCACTGGAAGCTATCCTAGAGACATGCTCAGGTTTTCACATCATCAAGGCCTGAACTATAAAGAAAAAAAACCACCAAAACCAAACAAAAAACCCCCACAAGATTTGCAATAATTCCACAAACATTTGCAACACAGAGTGAAAAATATCACGGGTACAGGTCAGGTTGCATGGGGCTTTGAGCAACCTGGTGTGGTGGAAGTTGTCCCTACCCATGATGGGGGTTGTGGGGGGGAATTAGGTGATAAGAGAGACAGGGAACTACTAGAGAGAGTCCAGTGGAGGGCAACTAAGATGACTGGGGAATTGGAGCCTGTCCCTTATGAGGTAAGGCTGAGAGAGCTGGGACTCTTAAGCCTGGAGAAGGGAAGGCTGAGGGGAGACTTTATTAATGCCTGCAAACATCTAAAGGAAGAGTGCAAGGAGGATGGAGTCAGACTCTTTTCAGTAGTTCCCAGTGACAGGACAAGGGGCTATGGGCACAAGCTGGAACATAGGAAGTTCCATTTAAATATGAGGAAAAAGTTCTTTACAGTGAAGGTGACAGAGCACTGGAACAGGCTGCCCAGGGAGGCTGTGGAGTCCCTGTCTCTGGAGATACTCAAGACCTGCCTGGATGCAGTCCTGAGTGATGTGCTCTAGGGCATCCTGCTTTAGCAAGAGAGTTGGACTAGATGATGTCTAGAGGTTCCTTCCAACTCTGACAATTTCATGATTCCATGATCCTTAAGGTCCTTTCCAGTCTAAACTACTCTGTGATTATATGTTCTCACTTGAGTGATACCCGAGTTGAGCCTTCATTTTGAGAAATTTGCTCTGCCTTACACTGTGCCTCACAAACCCCTGCTCACCTTAACACAGGAGTAAGAAACAAGTGATTAACTGATTGCATGAAAAGTGTCTTCGGGTGTCATCCCTCCTGCCTTTTTAGAGCAAAATCTCTCCTGGGGCACACCCCTTGATGTCCTCCTACCCCTACCTCCCCCTTCACTGGGAGCAAAGCTGCCTCAGCAGCTGTACCTCGCCTGACTGGCAGCTTCTGCTCCCGTGCCAGCAGTGTCCCCGCGATGCCAGCCTTCCTATTCCTTTAAAACCCCCTAATAATCAGGGCATGGGAAGGGTTAACTTTGTAGACCCAGACAGTCCCCTGCTGATCCGGTAATGAGTAAGCAACGCAGCTGAATGTCAATGGCTCGGTGTGAACTCGGGTAACCCAGCTGAGCTCTGCGCAGGGGGGAGGCAGGGAGGGGGGACTGGGGGAGGTAATCAGCTTGCCCCCCCCGACCTTCCCCAGCCAGCTCGGGGTCCTGCCGCCCCGAGCCGGGTTGCGTATGACTGCTACGTGCTGCTCGCCTGGGCGCGGAAGCCTTTTATAACAACTGGGTCTGAGTCAGCTGTTGGAGGTAACATAATACACTTCAGTCAATAGCTATATGCTGCCCAGTATACGATGTGGCAGTTCCTTTCTAACTTGGGGAATCCACCCAGTCTTTTTAGGATTTCCAGGAAGAGCTGTGGCATCTGACCTTCAACTGTTATTAAAAGAAATCAAAGATTGTATAACAGTCTGCCAGAGCTTGGCATTTCTTGGTGGAGTTACGTTTCGTCAAATGCCTCCACATTTCTGAGCTTCACAGGTTCTTTATTCCTTTACTTGTTTATCCTCTGGTAAGCATTTATTAATAGAGAGACTTATTCCTTTACTGTACTTGTTTATCTTTAAGGGGTCTTGTTTTGTTTTTCAATTTAGAAACAGAAGGGTCTCCCACGCATTTCACATTTCTTTCTCTGGGTGAAGTCACTGCATGGTTTTGATAGTAATCTTCCAGCTGTCCGTTTTCACCCTGGAATCCCTCCCTTTGGCTGATTTCCTGCATTATCACCATAGTTTTTGGCTAAGACTATTAATCCACCTGTCCCTCTGTGAAAGCGGCTTGATCGGTTTGTGTAAAAGGGGAGTAAGATGGTATGAACTGTAAGTCTGCTATTAATCCCGTTAATAAGGGATTAAAGTGAAGCTCTGTGAGTAGGAAAGGCTGATTTGATTGTTGGGACTATAATTTAGCTCTCCCTTATGAAAGCAGTGTTTGCCATGCATCACATTTTGTGATTTGCATATTTGGTCTCCCAGGAAATAAAGGTTAAATATAGCAAGGAGATTCTGCTGGCTTAAACTGGTAGCACAGCTATGCTCCTTCAGCCTAACAGTCCCTCAGATAGCAGGAGAAGGAGCCCTGTCTCTTCTTGCCTGGCAGAGACTGCATCCTATAATATGACTTATATTGTTAGCTTATGCTTTGCCTCTGACCTTTACATGGGGGGAGGCGGGGAGGGGGGACTGGGGGAGGTAATCAGCTTGACCCCCCCGACCTTCCCCAGCCAGCTCGGGGTCCTGCCGCCCCGAGCCGGGTTGCGTATGACTGCTACGTGCTGCTCGCCTGGGCGCGGAAGCCTTTTATAACAACTGGGTCTGAGTCAGCTGTTGGAGGTAACATAATACACTTCAGTCAATAGCTATATGCTGCCCAGTATACGATGTGGCAGTTCCTTTCTAACTTGGGGAATCCACCCAGTCTTTTTAGGATTTCCAGGAAGAGCTGTGGCATCTGACCTTCAACTGTTATTAAAAGAAATCAAAGATTGTATAACAGTCTGCCAGAGCTTGGCATTTCTTGGTGGAGTTACGTTTCGTCAAATGCCTCCACATTTCTGAGCTTCACAGGTTCTTTATTCCTTTACTTGTTTATCCTCTGGTAAGCATTTATTAATAGAGAGACTTATTCCTTTACTGTACTTGTTTATCTTTAAGGGGTCTTGTTTTGTTTTTCAATTTAGAAACAGAAGGGTCTCCCACGCATTTCACATTTCTTTCTCTGGGTGAAGTCACTGCATGGTTTTGATAGTAATCTTCCAGCTGTCCGTTTTCACCCTGGAATCCCTCCCTTTGGCTGATTTCCTGCATTATCACCATAGTTTTTGGCTAAGACTATTAATCCACCTGTCCCTCTGTGAAAGCGGCTTGATCGGTTTGTGTAAAAGGGGAGTAAGATGGTATGAACTGTAAGTCTGCTATTAATCCCGTTAATAAGGGATTAAAGTGAAGCTCTGTGAGTAGGAAAGGCTGATTTGATTGTTGGGACTATAATTTAGCTCTCCCTTATGAAAGCAGTGTTTGCCATGCATCACATTTTGTGATTTGCATATTTGGTCTCCCAGGAAATAAAGGTTAAATATAGCAAGGAGATTCTGCTGGCTTAAACTGGTAGCACAGCTATGCTCCTTCAGCCTAACAGTCCCTCAGATAGCAGGAGAAGGAGCCCTGTCTCTTCTTGCCTGGCAGAGACTGCATCCTATAATATGACTTATATTGTTAGCTTATGCTTTGCCTCTGACCTTTACATGCCCTTTGCTGATGTACCAGATAGGCTGCTTGCCTTATTTTAGCAGGAAAGAAGCAACAGAGGAACTGGGCTAAAATAAATGGCTTGCCACTGCCATTTTCTGTAAAAGACTTGCAAAAGCAGCAGCAACAGAAAGCTGAACAGCACCATATATTCCCTGTGCAAGGCTATCACACAGAGCAACATCAATCTCATAAAAAAAAAAAAAAAAAGAAGAAAAAAAAAAGTTGATGCTGTCTCTGTGTTAGAGTTTAGCATTCTGCTTCCTCCTCTGCCTTAAGACCTATAAATTATTAATGCTAACATCAGTGTGAGACAACAGATGGTAAAGATTACTTGGAAAAAGTCTTCACATTAACATATCACAGCCCTAGTTTCACAGCACGCTGGGACTGTTTCCTGCTGCTGCCAGCCAGCCCGGCCCTTGGAGAAACCTCCCAGCAGAGGGGAATCCTTGGGCAGCAGCAGAAAGGTCCTGCCCTGGTTCAGCTGCACTGGTACGGCGACCTGGCCACCACCGCAGAGAAGGGCAGTCGTGTGTCACAGCACCCCTCTGACACCGCACCGGCCCCTGAGGGTCCTGGCATCTGCTACACCAGGGATCAGGCCAAGAAAGAATGAGCTTGGGGTTAGGAAACCTTCGGGTAGCTGAAAAATTTATTTATTGCTGAGATGCTTCTAGGTGGGATCAGTTGTGTTGCATGCTCTGAAAAATTAAGAAATACTTGTTTATCGGTTTTGAACTGATGTTGGTGTAAGACCTAAAGTATTTATGATATATATGTGCATTATAAAAAAATCTTGCAAACAAGGAAATTATTTTAATGATCTCTATAATGGTTTACTTCGGCTTCTTCAGGTTTACAAGTATATTAAATCCGGTATCAAGCAATTAAATGAGAAATTTCTTTTAAGAAGGACAGTGTATTACATTGTCTCACTTGCTACCACTTGCTACAACAGAACATGGCCTTTGCTCTTGTTTTGTCTATTTTCTTCCTGCCCATCATGTTGTTCACATCATTTCTGGAGATAGCTCTTTGTCAGAACCTCTGACACGGAAGGAATGTATCCTGCTTTTTAGGGACTGACACAGGAGATATTTTCTCATGGTCTGGTACTTCTGCAAATCCTTATGCCATGTATTTCACTGTTCTTAAATCATGACTTAAACCATAGTTCTTATATTCCTACATCCTCTGGATGTTGTAGAAAAATTTCCAGAAAACTGAAATAATGAAAAAGCAGGCAAGCACTACCATTTGCAGAGTAGAGGGCCCAAGTGTGGTTCTGTTAATGAGCAGGAACCAGCTCTTCATTTATCAGCTAGTTGGCAACAAAGTTGGAATATTCTTCTTCTCAAGAGATGGGCAGTGCATGTATGAGGGCAAGGCTAGCAAATGCCTTCAGTGGTGGTGTTGCTGTGCTGTTTTCACAAGTGCCAAAGCCTAGGCTAAGCAGCTTTTGTTTCATACATCATTATTTTCATAAACTAGTAATATCTGTTTTACTGAACAGATAGGATTATCCCCTTTATTTATTTATTTATTTATTTTTGGTCATCTTGCCTCGCAGAATCCTACGTAGCCTTGGCTCTCACCAGCCTTCTGGACAATGGGAAAATGCCTATGTTTGCACAGCTGCCAATCCGAAACCCTTACAGTCAAACTGTTGCTTAGATCCCAGTGGCAGGGTGTCAGTACATCCAGACCTGCAGGGATTTCTGGGTGCACACTGAGCTTTAAATGATGACTTGAAAAGTTAGATGCTCTGTAGAGATTTACTCTTGATGAACAATTTTGTAATTTATCACAATCCTGAGTTGCCACCCTGGAACCAGTCAGCCCTTCAAATTTCCTAATTTGGGAAAGAGGTGCTGGAATTGCTGTTTCAAGACCTCTCATTTCTTGAAGTCATGTCAATTCCTAACTTTGTTTTAATTTTTTTTTTTTTAAATAAATTTAGTGATACAAGCCAGGTAAATCAGGTCTGATAATTCTTTTTTTTTTTCCCTGTGAAATTCGAGCTTACTATTATATTACCTAATTTTGGTTTTTAAAAGGATTCTCATTGAAGATGCAAACAACGTTCAGATTAAGGTTAGCAGGGAAATACTTCAGGAAATGGTATTAGTAGCACAGAAAAGGTTTCAGATGCTAGCATCTGATAATTCGCTATCACCTCTACCTAAAAACAGCTACACTGGCACAGATTTGCATTTGCCTGTGGACAACTAACAAGTGTTTACAGGCTCTGGATTACATTGGTGCCAATCTGTTATGTCACAAATAATCTTGTTTCCAAGTGCTGAATGTCGGTAATTTGTAATCTGCTTTCTGTGAGCAAATATACCCCTAATTACTTCTTTCTGTTGACTGATTTAACTGGGACCTGGGAGTCCAGGCCTCATTTGCCAGTTGCAGTGTGGGACAACTGGGCAAAACACAGGGGGAGGGCGCAGAGCTGATCTGCAGCCTCCAGCCCCCCTCAGCTGTCTTTTGGGGTCCCAGAGAGAGAGCTGCTAGCTGAAGGTACAGGTAGGAGAGATTTTAGGTTATTTATTTGCCTCTCAGATAAATTTCCAGACTTTCCACCCCATTGTTGGTATCAGAGGGCCTTGGAGATAGAGGTAGCAACCCTTCTCTTCCATCGGAGCAAGTCCTAAAGAAGGCTGCTAAGGTTCCCTGAGGTCGAGGGAGAAAAGTGAGAAGACGTGTAAAATCAAACGAGTGATAAGATATGTGTAAAAGCAAGTTTACATGAAGGAGTACAGGCTGTCCTGCACTTGTTCTGCCTGTTCTCTGAGTTGCTGCTGAGCAAGCAAGCCAGAGCCATGGACATGGTGAGCACATGTACATCTGTCCTCCCTCAAACCCTATTTGGACCTCCAAAATACAGAGGGTCCCGCATCTTTAAATTATGAGACACAGACATAAAGAAGTGATCTTTTTGATTGATGGGAATCAGTTGGCCTTGTAAATCAAACAGTAATGAAGAGGCAGGGAAGTCATTTGGCCCAGGTGGTGAAGCATTAGGGCTAGGAAGGTTTGGCATCATGCAAATACATATAAAAAGATGGAAGTCATTGCTAGATTTTTGTAAGTACAGAATTGACATAGTTCACACCAGCAAGCGCTGTGTCTATCAAAACTAACACAGTACAGGTGTAGTTCTGCATGGTTAGACTGCACACATTAAATTGATGCTCAGATTCTGATAATCATTATGTTTTTATGAAGGTTAGATGGTGACCTATAGAAAATAAAAATGCAGTCAAAGATAACTTCAAAAGTATTGAAGCAAACCTAAATGAAGGCATTGGTATGTCTGAAAGGGTGGGGGAAAAAAACATAAAGAAAAAGTTAATTAAGATTCCTGGGAAGGGAGGGAAACTTCTTGCTGCTCTGCAGAGGGACTAAATGCTGAAAGGAGGAGCAGACCATGTGAGGTAATGAGAGTGCTAAGTGGCAAAGTTTGGACTGGGAGAAAGGTAGAGCTTCAAAGGAGGAATGTGCACAACTTGGATCATAAGCTGCCTTTGCATCTGTCCTTAGCAAAGTGAAAGATGAAAGGGTCTGCACTCAAAGGACCTGCTTTTCTGTTGCCTTTCACCTTCTGAGCTTTTTTGTATCTACGCAAAGGGTATGTAAATTGACAAGGCTCCGTTTCAGTTGCTTGTTGTCTAGCTATATAGGATTCACCAAGCATATATGCTGGGCTCTGAATATGTGAGAACCTTCATATCTGACCATGTGCTGCTGACCGTGTGTGTGCTGTTCTGGTAAGGGGGTTGAATCTTCTCTAGTACTTAGGATGGTGTATCCATAATACTGTGACTACAAATACCTGTGAGATGAGGTGCTGGAATACTGACAAATTTTTGGTTTGGCTTGTTTGTTGTTCTTCCAAGGTTGGTGGTGCAGTGCCCATGCCTCTGCCCTGCTGCCTGCTGTCCCACTCCGCCCCATGCCATGACAGCATGGGTGATGACTGGAAGGAGTTCCCTGCCCCAGCCTGGGTGGGTTGCAGAGCAGAAGAGCTGCCGTGTATGCAGCCTTCATCATTAGCCATAGTAGCAGCCTTCCTACTAATAAAAGAGGATAGGTGTGTGAGGGAATTGGGGTGGGGTGGGAGAGAGGGAGGGGTGAATTGAGGGGTCCCTGACCTGTGGACCATGAGGAAGATTAAAAAAGACTCTCCGTGCTGAGGAGAGCACCACCAATTTAGTTATCACGAGAGCATGGAAACTGTGTAGGGTTTTATGGAGGATGCAACAGAAGACACGTATTGTAGGGGTTTTGTCTCATTTTGCTTGTGGGAGTGTTAATTATGAGACTGTAGAAATGCTTGGGAATGCCTGTATTTAGATAGTGTGCTTCAGGATTCACTGCAGTTAAGCCCCAATTACTCCAATGGTATTAAAGGGTCCTGTGTGGGTTTTGCAAAATTCATTTACATCCACTTTAAGGCCCCTTTGCACAAGCTGAGCAAATGATAACAGAACCTAAGTGGAAAAACTAAATGGAAAGGAGGAAAGATTGATCTAAAAAAAAATGAGCTTCACACTGTGGTCCATTATAGCCAAAGGCACAATCACCTAATCTGACTCCTAAGGTTAGTCCTAAATATCAGTGTAGGCAAGTCCCTGGACAGTTGCCAGTGTCTCAGGGCAGATAACATCAGCACAAGTTGAGAAGAGGTCTCCAGTCTAGCTTGCGTTTTAATATACTATTAAAATAAAATGAGACAGCAATTAGTTTCTCCTCAGCTATTCCACAACATAACTTCGTCGGTCAATTAGTATGAATAAATAAATATAGTTCTTGAATTATTAAACTGCAAATACAAGAAGCAAGTGCATTTAATATTTCACTGTTCCTTCTCTGTGTTAGTTTGCTTTGCTTGGAGTTTTCACTCAGTTGGTGTTACAGGAGTGCTATTGTCTTTAAATTCTTCCTTAGAATGATTTTCTTACTCCAATAACATTTTTAATCTTGGCTCAAGATATGAATGTCAGATTATCAGAGGGTATGCATTCACAGAGCTACAGTGAAGCCTCTTGGGAGCAACAGGGTGGGGGAGGGGTGTCAGAGATTTAAAAAAAGAAAAAAAATCAGGACATTTATTTAAGTGCTTCAGTATGGGCTTGCTAACTTTAGGTTCCCACTTAACTAAAATCTTGACCTTAATCTTTTTCTGCTTGGGCTATAGAAGAGTAAACAATGTCTGATTATCCCACCAGTTAATCTCTTTTCCTAGTAAGAGAGGCAGAAACAAGGGTTGATCGAGGTTAGGATATCTCCTGTTTGTGCCCAATGGCCTGTGGCTAGCTGGGGTAGAGAGGACCTGATGGATCTGCTTAGGAAAATGGAGTACCACTGGCTGTAGGAAGAGCCCAGGACCTTTGGTACCTCAGGCTCCATGTGCTGTTTCTTTCTCAGTTTTTATATGAATATGTTTATATTCATAGTTCTATGATTCCCTGTGGTCCACAGAGATTAGCTTCTTTAGCTGCTTAATGGGGAAACACTCAATCATGCAGAAAAAGAAAACCTCACTATAATTTTAGACTTTGGTTGTTTCCAGACCTTCAAGAAGGCAAATTGGAACATTTTCTCACTTGTTTGTTCATAAATGCACTGACCTCTTTGGTCCAAGGTGTTGATTCCTACAGAAATGGGTTTCTACTGTTCTCTACTTTACCAAAACATCTAAATGTCAGATCACACATTCCCTGTGGGAAATAGCTAAGGAAAAATTTTAAATAATAGTAGCATGTCAAATATTCAGTCAATGAGACTGTTGATGCATATAAGAGGAGGAAGAGGTGCAGAAGAGAACCTAAAAGCTTTAGTATATTTCTCTCCCTCCTGAGAGGCACCTGCCTTCCAACCTCTGGTTTGATTTTAAACCAAATTCTCATAGTAATGGCACTGTTGTACACAAGAAGAGAGTGGGTTCTCCTCTAACTGCCTTGGGGTGAAGCACAAGCCATGTCCATGACATGATTTTTCTCAAGATATGTATGCTGGGAACCCCAAACTTGGGGTTCAGGCAAGTGGTGCAGAGCAATGGGAGTGGATCTGCAGAAAGCAATGTAGTACTGAGGAGCCAGCGTCCTACTGTGTGCACTGTGAGGGTTTTTATTTTGGATAGCTCCAGCAGACTGAACTCCCGCTAGCAGTGGGACCACACCAGGTGAGCCTCTGGAACACATCTTCCAGTTAAACTTTGTTTATGATCAGTCCACCTCTCTTACTCTGAGATGGCCCCACAATGTGAAATAATATGCAGCAAGTATGAGCAGGTGGGAGATTTGCTAACCTGAATTCAAACACTAAAACTGATGCACCCTGCTTAGGGCAGCAGGCTGCTGCAGCAGCAGCACAACCAGCCCCCCAAAAGCCATCAGCAGCTGTGCTGCCTGTTGAAAAACACAGTGCTGGCAGCCAAGGGGAGCGAGGAAGCGAACTTGCTGTGGGGAGTTAGGGTGGATTTACAAGGCCTAGTAAGAGACAGGAGGGAATGAAAAGGCTGAGAGCCACAGCCCCAGGTTGAAAAATGCAGTGGTGACCTATGCTTGCCCAGGACAGACTGACCTCTGCTGCCATCCATCCTGTGTTTTCCTACTCTTCAGTTTTCTATGCTGATGACAAACCTTGAGCTGCTCCTGCATATACTTTAAATGTATTATTTTTTTTCCCCTTTGAAGCTGCTTGAGGCACTTGGTGAGCTGAGTGCATTCCTCTTAGATCGGCTCACTGCAGTGTGTTTTACAATGTTAATTTCAATGAGATTAGGTTTTTTTTTAAATTTTATTTTCTATTCTGTTTACATTATTTAATTAAATTTTTTTGGGCCATTTTCTGGCCTGCTTTTATGTTCTTATTTTCCATTATTGCTAATGTAAGATCTTTGAAGACTGTAGTTTGGGTGTGTTAATAAAACTTTTTAATGTTGTGCAGCTTTCAGGTAGAAATCATAAATGGGTCATGGCAGCAGCCAGGGGAGGATGTGACATACAGTCTTGTGGTTATGTCTTACAAGCACTGCTGTCTGATCTGCTCTGGTCTGCAGCAGTTTCTCCTCTCTGCTTAGCTGCCATGGTGACAGGTTACTTGGCCATGCCATAAATAGACAAACTAGCAGGGCTTTCACTGAGTCTGATCATGAGGACAGGCCCCTGGCTTAGTGCACTGGAGCTGCCGTGTGTGTTTGTGAAAACTGCTGCTTGAGGTTGTTGCCTATGAAGCCGTTGCAGCAAACAGCATTGTGCTTGCATTCACAACAGTGCTAGAGCTTTTAATGGAAGGGCTGGATATAGGAAATGAGGTACTTCATTCTGGTCTATCCAAAACAGAGGACTTTTACCTCCTCTGCCTATTCCCAGGCCATGTTTTGCAAACTCACAGGGCTCCATGAGGATTCAGCTCAGTAGGCAAGTGCTAGTTTGCTGTCTCTGTACCCCTGCAAAGCAGAGATGGTGCCTTAGTGCTGGTGGAATTTGTGTTCCCAAAGCTCAGACTTGGGCACCACCATGCATTCCCCCCCTTCCAAGCATGGCCCATTAACAAGTTGCTGAAATGCCCATATTTAAGATATGTGCCACTATCGTAGGCCCCATCTTATCTTGACTCTCCCAGTTTAGGGACTACAGTGCATGGGATGGTTTTCCAGACTCTTACTCCTCTCCCAGCCACGTGGCATCACAGGGCAGGTGGCCTCTGCAGGGTGCCCTGGCTGTGCTGCTGTCAGCACATCAGCCTGGCTTTTGGGTGAGGAGCACAACATGTACACACCAGTTCCCTTCGAAGAAGGAGCCCTTCTACTTGACCTGAACAACCTGAGGAGCACTGTGGTGGCTGACGTTGTGGAATACCACAGCCCAGCAGAGTCTGAGTCTCTGTCTCCAATTGCAAGTCTCATTGTCCTAGTCCTTGCCCTGTTCTAGCTCTAGTTTAATTTTGTCTTCACAGAGGTGGTGTTCTGTACCTCATGGGTTGTCTCACAAAAAGGCACAAAACCTCGCAGCAGCTTTAAGCTGCAAAGCCCTCTGTTATGACGTGACCCTGCAGGGACATAGGGAACATCCTTCGGAAGGAAGGAAGGAAGGAAGGAAGGTAGGAAGGAAGGAAGGAAGGAAGGTAGGAAGGAAGGAAGGAAGGAAGGTAGGAAGGAAGGAAGGAAGGAAGGTAGGAAGGAAGGAAGGAAGGAAGGTAGGAAGGAAGGAAGGAAGGAAGGTAGGAAGGAAGGAAGGAAGGAAGGTAGGAAGGAAGGAAGGAAGGAAGGTAGGAAGGAAGGAAGGAAGGAAGGTAGGAAGGAAGGAAGGAAGGAAGGTAGGAAGGAAGGAAGGAAGGAAGGTAGGAAGGAAGGAAGGAAGGAAGGTAGGAAGGAAGGAAGGAAGGAAGGTAGGAAGGAAGGAAGGAAGGAAGGTAGGAAGGAAGGAAGGAAGGAAGGTAGGAAGGAAGGAAGGAAGGAAGGTAGGAAGGAAGGAAGGAAGGAAGGTAGGAAGGAAGGAAGGAAGGAAGGTAGGAAGGAAGGAAGGAAGGAAGGTAGGAAGGAAGGAAGGAAGGAAGGTAGGAAGGAAGGAAGGAAGGAAGGTAGGAAGGAAGGAAGGAAGGAAGGTAGGAAGGAAGGAAGGAAGGAAGGTAGGAAGGAAGGAAGGAAGGAAGGTAGGAAGGAAGGAAGGAAGGAAGGTAGGAAGGAAGGAAGGAAGGAAGGTAGGAAGGAAGGAAGGAAGGAAGGTAGGAAGGAAGGAAGGAAGGAAGGTAGGAAGGAAGGAAGGAAGGAAGGTAGGAAGGAAGGAAGGAAGGAAGGTAGGAAGGAAGGAAGGAAGGAAGGTAGGAAGGAAGGAAGGAAGGAAGGTAGGAAGGAAGGAAGGAAGGAAGGTAGGAAGGAAGGAAGGAAGGAAGGTAGGAAGGAAGGAAGGAAGGAAGGTAGGAAGGAAGGAAGGAAGGAAGGTAGGAAGGAAGGAAGGAAGGAAGGTAGGAAGGAAGGAAGGAAGGAAGGTAGGAAGGAAGGAAGGAAGGAAGGTAGGAAGGAAGGAAGGAAGGAAGGAAGGAAGTTTAATTGCACAGATTAGTTACAGCCTTTGTTTTTGATTCCTCATTGGATTAAAATAAAATGGATTCTGGTTGAAGTACATAAGTCTCCAGTTGCTTTCAGTTTAAAAAACATGCAAACAAACAGGAAAAACTCTTTGAACTCCAACTTTATTTCTTTCCCTGAAAGGTCCTGTTACTGTAGAACATGCATTGATGGGAAGCACACACATAACAGAGTGTCCCAGAGCAGTTGTGTATGAAAATGCGGAGTGGCCCTTTGTATGGATTTTCTATGCCCTGATTCACTGGGAGGTGTCCCTGCCCATGCAGAGGGGTTGGAACTAGAAGATGTATAAGGTCCCTTCTGACCCAAACCATTCTGTGATTCTGACACATTGGTGGGCCTGAAACACTTGCAGCAGGATTGAAGTATAAGCTTAGACTGTCTGAATTGGCATCTACACACCTATTGGCTTTGTTACTAGGATTTTTCTTTTTAAATACTGATGTCAAAATAGTAACAGAGAGGCTTTGTGACTAAAGAGTTCAGGATTCTAGGGCTCAGCTGAGTTAGCCATGGGTCCTTCAAATACTTTAAGCAGTTGTGCAATCCCATTGAAGTGGGATCTTTAAATTCATGAAGTTGCCTCGTGTTCCTAATTGCTGTATATATTTGGCCAGGTCTTGAATTCTGTTCTCACTGTGGCTCTGGTAGGTATAACTTCTTCAAAATAATTTTTTCTCAAGCTTGTATTTTTCCTTGATTATAAAGAAAAAAATCCACATGTAATACTGTTGAATGATAAAATTGTCATTGCATTTTGCCATGAGAAGTTCTCCCTTGTATGGTAGTTCCTTATTCAAAATGTGCTAAAGTCAGTGTAAATTGAAGTAATCTGATTCTTCTTATATTAGTTTTGTTATAACTGGTCACAAATAGCTTCCTGCTGTTTGGAGGATTTATTTTGTTTTACTTTTTTTTTTTTTTTTAAATGGCAAATACCTTACCCAAACAATTTTTTTTTCCCCTAAAATTCAATGAGAAATCTCCATTAAAAGGTTGAGTAGCCAGGTCATGTTTTTGTGACCTTTTCTTCTGTAAGCATTGAGTCAAAACACAGATCTGATGTGAAAACGAAAATAGCTTGTCAAGATTTACAACAGCATGTAAAGTCTTGGGACGGGGTAAGTGTGAGTCAGAAAGAAAGGTTCACATGAATCTAGGGGATTTTTGTTTTCCACTGCATGTGGTAGAAAAGTGCTACATGACAAGGTATTTTCAAAAGACGAAAACTCTGCACCCTCTGTCAGAGCTTTCACCAGAAGATGGAAGATACTCTTAGCAGAGAGGAGATAGACTTAAATGGACAGTAGGTTAAATCTGTAAGCTTCTTGCTTTGATTCCGTGTCCAGGGAGTCATCTGGGGCACTCTTGCTAAGCCAGGAGCAAACAGGCACTTCCAGCTGGTTTAGTTCCTTATCTGCTGCGGAGTCAGAAGGGGAGGTAATCCATGGAAATATGGCACAACACTGAAACATCATGGGCAGCTGTAAGCAACATGCTAAACCACTAAACTAAATTTAAGAATTAGCTATTTCCCATTCTCTTGTGAGCGTGATGAAGTCCTTTCAGAAATCGGGCCATTTTGGTGCCATCCAGATGAATGCTGCAGCAGCTCCCTGCCTGTGAGTGTGTCCGTGGGGGTGCACTTACATTAAATGGCCCTTGCCAGAGAAGGTTTGTGGGGTGTCATCTGCACTCAAAGCTGAGTTTTCATTCAGTTGTTTGAGAGCTATCTTGAGCTTTTCTTGGATGTGGTGGCTCTGAGGTTGTCTTTTTTATTATTTTTTATTTACACTTTATTATTTCCGTATTATGCTAAAGCACTCCTAAAGCTTCTGCAGTGCATCTGCTCTTCCTTCTGTATTTGTACATCATGGTCTTAGTGTTGTCTGCTACAACAGTATTTTGGCTTTTATCATGGTTTTCCAGACCAGGGCTAGCTGATATGGTGTTGCTGAAATCACCTTTCTTAATAATCCTGTGACTTCTGTCTTGTAAAATCCAGAATATACTCTCTGATGCTTGAAGTACTGAACTTCAAAAAGCCTTTTTGACTCAACTTATTGCTACATCCCAGATTTGTGTTTCCTTTTTTAAGATTGTTTTTCCCCAGTTAATAACTGGAGCACTTACCTCCACCAATTTTTTAATCTCTGTTGCTTTTCATGTCTGCATTGTGTCTATTAAGCTACCATCATTGCCTCATTGTACAGGCCTTGAAATCTGCAAGTCAGAACAAATTAACATATTCAAAATTGTTTCAGCTATGCTCCAATCTCCAGTCTGGCAAAGGACTGCTACATGAGAATAGCACAGATTTAATGGTCCTGAGTTTTTGACCATCACAAGCAGAAGCACCACTACCCTCTCAAAAATACAAGACCCAGTGGAGCTGCATGCATGGTGTGCATCAGCATGTTCTCCTCAGGGTGGTGTTTGTGAGAATGAGCTCTTCCCTACTTTGTTTGTCTAACTTCTATATGTTTAAGCACTTGAAATTTGCTTTTCTACTTGCTTTGAGAGTAGTTTGGAGAAATAAGAACATTTTTGTTCTAATAGGGTTTGCTTAAAAATCTGCATCTACTTTGGAAATCACAGCACTGCAACATTAGAGCATGGTACTTGCATGTGGAACAGGCCCTTTAAAGGAAGACAAGAAGATACGGGTTGAGAGTGCAGAAGGTAATAGTAGTGTACATGTAATGGTGGTGAACTTATATGATGATGCTTTACTAAATGAGGTCATCATCTAACACACCCTCCCCTCCATGCCTGGGAGCAAATGTGTGGCTTAATTCTGATGAAATATTTGACAGTCAGTGGATGTTTCTTATGTTTACTCCTACAAGTATGGAGGTTAAATCACTTTTGTCAGGATATGAGTAAACTGAAGGTCACTTTGAGCATACTTTAGCATGCCTCAGAGGCACTACTGATAAGGAAAAAGACAAAAGGGCAAAAAACAAAATTAACTTTTAATTTCCCACTAAAACTAGGGCTGTCGGAAATAGGGAGATGACTGAAATCTCTTGTAATATGCAGTACAGAACTATGTCTTTAACATCTTATCTCATCCAGCCCATCACATAGAGTACATAACATTGTGTGTGTCTGTAGATTAATATATATGGATCCTAACACGTAACCCAGAAAAATGTTAGTGACGCCCTTTCATATCTAGTTTCAGTTTAAAATCTTTCTGCCCTAAATTAGATGAATACATAAACAAATCAGATATATTAATTTTCTGTTGAGAATGCTTTGGTGATTGCTTGCAAAGTTATTTGCATGCTGATATAAGGCATTACTTAGCATAATGAGTGGTAATTTTCTCATCCTCAAAGGTATTAGGCTCCCTTACATGTTAGACCTAACTCAGTTACATAGTTGTGTTGCTCTACGTGACTCCCAGGTGTGTATTTGCAAAACTTGTTTTTATCTGATTGGGTTTTACAGAGCCAGCTCAGACCACAGCAGTCAGCATGCAGGTACCAGCCAGGCAGCCCCCACCAGCCTCTAGCACCCACCGCCTCCCACCTGGGAGGCGAAAGCCAGCTGCACCCTCAGAGCCACTCTGCACTGCTGGGGGAAGGTCAGAGGCTTTTGGCCACCCACTGGGTGTTGGTAGGCAACATACATACCTGCAACTACCCTTAATGAGATGCATGGTATGGTACTGGGGTTTTATATTCGGTTTTTGAGAAATGACTAAAACATCCCCTGAGGACAACTGGTGATTATGTTGTGTGCTTGTATGGGATTCCTTTCCCCTCCTCCTCATAAAATTACCTTTGCTCTATATATGTAAGAATGAAGAGTCATAAATGGTAAGAGATGTTATTAACCAATAACTACATTGATCTGAGGCTTCAAAAAGAAGACAGTTTCTAAAAAGCATTTTCCATGTCTGAAGTATGAAAGATTATATTTTTCTGGACCAAGCCACAGAAAGCCTCTTCAATTATTTTGAGGTTTATCGAAGAATATGTTTGTGTTCAGAGTCATTGTCTCTGGAAAAAGAAGACTCGTGTTCATCCAGCAAATAAATAGTGGATAGAAAATTAATTCAAGTCTCCCAGGACAATATTGTGGTTTTGTTTCAGCCTTGATCTGGTCCTGAAACCACTTTGCCTTTTGGCTTTTTGGTTTCTAAGTTTTCTGTACAGAATCATGGAAAGAGTTTAAAGTGCAGTGATGGTCTCTGTAAGTTAGATGAGGAATAGCATGAGACTGACTGAATTTAGATAGTCAACTTTTTAAACTATTATTTGAATTCAAACCAATGACAGGCTGTGAGCCCCGGACTCACTCTCACTTTAATGATCTTAAACTACAAGCTGTTAAAAAATGCATTGTATTTTCTGCTTAAATAGCTTTATGTCTGTCTACATCTTAATTGAAACTATGTGTGGGTATCTGCAAGTACCTTTTGTATGAAGGCCACTATTAAATACTGGTATTGCAAAAGTGTCTCGAAACTACATATTTATTGCATTTTATGGTGTTTGTTCGGAATCTCTCCATTAAACAATTAGGCCTCTAAGGCTTTTACCTGTAAACAGTGTAGGTTCTGTTTTGTTAGCAACAAATGACATAACTGCCTGCCAATTACAAGAAGATCTTGCACTGAGATACAGAGAGGTCAGCATGCATCTGATGGCAGCTTGAGCTTCCCCACATTTCAAAATGGCACAACCTGGTCTGCTGAAACCTCCCGGTATGCGCCCTGTGCAAGGGGGCTGAGGGCATCAAAGCCTTTGCCTTTACAAAGCTGGTGGGAGTGGGAATACTTTGAAGAAGTAAATGGAGCCTTCACAGCCTCTCTGGCAAACCTCTTCAACTGCCTTTCTGCCCTCATGGGGAAAAAGTTTGTCCTTATATCCAGCACAGACCCCTCTTATTTCAACTTTCAGCCATCGTGTCTCATCCTGTCGTGCACTGACGTGCGTGTGGCTCGAGCTCCTCAACCACTGACCTGCTGGTACAGGCAGGTGGCCCTTAGGTCTTCCCAAGGCCATGTCTCCCCCAGTGTGAGCAAGCCCAATCCCCTCAGCCTCCCCTCAGCTAAAAACTACCTCTTTTTGCTTTCCCTGCCTTAGCATATGTTCAGTGAGGGTCGCTCACAGCTGTGTGCCTGCAGATGTTGGGAGGTGAGGAGGATAGCACAAAAAGGACTTCTGAAATGGGATAATTCCTCTGCTACCTGAAATGGCTTCTGCAGCTCAGCAGTGCAGAGAACTGGGTGTCCCAGCTTGGCTGCAGAAAGTGGCACAGGTCGGCTCTAAATTTTTAAGTTAGAAATCATTGTTCAAAGTAAACAAGAACTGTGTGCACACAGCATAGGAATGCAAGTGCAGGATGTTATGCTCCTTCTGCATCATTGTGCTCTAACAGCATAGAAGGTGCTTTCAGAATGTGTCTGATGAAAGGGCCATGAGAAAGATAGAGTGAGTTTCAGCATCTCTTGTTTTTTCTTGAGCTCTACTAGACAACTCTTGAAGTAGGACAGCAATTGCACTGTGCAATCACTTTAGTTCCAGTATATATATAAAAACTTTCACAATGACTAATCATTGACAGGTACAGTTAATAGATACACTGGAAATTTAGAAGATCTGGCTTCAGCAGAGTGCTTGGGTTCTGCAATACTTGCATATACTAGAGGTTCCCAGCATATTTTTATTTCATTTCACTTTGACTTCTGTTGTTGTTCACTGAAAGAAAGTCTCTATCCCTCCCTCTCCCTTCTCTTAGTTTCTATATTGAGTACTGGATATGGTGTTCCCCTTTCACATAAGCCACTGTAATGTCATTAAGTGCTGGCATACTGTGGAACACAAAATAGAAAATCTTGATCTGTGGTTTCCAGAGTACTTACTTGGTGTTTGGTTTTTTTGGGTTTGTTTTGTTTTAAGGGGAGGAACAGTGGGGGAAAAAACCCACTTCCTACGGAAATTTTTTTAAGGGTTCTGGGAAAATCTGCTCAGTATTGAGGTTCTGAAAACACTGGAAAAAAACCCCACAAGAAAATGATTTGAACTTTAGTCTATTCTGGCCTTAAAACCTAGAGGAGTTTGTTTCACACTTTCATCTTTCAACCATGGACAGATGAGACTGGACAGCCAATTAGCAATGATGCATATCCGTTGACTAGACACCTTGGGACAAAGATACAGCTAGTTTTAAATAGCATAATTCCACTGCCTAACCTGAGTTTTCCTCTGCGCTCAACAAGGATACTCCTTGGTGTGTACAAGGGACATGTGGGTACAATTACATGTAGGTCTCCTTTGGAAAAATAAGACAAATACAGAAACAGAAACCTTATTGTCTAAAGGCAGCAGTTGTATAGGAATTGTGAGAGTCTTTGCTAGAGTTGTTACGAAATAATATTGGGGATCGTGGTATAGCTGAATGCTGTTTCTTTCACATTGCATGTGAGACATTCTAGTCAAGCATTCTCTTCCTTGTATATTCTACAAGACATCTGTCTCAAAAGAGCAGCTTACAAATTTGGAAAGAGATTCCATGAAGCAGCTTCCACTGGATATTTCAACTATTCCTTTTTAATCTTTTTTTTTTTTTTTTTTTTAACTCTCTACACATAGATAAGGACCATAAAGCTATTTAACTAATTTTTGCCACCATATAGCTCCATCACATTTTCAGTGCAAGGGTTAGACAATTTAAACAAAAAAAATTACCCTAAAATTTCTCCTGAAATCAATATTTAAAAGTAACACTATGGAATTAGAGAAATAGTATTTATTAGCAGATGTTTAAAAGCTGAGTTCCTCTGATGATCAGTAAGTCAAAATAACAATGGGAAGAGCTTGAGTGGAAGACTAACCATCATCATGCATTTAATTTACATCTTAATGCATTGTTGTTGTTTTTCCTGCACAAGTAAACTACTTCTCAGGATGCACCTGTATAATGAATTTCCATGGGAATAGGTTTATGTCAATTTTTTCCTTGATATGTTAAACATTAGTGGGTCTTCTAGATACAAGGCTGAGATTAAAATAAATGTTGTCTTGCACACTAGGAGCAAAAAGGAATTAGAAGTTTAGGGATCAGACCTCTCCTTTTCTTTTGTGGTATTAAAAAAAAACCAACACCGGGAGATTCAGTGGGTTCAGTTGGTACATAAAAGCCCATGTGCTGGCTACACAGCAACAATCCCAGCTGGGTAGTTCATTATTGGTGTCACACAGTGATGTGTATGTGTGTGAGTGAGCAAACAGACCTCATATATACACCCAGCACATATCTATCAGAGTCCTGCTTCCGCCTATAATTGGGGTCTACAGCAGCATATGAGCTGATAGTCTTCAGTGCTGGGCTGAATATTGCCTACAGCTCTTGATCCATCAACAAAACACCTGCCAACCATGCCACCTCTAAAATCCCCTCCACAACTGGTCTGCACTAAGTTAGTGAAGTCATAAGAGAAATCAGGTGAATATATTTGAAATATGCAAGTGGTGATGACCTTTCTGACTAACACTGACTACGGGTCTGACTGACCTTGGCAGCATGAGAGGGTCATTTTTTGACATGGCTGAACTGTTCTTGAACAATTTATCCAGTGTGCTGGGTACAAACAGTCTTTTCTTCAATATCAGGCATGCATGTCTTATCTTTCTACCTATTCTTTTTTTAAAGAATCTTAGCTATTGTGAAGCAAGCAAGGAAAAACATGTTCTCTATTTATATTGTTTGTTCTCCCCAGCCTCTACTATTCTAACTTGGACAATAACATTTCATGAATGCCTGTTTTTACTCATTTTTCTGCTTGAATGATTTTAAAGGAGTCTCTTTTTTTTTCCCTTCTGCAGCACTTCAGGATGGGGTCTTGGGGTCCGATTCTGTGATGATGACATCGATGGGCCATTTCCAGTTGAGTGAACTGTGTTTAAACATGTAATATTGTCATGTGAATGCAAGGAAAGAAAAAATAACACTTGCCAGTTTCTGAAAGCAGCAGTTCTTGAAAGATGACAGGAGTGAGAGAGAATGCCTAGTAAAACAAATCATAGAATCATAGAATCATTAAGGTTGGAAGAGACCTTAAACATCTTCAAGTTCCAACTCCCCTGCCATGAGCAGGGAACCCCACCACTAGACAAGGTTGCACAAAACCTCATCTAACCTGGCCTCAAAAAACCTCCAGGGATGAGGCATCAACAACCTCCGTGGGCAACCCATTGCAGTTCCTCACCACCCCTCTTCTGATTGGTCTTCTGTGGAAAATTCTACAATATGGGGAAGAAAACAGATTTTTCAGGTATCCAGAATGAAGAATCCAGACAGCTTTGTTTTTTCTTTCTGTGGGTGTCTGTAATTTCCGTGGTGGGTTGTTTAGTTTGGGGGTTTGCATTTTGAGTTGTTGTTGGTTGGTTTTTTTCCAATAGAAGAGGCAAAAGGTGATGTCAGGTTTTGGTTCAAGATGAAGATCAGTTTTTTCTTCTCAGTGGATTATCAATGATGGTCTCTAAAACAGATTTACCCACCTGAATTAGTTGAGCTCCAATGCAGACAGTGACAAATGCAAGTGTGTTTATGTGCAAGATTTCCTTTTTCTAAAGGAAATGTTGTGAAGCCACTGCACATGAAGGATTTCTCTGCAGAAGAAAAACATGGTTATGAATTTTAAGAGAGAGAATCAACTCTTATCAGCTCCAAGCCACTCTTTGTTGCCCTGAGTGTTTTGTTCTTGTGGGGTTTTTTGGGCTTTTTTCCTTCCATTTTACTGTTTCCCACATGGTTTGGGGTAACTCAGAGGCACTGTTATTTTTAGCAGCTGTCAAACATTACATTACAAGAGCTTTTAGATCTGTACTGCTTCTTGTTTTCCTGAACTATTTTTTTTCTTTGTCCTTGCCACGATTTTAAAGTTTCTATCAGTTCTCTATGTTAGAGAAATAGAACATGAAGGTGTAGTAGACAATATTGTAATCATGTCATTTTAGGCAACAATCTAACAATGTGTAATGCTAATTTTAATAACAATTTTGGTGGAGGACATCTAATTCCAGTGTACAGCATGAATCTCAGAAGAAATATACCTGTACAGTCCCATTAGGATGTCCTTGTTTAAAAACCTGGAAAGTAAAGCATAATGCAAATGAAATCAGTTATGTTATGAATAATGTAGGCTACCCATAATTCTTTATAAAAAGTTGCACGTGCTTCTTAAACCTATCTAGATACATTCCTGTTACATGACCCGCATAGCAATGAAAGCCATGGAAGACCAAATGCTATGTGGCAGAAGAAGAGACAAGAGAGGATTATGTTTGGTTGGAGTATTAAGCCAAAGATGCATCTAAATTACACCAAAGTGCCTCCATGTATTCCCCTAGATAAACTCCTTCATTAAATATAACTCCCCTCTCTGCAAGCGGAGGGGCACACAAACTTGTACCTGCTTTCTGACCACAGCTTGGTGTGCTTCTGGGGGTTTTACAACAGCATATTTCCAAAGAGAAGTGCACTTGTGTTTCTGAGGACAGGGTTTGGCTCACAGAGTTACCACAAGCCTATGCCTCTTTATTGTTTCCGAATGAAACGGTTTTTTTGGCTGAGATCCTGCAAAGATTTATGCACATGCTTAATTCTATACTCTGGGACTAATCTCACTGCTTTCAGTGGGACCAGAAGCAATGTGCAAATGTAAGTCATTGCAGCACTTGCTTCTGAAAATCAGTGCGAACAGAAAATAGATTTAAATGTATAACTGGTAATTCAGTCTTTTTTAAGGGAGGAGGGGAGAAGTGTGATAATGCAGAGCTTGAAAATCCTTCTGCAATTAGAGATTATTTCAATACTGGTGTTGAGAGCTTGCTTAAAATAAATTTCACTGCAAAATAAAGTTGATCATAAAAGTTTCTAGGTCTTAACTTGTCAGCGACCAGTGGTAGGAACCCCAAGAAAAAGATTACTTCTATGAGGTTACTATTGACTTGCTTTCTCACTCAGCCTGGTCCAATACTACTACCCCTCTCTGTCTTGCTTTGCAGGATCAGATTTTCAGAGAGAGAAAGTAATTTTTTCAACAATCAAGGATCCGAGAGGGTAATAATGTGGGATTAGAGAAAGAACAGCATGGCTAGCACTTCTTTCTGCAGTATATGCTTCCCGGCCTAGGATATTTTCTTATTATGTCCTCTGTGGCTTGAGATGCTTTCTGAACACCTCACCCACCCACTCGAAAAATTAATATTTTTTTTTTCTTTTTTTGTTAATGTTTTCATTTCTTCAATAAACAATTTCTTCCCTCCCTTACCTAAGCTTCTTCCCTGACTTCTGTATCCTGCAAAGAGTTAGAGACTGGATTTTAACACGGGCAGTCACACCAGGTTTCAGCAGGTTGTCTGCCAACCTGAATGGGAGCCTCCTCAGAGCAGGAAGAGAAAGATCTCAGTAGTGGAAATGCAAACTGATGCAAGTTGTGTGTGACTGGTAGAGTACACAGTGGGGTTGGGAGAGGTAGACTTGTGTATGCTAGGGTTATGCTTCAGGATGGACATAAATGCTGTTGTTTTCTAGTTGCCTGGGGGGAGCAGGAGAAGTGTGGTTTGCATGATACAAGTGGGGCAGGTAGTGAAACTGAGGTAAAGAGAACTAATGAGCCAATGTTCCATGTTCCTTTTTGACTGCATCTCTGCTTTTCTCAGCATCATTTCACAGTTTGCCTTTAAACCCTCCTATTCAGAGAGACTAATGGAGGTTAAGGTAGGGGAAGGGAGTTTACCAGTATGGTAAACAAGGGTGCCAACCTCAGCCTTCTGTACCAAAGGGCTTTTGCTGTTGTGGTGTAATCCTTTGACAGACCAAGCCAAACTCTTTTAATTGGGCAAAGCTCCCATTGACTTGTACTTGATTAACAGCTCTGGAATCTGGTTCCACCCAGTTGGGATGAGAGATGCTTCAGCATTTCAGCTTGGTCCACCAGGACTGATCTCCACAGCTGCTGGTTCCCAGAATTTCCCAGATACTGTTGTGCACTATTTGAGGAGGGAAATTTCTCTTTGAGCAGCTGCAAAATGTTGTACTAGGCATATGGAAAGGCAAAGTCATAGACTGGCAAGCTGGAATGAGGGTTAGGGAAATAACAGAGCACAAACCTCTCTCCTTTCCAGCCCATCTACAGTCTGATTGCCAAGAAATTTAATAGCTTCTTTCCCTTAATTTTTTTTTAATTATTATTTTTTTAACATTATTTTGTTGCTTTTGTAGTTGCCTTTGGGGGTTTGTGCAGTGCAAAGGCCATTGATATTTGGCATAAGTTAAAACTTTCTGTGGTTATGTCTTGATGATACTGCAAGGTTTGGTTTTGTTAGTGGTTTTTTTGTTTGTTTGGGGTGTTTTGCTTTTGTTTTTAATGGAGCCAGCAGACTTGATTGTGAACAGTTTGTAGTGTCTCAAGAAGTTGAAGTTGGAGAGCACCGATGATGCATCGTGGGGTTTTGTGGTAAAGTATGGTCTCCTCTAAGTTACAGCAGGATTAGAAAAGCACTACACTGAGCATACACTTACAGGGGCTGCCTGAAATTGTGTACTTCAGACAGATTGTGAGGTTTCGCCTGGTCTTCCTTGTACGTGGCTTTCTAATTGATGCATGGAGTTTGAAAGTCTGCACATCAGACAGGAACGACTCTGCTGTATGGTTGCTATGCTGTTGCCAAATGCAGGAGTCACTTTACTCAGGAAAAAGTCTGGTCGGTACTGTCTTTTAGAAACAAATTCTCTCTATACCTGCCTAATGAGCACTGGCCCTGTTTTATTATATGTAAACTCAAAGAACACTATTGATCCCCTAAAAAAAAAAAAATAGTCAAACTGCATAGACTGGAAAAATTAGATTGTGCACAGGGTTGTTATTAAAACATCTTAGATATCCTAGTCATCCTTTGAACTAAAAACAAACAAACAAAAGGCCTGCAGGCTGCCTGGTTAACTAAGGAGGGGCAATTAATGAATTGGGTGTGACACTGCACTGTGATTTTTGTGAAAGATTACAAAAGTGGTGTTAAACTTATGGAATCCATAATATTTGGCACAGCGTTTATTGGTTTTAAGTTCATCTTCTTGATTCATGTCTGAACTGTCCCATGAACATATAATGGACAGGACAAACTTCTTATGTAACACTTTCTCAGTATCTTCACTTAATTTACTGTATAAATACTAAAAGGCTAAGCAAGAAAATGTAAACATGAACATTATTTGGTTTCTACTACAGAATTATTGATTATATGGAAGATGAAGTGCTTGCATATTATGCTTGATCATTAAAACCTTGCAGCACGTCTCCTTAATGGTCACTCCTTTACGTTGAGCAGTAACATGACTTGAATGAAGACTTTCAGGGTTTAGCAAATGAGGAACATGCAGGCTTGGATTTCAGAGGAGCTCATGCTCTGTTAGCTCTTCTGTGTTGATGGTGACATACTCCTGTCATGTTCACCATCTGTGCTTGAGAATTGCCTTTTGAGCAACAACAGCCTAAAACTGGCTGAAATTGCTCTGGGGTCAGTATCTTTATCCTTCCTCTGTGAAGGAACCTGGATCCCTCCATCCTCTCTATGGACCACAAAGTATTTCCATTCCTTTTGTTTAAAGACTGTAATTCCCACTGTTTGTTTGTTCAGCTTCTTTCCAATCCAGAAAGGTGTAAAGACCAGGTATGATAAATGTTTGAATTGTATGCATAAAAGGCTGGACACTAACTCTGGGGACAGAAGTAGATATAAACAAATGGATTTATACGGAACACATATATATTTGATTTGATACTCAATATCACCAGGGAAATAATTCTGGTTTGTTTTTTTATTAAAAATAAGCTGATACTTTGGCCTAATCCTCTGAATTTCTGGAGTTATATACCATCTGAAGAGTGATTTAATAGAAAAGCAAGGAATACTTTTCCTTTGTTAGAAATCTGTCTCCCTTGATATGCAGCTGTTATAGTGCCAAAAAGAACAGATGTGGGAACAAGAAACTGGAGAACATAAGAACATGCCATAAAGTAGATTGTTCCATACCCAGAAACATATATTTCTCACATGAAATGCTTGTATGCCTGATACATAGCTTGCACCAATTTAGATTATAGCTCCTGATACTCTGCATGGATGGAAGCAAGTCTGGGTACACTGAGGGACGGTCTGATCTCATTTATGATAACTTTATTTTTACATACATACTTCTCTGAAGCTGGTCCCATCTGTGAGGCCTTGCAGTGTTAAATCAGGTGAAGCAGGTTCACCTTAGTATAGAAACTGCTGCCACACCTCAAACGCACTCTGGCTCTGCTCTGTCTGTTCTATAACTTACAGCAGCACTTTTGCTGGGATAGTATAAAAAGACAGGGAGGAACAAGTAAGTTACAGCAGTGCAGTCCCTTTTATGGGGCTGCTATGCCTGGCTGTGAAGGGATTCTTTACTCTGCCGCCTTTTATTTTACAGCATCCACTTGGTGTTCCACTTTACTGCCAGTTTTTCAGGAGTGTTAGTTTGTTATTGATGTTGTCCATGAATTGCAGTTTTAATTGATGGAGATCTTATGTGGGCGAAGAAAGCGTCTGATGTGTCTGCATGTCATGGTCATCACTATTTCTCAGTGCTGTTCTACAGTAAATGTACTCCTTCACTTCTGACAGTGCAGATGTAGATACTGAGCTCATTGATTAGATGTAGATTCATGCCAGTCTTTCAAAAAGCAAATACATTTACATTTCCCAGGGAATGTTTTAAATTTTTTAAAGTTTCACCAGTAGATGAATTGCTATTAATGCTGTTTTGCTTTAGGGTCTTAACCTTTGATTATACAGGACATCCCTAGCAGCAAATGGTAGTTCTGAGAGTCCAAGGTCTGTCCCTATGTAATTAATTCCTCTCTTTATATTTTTAGAGTGGTGGAATAATGAAAAATATTTTATTAACAGTATATTTGTGAATCTTTTCTGAGTCTGATTCATGCATAAAAGTTGGAACTGACATGCTTCTCAGCTACTAATTTTTCAGCAAGCCCCTTCCTTTCAGCAAAGAGGCCTCCTGTTTTGAAGCAATAATTGTCTCTTCCAAATATCTGGCCAAATCAAATACTGGTGCAGATCAGTATAGTTCCATTGTCTGTAGCAGAGTAATGCCCCTTCCTGTTGCCCAAGGCTTTGACAAAAATTAACGGGAAAGTTATACTTGATTTTATGTGACTTTTTATCTTTTAGCTGAATTAAACCCATTTGGCAATTCCTTACACTGTGTTTGGTGCTGGGTTTTCCTGGTTGCTCGATAGGGTCTTTTTAATACAAAATTCTATTAGATCATCAGTGTCGAAAGACATATTACACTGGTATACTGGAAGAGAGGTAGAAACAGAAATGTATATCATTTCCAAAAATGAACATTAAAAAATAGGTTTCATCTGATTTGCCCTGTTGGGACATGTGATTTTGCTTAAGAAAAAACAAAAACAACTCGCAACAACAAAAATATACAAACATCAGCTCCCTGAAGCAGAGCACACAGAAAATGTAACGACTCAGTAGGAGGCATAATACAGATATGCTTCATGTAGTAATCCCTTTGATTCCTTTTCTTTCATGTGCAGTGTTATAATTTATGATTCTAGCATTTGTTTGCATGTCTCTAACTATGATGTTTACTCCAAGGAATTGTTTTGTGATGGCTGATTGCCCCAAATCAAGGATGGCTAGATAACCTTGCCTTTAGCTAAAATAGCTTGGTGTTTTTTCAGCAGACAAAATACAATTATTGATAGAATACAAAAATCCACTATTTTTCTTTATTCAGTAACCTGCAGAGGAAATAAAATGAAATCTGACCTCCTATAGTATATTCTAACACAATAGTCACAATCTAGCTGAGAAATCTGATTCCCTGGATGAAATACAAAATAAAAATGCTTCTGCTTGTTTTTACCTCTTTACAATGTATTCAGAGACCAAGTAGAATCACATTAAGTTGGAGACTAGAGATACAATTAAAAACATGGTATTCTTTTTATTCTTAGAAATCTTCACTTAAAATAAAAATTTGGACAGGCTTAAGCAAACATGTTGGTGAACGACGAAAGGCATCTGCCAGAGATGTGACTGCTGTCATAATTTTGATGTACATATCAATATATCTATATGCTACAGTTACTATTTTTTATTTTAAAAAGTTAGACCAGATACATTGCAAAATGCATCTTTCTGTTTGTCTGGGGTTTTTTGCTGGTTTGGTATTTCATAAGTGTAGGAAAAAAATAGTGCTATAAGGAGTAAAAGTTATGAAGTCTTATTTCCTATACGCTTGTGCTTAATATGTGGACTTTCTTGCATGTAATAAATTAAAATGGCAAGTTACCTGCTGCTGAAGCATTATCTTTCTTCTGCCCCACCATCTATACATGTACAAAGCTCGAGCAGACACAATATCCTTATAACCACTACCATTTCTGTCAAAACCTCATTGAAATTGCCCCGTAAAATTGGAAGGTATTTGTAAGATAGACAAATGGATAGAAACTCCTGTACAGGCGGTTGTATAAATTTGCTTTCTTAAGAAGGTGGACTGATAATAAAACCTGACTTGCTAAATTCAAGCTGCTTCAACTGTATGTTAGAGTAGATAACCTGTGCCTCTGTTTGCCATGCAGTCAAGAAGTGAGAGCAGCCCTATTATTGCCAAATTTGATTTGCTGCAACTCTGAACTGTTGTTCCACTTCTAGGAGATCTCTGAATGGATTTTATTCTGCAATAATATCAGCTGGACAGTGACTGATTTGGTTCTGCTTTTTTTTCTTCCCTATTGGGTAAGAGTCTTGGAGATTTCAAAAAATGTTTCTTTGATAGCATTAACTGAAAGGCTGGGAGTGGGAAATCAACTGTTTATCCTCTCTCAATCCTTCTCTTCTGCTCATCAGCAGAATTCAGAGAATTTGAGTTGCTGTGTTTCAATTTTGATGATATATTTCTTTCCAATGCAATTCTTGAAATGACAAGTGTTACCTGAGTAACTTGCCACGGCCGGCAGAGCAAGGCTCACCACCAGCTGAGCAAGCACATGTGCTTCTGCAGCAATTGGGTACCTGGACGACTCCAAGCCACCCACTGTTGGGAGGGTGAAGCTCTCACACTAAAACCTAAGTGACTTGATGACGTTACCCAAGTGGGATCTTCTGAAATGAGAAATAGCATTTCTATCTGAGATCTACTATATTTGCTCGGTATGGTTTCTCAGAAGGTACACTTGAGAAAAGAGTGTGCATTCCAAAAGCAGTTGAAGAGCAAAAGAAAAATAAAGAGATGTATATTAGGTCTTTCCTCCAGGCCCCTTCCCCTCTACGTGTGTCCTGACAGGAATCCTAAAGCTGGAATCTCTACTGGTGAGGCAGAGGCACTGGCGGGAGGTGTGTAGGTGTTCTGGCAAGGCCCTGCAGAGCTGTCATTGCTTCTTCTGCTTATCCACAGCTCCCCCACTCCCCACTGTTGGGGAGGAAGAAGCTTCTGGCAGTTGCAACTGGAGGGGCTAGGTTTTCTCCTTCTTTTTCTTCCCATCTCTTTAATGCTATCCTGCTGGCATTTTTGGCTGAGTTTCCTTCTTGCTTGAACTACCCCTGCTATACAACTGGAAAAAAGAATTTTCTGCTTTGAGTTTTTTGTCTGTCTTACATTGAGCATCCATTCAGGTAGCTGTTTCTTGTGATCATTGTGGCTCATGGCACCTCTGGATCATGCTTTTCCTTCTGCTTCATGGGCCTAGGGAATAGCAAACAATCCTTCAGGGAGACCCCAGACACTTTAAGATGTGCTGTGATGAATAGTCTGTGTCTGATGCTTAGAATCATAGAATCGTTTAGGTTAGAAAGACCTTTAAGATCACCAAGTTCAACAGTTAACCTAACCAAGTCCTTGTGATGGCATTAGGCAACTGTGGTTGCTCCCGATTTTTTGAGCTGCTTAAAGATGTGTACTGGAGTCTCTGGCTCCTGCACTTGATGGTTGCTGATCCACTATAAAACTGCCATTCAGACCTGTTGAGCTATGTCTACACAACAGAGTTGAGCAGGCCTGTCTTGCTCAGGGTTACACAGATCAGTGTTGTCCAACCAGTAGGCACCTAGATGCAGCTGAAACTTTTTACTGGGGTGGTTTGTTGGTAATAGCTCAGCAGCAGTGGCAACTGGAAGGGTGGAGCTCACCACAGGGGAGTTGCTACTGTCTTGTTCCTCCATTAAGTGAAAACTGCTGGTGTAGTAGAGCAGTGTTCCTGTATCAGCAAGGAACTGCTTTGGTATCATTTTAGACTCCACAGATTGCTTGCTGGAAGGAGTAACCTAAAGAACAATCAGAGCTGTCCTGATGAATGTTCTGTACAAGACCTGTTTGCCTCTGAGGGACTGAAACTGGTCACTTCCACTACCCCATCATGTGCAGAGCCTGCACAGGAATACACCAAACCACTGGTGGTTTTAGAGGTTTAATCAGAAGCAGTCAACCTGTGAGGCTGGGGTACCACCAAGATTCTCATCAGGCTGGTTTTATTTACTGCTAATACTTCAATACTTGGGATGAGTATAACCAGGGGCTACCCAAAGCATCTCCTGGAATAACTTGCTCACTAGCTTAAGCCTTGTGAATGTTTTCTGCTGCGTTCCTGTCTTTTTTTCAGTCCTGTAAGACGTTTATGCTTCAGCCAGTTAAAACAATTTCCTGGTCTCATGTCTGCTAGTAGTCCTTAACCACAAACATGCTTTAGCTGTACAAACTAAAGTATGTGAATATTGGCTTACTGCTATATGTGTATCTTCCTCTTTAGATGTACCTAGCCAGCTAGGGAAGGTTCCCTAAAATGTGGATCTTGATGAGAAAGAGAGAAAGAAAAACAACAAAACCACACAAAAAAACCCCATCCCTAAAATGTGGATCTTGATGAGAAAGAGAAAGAGAAAGAAAAATAACAAAACCACACAAAAAAACCCCCAAACCAGAGAATTTTACTGAAGAGGATAACTAACTGTCCTAGCTACTGACCTCTCTGAGAAGCTTATCAAGCAAATACTGAATAGTCTTTGAACTTGCCTTTAACACAGGCACTGATACTGGGCTCATCAGTGCTGCAGAATTACAGTATACTTCAGGGAACTGTTTATCACTGTGATCCTCAAAAACAGAATGACTGGAATGGTTAGAGGCAAATATCAACCGTTTTGTCCTGGCGTGGGCTGGGTTTTCAAAACTTATGAAAGCAATGTTCTGTTTTGCTTTACGTGTGTTATCCTGCCTGCTATTATCTTTCAGAATCTGGAAAGTAATATTACATTTACTGTATTGTATAAAAAGTACATCCTGTGTTTATTCAGATTTTTTTTATTTCCACTCAGTATTTGTGTCTGCACAGGTGAGGTACATCCAAACTCATGTAACTCATGGCTTGGTTTCTTATACATCTACCACCCTGGGGCCTCTTTAGCTCTAGGATTTTGTGAACCCTTTACTGAAGTGATTATTTCAATAGACTAAGCACTGAACTGTGGAGTCAGATTGTTTTAGAACCCAACAACAAATTTGTATTATTAATGTAACAAACAGCAGCAGGAAGAATATTTTACTTTTAGAAATTACTTTCATTTCCAAATAATTTCAGAAGTTAATTCACTGATCTCTGATTCCTTCCACATCTGGAATGGAGCACTGCTGTTAGATTAGATGATTTATTGAAGGCAAAACACTGGCACTCTTAAAGATCACACTTACATGAATGAGATATGTTGCTGCTATACACATTTTGACCATACTATTCCAACATGAAACTGGAAGGAAAATAAAATAATTACAACAGGTGGCATCAGGAGAAGCAGTATCCTCCTCTCTAAACATGGAGAATTTTATATACTACCTCCTCCTGTGTGATTATTTTTTTTTGGAGAACAGCTGCCCATGGACCTGGCAGCATTCCAGCTGTAGGACATTATTAACATGCCCTGATCATCACTCATTTCTGCCTACACTTTAGGCATACATGCTTGAAATGTTCATTTCGTCAGCTTTTTGGGTCAACAGGAGACTGGAGCCTATGTGGAAGTGAGATGAGTGTACTTCTATAATGAATATGACTTCTTACTTCACACATTCTTGTTGCAGTTTCCTTCTTTCAGGGGGACTTCACTCGAGTTAGCAAAGCCAACGAGGGGATCCCTTGGCTTGAAGATCAAGTTGCAATGCAGAGCTCTTTTATTTAGCAGTCCTGGTTAAATAATCTTCAGCAGCTAAAATAAGACCCGTATCTTTTTTCAGAAAGGTGGGTTTCTGAGTGCTTGAGTTTTGCTGAGTGACTGAAGTAGAGATACCACAGATAATCCTAACATTTCTGTGTGGTCTTATGAAATTACATCTGTAACCCCTTCCCCCTCCAAGAGGTCAGTACATCATCACATCTTAGTTGAAAGGTTTTTGGAAGGGTTACAAAAATAACTCTGTTACACTCATTGAAACGTGACTGACTTGGAAATAAAACCTATGCTAGAGAACCGTAAGACACAGATGAGTTACAGGTGTCTCAGATTTTGGATGTGCTTTTTGGTCTCTCTTTGCCCTTCAAAAGCATTATGTAATTGTCAGAATGAATCAATCAGTTATGCATATATGGAAAAAGCAAAACAGGAAGGTTTGTTGCTTGAGAGCAAAACCAAAAAAAACCAAACAACCAATAATCCTTTTCTTCTTGGTCCCACAGTAGACATATTTGATGGTGTTATAGCTTGCTCTTTTCCTTCTTGTTCCACGGGAGGATGTCTGTCGGTCCCTGGTGCTGCACTCCCACAGCCATGAGTGGGGCTGGCTTCTCCTTTGAGCAGGGCTGCTGTGTTCAGAGCCTGAATGAGCCCAGGAACCTTGAACCCTTGGTACAGGAGGAGCAAGTTGTGATTTTGCAGTGAAAAACAGTGATAAATGCTCCACTCCAGCAGTTGGTTGTGCTTTCAATGCTTTCTTGAAGAAAAAAAAAAAAAAAAAAAAAAAAAAAAAAAAAAAAAAAAAAAAAGGATTAATATAATAGCAGAAAACTGGCATGTTTAGGTTTTGGTTTACGTCATTTTTGAGAATCTTGGTGACTCAGTAGCTGCTCCTGAGAGCTCCAATATCGCCTGGACAATCAGTGCTCAGACAGAGGAGCTTTATGTTTCCTTCAGTGTTAAAGTACAAGAGCTACCTGCCTCACTGGTGAATGTGATTAATTGTCACTTGTCTGTAGTAGAGGAGTTATGGCCTGCTGGCTTTTCCTGCTGGCTTGTCTGCCTTGCCTCTTGTACAAGGCCATGAAAATGAGAGGAGGGGACGCTACTGTAGGATTTATCGGTACGATGCTGATAAATAGTGAAATGCGCATGTATAAATACACTTCTCCTTTTTAAACTGATGTGCATCCACAAATAAGAAGATTATCATAAAGCATGGGCTAAATCTCCTAATTTTTTTCACAGAGAGGAGTTGTCATGAAAAACAGATAAGTTTCAAAAATTACTGCTTTGCCAAATGCAACATTTCTATATCTACACGCCAGTGTGGATCCAGCACTGACATCCTAACAGCAACAGAACAAAATCTTTGTCTTTTAATACAAGTGTTTACTCTTTGTTTCCTAAATAGCTGTTCAAGACGTGATTCTGTTGATGAGTATTCATTGGGTTTTGTTCAGAAGAATTATTTTCTGAATTCTTCCTGTGACATGGGCTGTGGAAAAAGTAGTAGGGCTGCCTTGTTACTGAAAATCTCTCTCTTTTTTATTTTTTTTTGACATTTCATATAAAGTGCATGTAAAATTATTATATTAAATTTTTTAAAACCCACAAAAAATGAAAACAAAAAGCTAGTGAGTAGTTATTACTTATTTGAAAATAAAAAGAAGTCCCTTCAAAAGATTTTCATCCTCATCATCATATTCAGTTCTTATATTTGCTGCTTTCTAAGCACAGAAAACTCCCCATTTTTATACTTGTTAGGTTTCTGGATTATACCCCAAGAAGTCTACGATATAATCCTAGCTGTGTTATAAGCTTGTGGCCACAAAATGATGATCTTTTTATTTTGGACTGAGTAATTTTAACACCAGAGCTGGGATCCGCATCAGGTCTCCCCCACTCTACACTTTTCTCTTGCTCTTCATTTTTACATTATTAGTATTTTATTCTGTGTGTCCTTCTTAGCCTGCTCTTCTGACAGCCCAGCTGGTACTATTCATAATTGGCAGGCCATTCAGGGCTTAGGCAAAAATAGCTATAAATTAAAACACGACTGACTGACCACTCTCTCCCCTGCCTTGCACCTTCTGTAGATATTCCTTGTGTGGAAAATGAGTAAAGAATTATATCGTTCTGATCTAGTAAGGTTTTATGCATGCTTTGAGCTGGTACTGTATAGACACAGAGCCAATTGTTTGCATTAAGGCTCATGTGCTAGTTATTCCTCTGGTTCGCACTTTCCACTTTTGGTATATTTAATTAATTCAAATTATTTCTAATATTAATAATATATCCATCTTCCTTCTATTTCATCCCAGAGGGACCCTATAATGAAAGTTAAAATTAGGTATGTTATTACAGTATCTGCTAAGCATTAGGAGCCTGATTATTCTAGATAGTGATATCTGGAGAGTTTACTAGTAATTTTAGATAGTGATGCATCTAGATAGTGAGTTGGATTGAGGGAGTCAGGGGGGAAGTGTCAAGCTATTACAAGCTCTGTAACAGCAGCTCTGGAAACCTCAATGGTGATTTAATAATGAAAAAGACTATAAAAACATTTTTTTAAAATCCAAATCTAACAATGGTCCCTACCTGTAAAAAGACTGATTAATAAAGTGTTTCTAAATGCTAATTATTAAAATGAAAGACTGATAATTAGTCTGTTTAATTATCAACCAGCTTTCAGAACTGACCTTACATCCATTTTCTTTGTTTTGGAAAGGATGCTGGGCAGCGGGAGAAGGCTGCTGTAGCCTTCCTCACTGCACAGACACATTCTGTGAGGTGTAAGCCCCACAACTGGTACCGTCACTCAGACAGAAAGTCTGACAGGTTCATATCGAATGAAAAGAAGACATACTTAACTTTGACCTGATCTAAAACCAAAAGGTTCTGGGAAATTTTGACCTGGTTTTGGCATCTGTTTAGTTGACTGTGAGGTATTTAGATTCTGTACCTAGTTAAAGAGGTGATTCTTTTTTCTAGCAGAAGGTTCACAAAGCAGTCTGTGTCCAATGTCCTGGTCTAGCATCTGTAAATGAGGTCACAGCTCTCCTAAGTCTGCATTTTGATAGTACTTCTGGACTAATGGCTTTCCTTAGAGCAAGCATCCAATTTCTTTTAAATCCTTCTAGGTCCAGTTGACCCAGGAGAAGGAATTCTTTGCAAGAATTTTCCGTTCCTCATGTATCCAACCATTGTACAAACAAAGTGAAGAACTCAGCCCCTATGAGTAAATTACTGTGTTTGGTATAAATGTGTTCAGACTTTAGCAATTACAAAATGTGCAGTCGTTTTCATTCTCCCCTCTCCCAGGAGCTCTTGCTCAGAGAAGAATTTCTGGGATGAGCTTTGACTAGCTGTTATCAGAGCTTTCTGTCTTCACATACACTGTTTTTCATACATGCTTGCTGGCATATTTGTTATGTTCACTGGGTAATTGCTGTTCTGTTCTGCACAGAGACCTTGATCTGCCACTGAGGCAACTGCAGTTCCTATGCTGAAGGTAGAAGCTTCTTTTTGAAGGCTGCCATAAAGCTCCTATTCTTGCAGAAGGTAATGATTTCAAAGCCTTAAGGAAAGCTGTCAGTGGGATGAGGCTGAATATTGCCTTAAGGCACATAGGTATATTTTTATTTTATATATATATATTTTAATATATTTTTAAATTAATTAGTACAGACTGCATCTTCTCAAGACTTGGAACACTATGAATATCCTCAAAGTGGATTTGCTGTCAGGGGCTGGTGTGGAGGATCAAAGGTGCAAAATAGATTAATTACTGCATGGACCAGCCTCAAAGAACTGAGAGTCATAGAACACAGAAGTCAGTGATGGTTTTTTGATTTGTTGTGTAATCTGTTTTGAATGCCTGTCAGAGCTCTGCTGTGACTGGTTTTGTTGAGCAGTCAACTATGCTTAATGCATAGTTGACTGGCTTATCGTAAAGTTGAAGGTATATATTCTATGTTGGGGTTACACTGAATTGAAAGCCCATTTTAGCATGTAGTTAGCTTCACACAATTTCTTTGTTGCAGAAGAGGACAGAGTTTGAAAATGTGAGCTTTTTAGATTGGTTCTGTGTGTTTGACAGCAATTTCTTTTACTTCTTTGAAGAGTGTATGATAGTTTTGATTGGACTGAAAAAAAAAGGATAAAGAAGGAATTAATGTTTTGTGGTGCCCTGTTGTAAAATTGATGGCTGACTTTTGGGGGACTGTGCTTCCTTTCACTGTTTCTGATGCTGGGGAAACAGACTTCAGTTCTCCCTAGGTTTGTGTTTGGTGAGACTGTGCAACTTGAAGATCTCTCACAGAGGAATGAGGGGAGGGATGTGAAGTGGATGGGTTAGAGAAATTGGAGGGAAATTACTTCTATGTGCTCCTTACTACCGTGTTCTTCTGCCTTTTCTGTCTTTTTAAGGGGTTGCATTTGGTCCTAGTGAGCCTGCTGTCTTGGCTCCTGTGTGTCTGCTTTTCCTGCATGCTAGAATGCTTGCTTAAACAAGGTTAAGAGTGTGAGAGATGGGGAAAATATGTTCCTATTGTTTGGTAGTGGGTGAATACCTGAATAGACTCCAGGTGAGCCACCTTCTAGACTCATCAGCCTGTTGCCACACCTGAACTAATTAGCCTCACAGAGATACTTTTATTTACTCTGAAGTACTCCCCAGAATTGGTGGTGTCTGTCTAGGAAGAAGAGTTTAAATCATTCAAGTAACCCCTTTTTCATACTCATTTTCTGTTAGAATTATTGGAATCTTTTTTTTTCTATGTAATATTGAGAGCAAACTGATAATTGTAGCTTTCATAAACTGTTGGTGCCATTGCTCTTTCTAGGTTAAATGATTTATGATGTTTTACCATAGCCTTATAAACAGGAAAAGCCAGCCAAAAGACAGAAGAGATACTAATTAGAGAATGATAGAAATACAAATTTAAAGCAACCACAGCAGAGCAGAGAATTTAAACAAAAGAGCATCCCTTTCATTACAACCTAAGTCTTAATTATATACACTAAGTCTCCTATTATACCCTAAGTTTAATTGCAGAAAACAGGGGATAGGAAAATTAAGCCTTCGAAGCCGTATTTGGCAGAAGCTCTGGAATGGGATTGCCATTAGAGGAGAAAGTAGGAAGAAAGCCCTCCTGAGGAGCTCCTAAGAGAGATCAGGACACTGACTTGGTGAAGGGAAGATGAGCAGGACCTGGAGCTCCTATCACCAAGGAACAGGACAGAAGTAAGTTGGTAAGTGCAGGCTGGAGCTGGATGCCCTCTGCAGTAGCTGAGGGAGAAGGTGACAGTGAAGTACAATCTGGTGATGTGTTTTAGTGTTTTTTCATTTTCAAAAATGTTTAACTCTGCGTTGGTGCTGTGTATTTGTAACAGGATGCCTTAACAGGCTCCCAAATTGTCTGTCAGCCACTATGAATGGTGTTCTCTTGAGCATATGTTCAAGGAAACGCTTTTTCGGGTGATTTGTAGCATCAGATGCTGATGTTACAGAAGGAACATTTTTAGTAAATCATGAAAGGATATAGAATGCAACTCCGGAGTATTTCCCAATATTCTCAAATAATAGCAAGATTTCTGCTAGGTGAGGGGACTCTCTCCCACACATGGCTTCCTCCTGCAAGCTATCTCCTGCAGGCAGCATTTTGCTTTGTTTCCTTTCTTCCCACTCTCCCCAAACTGGCGACTGAGGAGGGACATACCCTGCTCGGGTACAGGGCTATGACCAGTCCTGTTAGCTGTCTTTTCTTCCAAGGAATCCTGGACTTCATCTGTTGTCCTTAGTTGTAGGGTGTTTTTTTTCTTCTCTCCAAATACACTGGATTGCCACACTAGTTTAAGTTGAGTCTGCTCTTGTGAGTGTATTTATTAAGTCTGAAAAATAAAAGCATCCCTTTTCTCTCTCCACTTAATACAAACAGTAAACAGAAAAACATATGCTACATAATCATGAGGGCTTAAGCCCCCACAGTCCATTAACTGAAAGCAGATTCCTCAGAGTTTCAGGAGTTAGGGTGGTCTTTCTGGGTTTGGGTTTCTCTGTGTATGTAGTTTGAGCCAAAAGTTTTTTTTAATTAAAAGTAGGTGGATTTTTAATTAAAAAAAAAAGCTCTTATCAAACAATCTTTGGTATATATTTTGAATTGTTGCTTCAAATAATGAGAATCTTATATAATTTCTCAAAAAAAGGAAAGTATTTTTCATAACAATATTTTTTAATTGCATTTTTTAAAAGCCTTGCCTGTCTCACCTGAACTTAAGCACCCAGGAAAATCGATGCTAGCAGGCACTCTAATATTTATTTATGTCTCCATAATATCTCAGTATTTCAATGCTTAATATTACCTACCTGTGTTTTCTCTATAGGTAGAAAAATATCCTCTGTCTTCCCTTTTCTTCACATGAAGTGACAAAGACAATTAGTCTTATCTCTTCAAACCTCTTTTTAAATGCATCAGGTCCAAGGTCATGCAGGAATTATATGGTGGTGTCAGGAGCTAAACTTCTAGACGTAGTCACTGTACCTCACTCCTCTTCCCCCAGCTGAAGGGTCTCCAAAAGGGATTTGGAAAACTTCATACTGCAAGCAAAAGCTTCCTGTGGATGCTTTCCCTCTGCTGCTTCTGATGCAATTTTGGTAGAGATTGTTTATCATCTCCTTTAGTAGCAGTTTGTATTAAATCTGAAAATTCTCAGTGAGAGAGCAGTTAGGTAGAGACTCAGAAAACACTGTGTGTGGAAATAGAAGGTCTCTACCTCCATTTTTAGTACTGTGGATTGTCATGGGCTCTGTTTCCAGCTGACAGAGGTATTAGATGAGTCCCCATGCAACTCTATTCCCAACTAAGCTCACAGAGCTGAAGGTCTGCTATCATTATTCCCAGCTGCCTTTCAAAAAAACAGATTGTGTCCATTGCAGCTACCTATTTAGGAACATTCAGAGAACACAGCTGGATTCTTTACCCATACAGCACTAAAACTAGGACTTTGGTTTATCATAGATTAAAAAATATATATATACATAAATTCTTCTTTTATTACATTATACAGTTCCACATCTGAAGTACAAAATGTATCTGTGACACTGAGACGTATTTGAAGGCCTCTGCCTTTTTCTTTTTTAATGCATTGGTTTGCCCTCAGTACAGGATCTCTTTGCCAAAACTATTGGTATGAAAAGCCATCCAGCACTTTCCTAGAGAAAGAGGCTTAGAGTGAGCTGCTGTTATGTTGTCCTGGAGTGGGAGACACAAAGCAAAGTCTGGCTGACATTTCTAAGGAACAATTGTGTGTTTCCACATCTCTATTTCCCTTTGCATAATTTGTGGTATCTGAATTAAGTTTCATGACATATTAACACTTTGAAGCTGAGTTAATATACTGTGTTGTATGATAAATTATGTATGACTTTGGGCATTAATTGTGCTAGAGCATCAGCAGCCACAGACTTTAAAATGTCTCTTTCAGTGACAGAAATCCTAAATAATACTGAAACCAAATTCTGTTGGCATAATTTTATTTGTATTATTTGTCCCATTACAACATCTCTTACTTGCAAAACCACTCATGTTCAAACCATCCAGCTTCCTCTTCTCTCCCGCATGTACTTGTCATAAAGTCCACGTTCCACGTCTTTCACATTACTAATATTCCCATGGTGCTGCATGGTAATTTTAGTTTGCAACATCAGAAGTGTCAGGATTATATTAGCTTTGCTGAGCCTGGGCACTATGATAGGACAAAAGAACAATGATGAGCATTAACATTTATAATAAGAATGTGCTACAAAGAAGAAAAAGAACCAAGAAGAAAACAAACCTCACTGTGTTGTTTTTTCTTCTTCTGTATTTGTATTTCGTGCTTTCAAATACAGCTGAGATCCAGCATGTTTTATCAGAAGCTGTCTTGTAAACTATACATTGGTCTGACAGTGGACACCATATATATATAGGCAAATATGCAGTCAGAGGTTTATTGGTCTTAATATAACTCATCTTAAGCCTGATTACTTTGTTTCAAAATTAGACTCTTAGAACATATTAATTATAGACATATCCCCAGACAACATGGCTGTCCATGGGGGATTTCTGCCCTTAACTCTGATTAGTGTTAATAGGAGCTATCCATGTAAATTCCTAGATGACCAAAAAGAGAAATAATTCTCTGCTAGCTAGATTTTTTTTGGGGGTACAGAATGATATTGAAGTGTTCTGGGAGGGAACTGGTAGACTGCTTGAAAGTTCTAGACCAAAACCTTTCCTCTCTGTGGTAGATTCTGGATCTGATAAAAAAAACCAAAACATTACAAGGCCATACACAACATTGTATATGTTTAAGTTTATATATAAAGTGATAGTTCTTTTTGTTTGGTTGGGGTTTTTGGTTGTTTGTTTGGTTTTTTTTCTAACCTGAAGTAGACATTAGGGAATATATATGTACTTTTTTCCTGGAAGCACTGGACTGAGGAATGCCAGTATTATATAAATGATGTCTATGTGACCAGGTGTATGTGCTAATTATCTACTTGCCATGATTCTCCCACCTCGGACTACTCGGGAAAAAATAATCTAATTTGGAATTAGGAATAAGAACAATTTGTAGACAGAGGAGGTGGCTTGTACTAGAAGCTAGATAAACTTAAAGATTATTTGGCCTGTGTTGACTGAGACTTCTGGGCTCTAAGCTTACAATAATTAAAATAGTTTCTTAGTGATGGAGAATTTACTGTGTCTTTTGACAATTCATCTCAGCAGCTAATTATACTTAAAACGTGTGTTTTATCTTTGGATTGAACTTGCAAATATTGGCTTCTGTTGTGTGTCTGCCCACTAATTTAGAGTCTTCTGAAATATCTTCTTGTCTAGTCCCTTAAAGACTATAATCTCTTCTTTGAAGCAAAACACATTTAGTTCAATGTCTCATTGGAAGGAGCCTTTTTTTTTTTTTTTTTTTCAGACCTGAATAATTCTTGTTGCCTCTTTCCAAGTTTATTAGTTTTATTTATTTATTTTTAATTATAGGTATTGTAGCTTCCCAAAGCCTTGCCTGCTTTGTTCACAGAGATGTTATAGTTCACTTCATTAATGTTCACGTCCGTGTCTGTCCCTAGCTAAGCAAATGGTACAGGTCTTCATGCCTGCCCTTACGGAGAGACAGAGAGACATCTGATGCCCTTGATGAACTGAAGGAAAGAGCAGGCAGGTGTTACCCTGAATCCAACCTAAAGGTTTTATTGTCTAATACCATTCATAAACTGTACCCAGAAATAAAGCAGGACCTATTCCAAATGATCGTGTCTATTCTTAGCAACAGCTAAATCTTATGATCATCACAGTAGACCCATGTGACAGGAGGGCTGTGTTCCAGGGGTGAGGTGGATGCATGCATTATGCATGCCTTATCATGGGAGGGCACCTCAAGGAGGAGAAATCATGGCTTTCTGGAGGTAGAAAGGAAAATAATAAGATGTAACATTCTTGTAGTTGTGCCAGCTGCTTTGCAGTCATAGGAGGACAACAGTGACCCAAAATAGCAGTAATGCAAGAAAAGTAATTCTATCATTTTCCGTCAGTCTGCTCCCTGTAAAGAATGCAAATCAAATTCTAGGATTAGACAAATGATGATGCTTTCAAAGCAGTGCACTGAAGGTGGTGAGGAAACAAATAGATCTAAATAAGAAGAGTCATGGGCTTCTCATAAGGAAGCTCGGGAGCTGATAATCATCACCAATTGCTTTTGAGTCCTGCCAGCCCAGCTTCACGCAAGGGAGTGGTTTGAAATCGCTTGACTTGATTTAGTCCTTTCCCTCCTGTCTTTCCAGAGAAGTTAAAAACATCTTTTTTTTTTTTCATCATTCTCTTATTGCAGACAGAGGAAGGAAAGCTGGGTGGGCTGAGGGTGGGGGTATCCCCCCCAGTCATATACAAGGCGGGGGGAGAGAGAAATGAGCTGAGCACAGAGGCATTGAAAGAAAATCATGTTGAAAAGAGAGTAGTGATGGAAAACAGGAAGAGTGAAACTATAGATCCCTATGTCTATGGATAATTTCTTTCAAACAGGCAGTGATAAATACTTGCAGTATCTGAAGGCAAAGAAAATACACTTCCAAGTATTTGTTTTGTTCTAGTTACATATGAAGAATTCTGCAGGAAAACTACTTTCTTAATCTTCTTTGCCACTCCATATGTTATGACAGCACAGGCACAATCCCATTGTGCATTATCAGAATCTTCCAGTAACTTCCTGTTACTAGGTTTTGTTACAGTAAATGCGTATGTGCACCTTCAGCTTTTACTTCTGGTACAGAAATTATTTCAGCATCTTATAGGGCCCCTCTCTTGAGGTTTTAATTTGGTCCTTGTTTAGGTAGGTTTCTGCTCCTATTCTAGTGAGGGCTAACAAACTAATGGGGCACAAATGCATCTAGGCTTCGTGTATCTTCTCTAGGAATGTGCTGTTCTGTGTGTGTTGGCATTCATTATGGTGAAATACACAGAAGACAAGCACTGACACTGCTCCAAAATAACAACAGTAGCAAAAAAACTGTACAACTTTAAAACATCCCATGACACTTCCTTAAAATACATAGCTTTTTAGTGTGAGTGGGCTGACGCTTTCCTACTATTTTAATCTTTTATCTAATTTGTTAAGTAAGGTTGAATGTTGCTGCAGGCTGAATTACTGTAGGTCTCATCTTGAGAAGTGATCTCTGCAGACAGGCCCCAGAATATTGCCTGATTTCTATAATAATCTCTGGTTACTACAACTGAGTTGACCAGAGGAAAGTGTACACCACATGTGCATGGTATTCAGAAAGTGAATAAAGTCTAACTTTTACTTTTCTTTTGGTATTTTATAATAGCTAACATAATCCTATCAAGTTGGGTGGTGGGTTTTATTTTTTGAGGATAGGAAGGTGGAAAAAACCCTCTCACACCATGCTTTAAAGCTTCATTAACAAAGAACTTTACTCAAGGAGGAGATGTTAATAAGTAATGAAACAAAGGCTCTGTTATAGAGATTAAATGTGCATGTGTCTAAGTACAAAGTTCGTGTTGCAAAGTGCAGCTGTTTCTCTGCTCACAACCCTGCAGCAGCCCCCGAGCCCCGGGGTTCAAAGTCTGCCTGCTTTCCTGTCACAGAGCTGACCGGGGCAAGGTCTGGCCAAAGTTCAGAGTTCGGTGTCTGAAGGCTTGCTGGCTCTGTCTGCCCTGCTATCTGACGTGTTCAGGATAAGCAATAGTTAGTTTAAGATTATAAGTACAAACAGCAAAAACTTCCCGTTCTCTTTTTTGGATGTGTCAGATTTCATTAAAGAAAGAACGTTTTGGAAGGAGTCACTGAACTGTTTAAAAATAATGTGCTGTATAACAGAACAGCCTAACCAGATCTCACTGAAGGCACACACAAGTAAAAAGATGTATGGGGGAAACAGTGCCTCTTTGTGTTCTCCCTCCTCCTGAGATTTATTTAAATGATGAAAAATGAAGTAGATGAACTGTCTGTGTAAAAAGAGATGAAACTGAACTCTTAAAAAAATTTATAAATTAAAAAAAACCCTAGTCTATGTGTTTCCTTTGTGTCACAATAACACTGTTCCACACCATGGGGGTAAAGATAACTTAGTATGTCTGGATATCCTGCTTTCAAATCCTCTTTTTTCCCTTCCTTCAAAGTTTTTTTACAAAGCTAACCCAAAATTTCTTATTCAGAAGGGCTGCAAACATCATCTGTGCAGCTTTTATTACTAGCTGTGGTCATATCAAAGGCTGCTGTACTCCAGCACAGACTCTGAGTGAGAATGGAGACTGACAGTTGAGAGCAAAGGCTGGTACAAACACCTTTGGAGGAATTTTGTATTTCAGGCAATGCTGTAGCAGTATTCCAGACAGAGAAAAGTTTCGTGTCTGTTGGCACATCCTTTCTCAAGGAAAGGATGATAAACCACAGGTGGTAATCCAAGTCATCAGTGCTCAGTGCTCACAGCATGCCACAGGTCTGAGCAGACTGCTGTCATCTCACTTCATTGAAAGGAACATGGGTGTTCAGAAAACTTTCTTGGACATCAGAGGTTTGTCCCATTTGTGTCACAGCTTCTATTTCTCTGGCTTCAGTAAATTTAATTATTGAGAGCCACAGCTGAAAGCAAATTGCAAGGAAGGACTGTAGTTGCCAAAAACATGAGTTCTGGACCAAAAAATTAGTGTGCTTATATTTGATGATTTATTTTTTTTTTTCCCCTTCCTGCAAACATTATTGAATACATCAAACACCAGAGAAGCTTTCCTCTGATGAGCTAGTCCTATGCTTTTGTCATTACCCCAGGTCTAACCTTCCAATTCAAGCAATGTACTTCAGAAGTACACACACAAAAAAAAAAAAAAAAAAAGAGAGAGAGAGAGAAGGGCAGCCAGAGTCCAAAGATCCAAAATAATATGTTATAATGGTTGAGCCCTTCTGGGAGGACACTGGGGAGGAGAAATAACAGGAACTGCACCTCTGACCATTCCTGTCCTGGACTGGAAACTCAGGCTTTTTTCTGTTCCTCATTGCTGTCACAACTGCAGTGAACAGATCAAGTCACTGAGACTATTAGTAAGTTGTGACACTGGCAGTGCACATCCATAATTAGTTCATTTTGTCTCCACTGATGCAAATGCCTGACGTAGCAGCACCTATAAGTAACAGCTTCTACTGCTCCCACTGCTGAAGTTCCAATTGAGTCTCAGTTGCTAGATTGATTATACCTGCCCTTGAAATCTTGTTTCTTAAGAAACTGACTAGTGACACTACTCTGCTTAGCACTGTAGGTTACTGCAAACCCAGGATGATGAAATTAGCAGGTGTAAAACATGTACTAATAGAAGTCCTTCAGAGTATATAGCTCTTCTGGGTGGTAGCTACAGATACGAGCCTTCACATTTTGCCTCATCCAAAAAGATGGCCCTGTCAGGCTGTTACTTACTGCATGGAGTAGATTTCTTTCATTCTTTTCTCTTGGCATTGATATCCTATTTGTAGGATAAGCTATAATGGGAGGCAGGAAAGGAGTCCCTAAAGCCCCATGGTTTGTAAGGTTGTGTGGGCTGGGGTGGTAGGCTGAAGTTCAGGTACATAGTTCAAATCAAGCAAAATGGAACTTGAATCAGCATTGCAAGGTAACAACCATTCTGGCTGTTGGCTCTGCTGAAATAGGTGAATGTTTGTATCTCTCCCTCTCCTCCCCCTATTAGTCTAGTGTGTCTGTGATGTCTGGCTTCAGGTAGAAATACAAGAATAAACAGGAAAATTTATTGCAGCTCAATTCTTGTGGGGCTTTTTTGCATTTATTTTTTTGTTGTTGTTGGGGTTTTTTTGGCTGGTGTATATCTGCTTTTGTTTAAATTCCTTATTTTTTTTTTCTTAGCAGATAAGTTTGATAATCATCCTACCCTTTGACTAACTGAACGAAGAACTAGATCCTGGAGCAGGAGTTACACTGGTACTAATTGACTACAGAACTCTGGAGATAGTATTATTGAGAGAGACCTAACAGGTAGGTAAAAATCAGAGTTTATTCAAAGGGCTGAGGCCCTCAGCTGAGAAGAGTTCTATTGCTACCTGCCCCACTCTGGGGAAAAAAAAAAAAAAAAAAAAAGGCAAGAAAAGAGTGTGTATATGTGGATTGGACTTGCAGGGGGAGCGTTACCTTGAAACTAGTATCTTTCTGCTAAGAATCTGCCTATGAATTGTTTTTTTCTCAGTTTACACACTCCCCAGCCTCTGTTTTTGAACCCTTTCAGGTAAGGCTATCAGAAAAGCCCTCCTTCCACCAAACTTCCCTCTTCTCATTAAATGCAGATGTCTTAAGAAAATACAGAGGAATTTCCTTTGGCAAGAATACTGAAAGAAAACAAACAAGAATAGTCCAAAATAGACTTGGCACAGTTGCCCTTGGGCTGGGGTTTTTGTTTCTGATTATCTTTTTGGTTTTGTTCTCTACTTCAGAATTTTCGTTTTTGCATGTCTTCTGCATTCAGTTTTGTCCATACTGAAGTAGTAGAGTAAGAGGGCTTGTCTGCAACTAAAGTTTTACTGCTTTGTTCTGCTGGCACAGTTAAGGCAAACCCTCCACCACTCCTTGCTTCTGCCTAATGAAGGCTATGTTGTATCAATAAGAATGTGCTTGTACAGATATTTAATAATGCTCTGTAAAAAAAATTTACATCTATTATCTGATGTCATATTTATGCAGTAAAACTGTGCACTAAGACTTGTAGTGATATAATTGTTTAATTTGAAAAATCACATTTCAAACAAAACAAAAAAGTATACTGAGTAAATGTTAAAAGCAGAAGAGATCTCTGAGTACCTCACTATATATCAGTATTAATGAAACTAGTACATCTTAGAGTAGTGCCAGATGTTACATGAATTAAAATGAAGTAATTTTGACAGGTATACATACATTTGCTGTGTAAGGACTTGGAAAAATTTCTTCAAAAGGATTGTTCAAACAGTAATGGTTTTTTGCTTCTATCCAGGTTAACTCTTTCACTGGCAAGAACCTCAGGGTTTTGCACCTCAGTCCTATAGCATGGCCTACCCTATGAAAAATGATTGAAAGTCTGCTCTTCTAAGAAAAAAGTGAGTAAAATGATTGAATTTGCCTACAACCTGTGAATTATGGCATAATCTTGGTGAAAGGTTCAAGTCTTTATTATGAAAGGACCTTGTTCCTTTTGGTCTTTCTGTGTGAAAACACAGATTTGTATCGCTTTTGTGTTAAGTGGAATGTTCTGCATCACCTTGCCTGTTGTCATGATCTAGGCTCTGCTTTGCCATATTTATGGATGGAGATCTGTGGTTTACAGTGGAGATGCTGGTTTTAAATTCAGAGTTCAGATGGTGGTAGAATCTTTTTGGTTTACTGGGATCTTAATTCTCAAAAAAAAGTTAGGAGTGACTTCAATATCAAATGATATTTTGATGGAAAATGGACAGAAGTAGAAGGATCTTTAAGAGTCCTCATGAAATTTATTTCTTGCCAATGTTTCTTTTAGCTAATTCTTCTTTTCTGTAAGTCACTCTGGCATGCTAGGATTGATCCTTTGTTCCTGGTCTCATTCCTCAAAGTGCTCTCTGCTTGACTTTCAGTATGGACACGTAGTTTTTTTCTGTGGAGAATTTTCTAACTTTTTAGTCATAACTGAAAATTTATGTGCTAAGTTCAGCTCAATGAATTACATGACGAATCTGCAGCAATGCAGACGCCATTAGGGAGACAGAGAGACTGGCTGTCTGTCTTGCCAAGTATCTGAGCAATCCTAGGACAGCAAAAGCTTTCTAATGTGCACTGTACGTGTTGATGAGATGTGCTGACTTTTTGACATATTTGTGTGCAAAGTTCCTGATACAGATTTTGTTTCCTAATGAGAGTTTGATGCAGCTGGGTATATGCCATGCTTTCATATCTGTTGGAGACTGAGAGGAAGGAAAACATTAGGGCATTTCAGCACGTTATCAGCCATGCTGGTGGCCAGTGTGAAGATCAAAAAAGGAGCAAGTGTACTCCTCACAGCTTTTAAGGTGTGTGCCTGCATGTGTAGGGTGTGTTTTCTAATGCATTTTAAATGAGCACTAATTAGCTCCTGCTTATTTACATGAATTGAACTTAGACCTACATATTATTTTGATATATTTCTTCATATTTCAAAACTTTGTACTATTTGTAGTGCTGAATATATAACTTCATCATATTTTTACTTTCTGCATTCACAAGCAAACTTGCTTCCTTGTAAGCAGCTTAATTATTTACTTTTCAGACAAAATAAGAATACACTCTTTGGAAATATAGGATGATCTGGTCTGGCTGAGGGACATGTGTTCAAATTTATTGCTATGGCTAAAATAGCACCTGCTGAAACATATATAGAGAAAATATCTGAAAAAGCATGGGAGATTAAAAAAATGGACACATTTTTAAAATTCATATCCCACTTAGATGGCTCATTTTTAAATAATAGTGTATTTGTTTTGGCTTTTTTGAGATAAGATAAAATAATTGGTTATCTGCAGTTACATGTTAAGATGTATTGTTTTTTTCCAGAAAAAGATCCTTGAATTAAATATAAGCCAAATGATTTTTCATGGATTTCATGTGAGCCACAAGATTTAGGTCAATGAGACTTTGATTTCTTTTTCAAAATGCTGAATCAATTTATGTGAAGGATAGAGTGTAAGTTTTAATTTTACTCTGAGTTTTCCACCCTTAATATGTTTTCTGAATGGATTTCTGTAGTCTGAAATATTAGTGATGCAAGGCTTGCTGACTTTGACTAGTCAGTCACTGGCTGCACACGACTGCTGTAGTGAAACAAAGATGGGGGTTGGGGCGTGGGGAGGAGAGCACACGCATGGAAGAGAGGAAAAAACCTGGAGAAACAATTTATGAAATTAGCCATCCATCTTCCTTGTAAAAAAATGATGCCGTCAAAAATACTCTACTTCCTATGTTTCCTCATGCCTGTGTCTTCTGTGGAATTCGGCAGGTGCCTCTGGGTACAGTCAGTGGGTCCAGCTTCTGTTACAGGGTGTTGATGTTTTCACAAAACTGAGCAGGTATCAACCCCTGAAATACTACCTGTATGGAAAAGGGATGCATTTAGTTTCCTTCCTTCCCTTTGCATGTAATGAAGGTAGTGTTCACATAAGGAGGATAAAAAAAGTGTTGCAATTGAAGCATCTTGTCTCTAATTGCTACCGTATTTTACTTTTCTGTGTCTACGTACCCCTTTTTTTCCCTACTTTGCCATTGACTATTGTGGCAAGGAGCTAATGTAAAGAAGGTGGTTCTGAAAAACCCATCCTGTATTTCTTAAACATCCACACAGTGAATCTTCCTGTGAGCTGCAAACCCATTCCAATATTTGAGATTTTAGCCAAGGTAACAGGGCACAATTCTGCTGTGCAAAAAAATAAAAAAAAGCCAAGGGACTTTTAATGATCAAGTAGAGATGATAGGACCTTGGCATATGAAAAACCCTGATGTAGTAAATCATAGCAGGCTGTCTTGAGTGTAGTAATATTTTTATGCTAATAAATTAGTGTCATAAGTGATTTGTCACTGAGATGTAGAATATGCTGTGAAGGAAGTCAGACAATATTTTTCTTTCATGTAGAAAAATAATGTGAGGTCATAGCAAAATCCTCAGAATTATTTTTTCTAAAAAAGATGTTGGTGGTCTGACCCACTGCACCGTATCTGCATATTTAAATTTGTATGTGCCCAAGATACCTTATTCACCTAAGCTATATTTAACCATTTAGCAGAGTTAAATGAGAGCCGGTATGGTAAGAAGCCACACTGCCATAGTAAAGAACACTCCAGCACAGAGATGTGCAGTACTTCCAAAGCAGCACCTGCAAAACTGGCTTGAGCAGAGCTGAACATGTGGGTAGGGAGAAGCTCATGGTCCATTCCACCTTTCTTCTCATAGATGTTTACCTCACAGCTGCCACTTTCAAAAAGATCTGCATGTCCAAGTAGTAGACACAGTAGCATCTGTCCATCACCATTCCCTCACACACAGACCAAACCATGACTGTGTATCACACCAACTCAAACCCTCCAAACTCTCTTGCAATGTAGCGCAAATCGGAACTCCGGGCCACAGCCATGCACAAACTAGATGTGACATTTAAAAGGATATGAGACACAAATCCTGAGTAGTGTCCAGATCTGGAGTCCTCAACACAAGAAAGATATGGAGCTGTTAGAGTGAGTCCAGAGGAGGGCCACAAAGATGATCAGAGGGCTGGAGCACCTCTTCTACAAGGCTGAGAGAGCTGCGGTTGTTCAGCTTCAAGAAGAGAAGGCCCTAGTGAGACATTATTGTGTCCTTTCAGCACTTAATGGAGGCCTGTCAGTAAGACGGGGACAAACTTTTTAGCAGGGCCTATAAAAATAGTACAACGGCTACTGATTTTAAACTGAAAGAGAGTAGATCTAGACCAGATATAAGGGAGATATTTCTTTTTGCAATGAGGGTGGTGAATCACTGGAATAAGTTGCCCAGAGAGGTGGTAGATGGCCCATTCCTGGAAACATCAGATTGGAAGGGACTCTGAGTAACCTGGTCTAGGTGAAGTTGTCCTGTTTATTGTAGGGGGAGGTTGGACTAGATTACCTCTAAAGGTTCCTTTCAATGCTAATAATATTGTGATTCTATGATGGTGCAGTAAAGCATTCAGACCACTCCTGTATAACTATGCTGCTGGGCTGGTTGCTCCTGGCAGTGCAGGACTACTGCATCTCCCAGCTCCATCTGTGCAGCCAGGCAGTAGTTCTTCATGCTAGTCACTATACCAGTCCTCAAAAATGGTCATTCTTAAAGCTATACTGTCACCTATTCTCCCGCACGCCAATCCTTCCACTCACAGCTAAATTCTTCTTCCCTTGCCTTAGATTTACTTTTTCATCTGTAGTCAATTAACTTCCATATTTTAACCATCCAAATCTAGAAAACAGATGAAGCAATTACTCTTTCCACTGAACCTAGTGCAGTCCAACACACCGGAAACATCTTTCCGTTTCAAATTACTCTTACATTGCCAATCCATTTTGTTCCACAAAGAATCTGCTGCTTTCCTTGAGACAACTGCACTGGGAAGGACTTACAGGAGTTACTGTGCCCCTGAGTGTGCACAGCCTTCATTTCTCCTAGTCCTTGCACAAACTGTACAAGGATGGATCACTGCCCTCTCTTGTGTGCTTGTAGTCCAGCAGGGTAAAGGCATCTGTCTAGGCAGGATGAAGGTATTAGTCCAAGGTAATGAAAACGTTTTGCTGGGGAAATCCAAGGGGTCTGGATTTATTCTTTATCTTTTGATCAGTATTTTTCATGCAAGGCCCTGTTGCATACAACCTTCCTCCAATGCTGCTTCTTGTATACAAAATCACAGGTGGAAGTCCAGTCTGGCCATTTGGCACTGTGCTCTACAATGATACTAAGAAAAAGACTTAGGAAGGTTAAAGCTTATCAAAACTCTAAAGATTCATCCTAGTGCAACAGGGATGTGCAACAGGGATCTTTTTGTTTCATTCCTCCTTTTAACAGATTTGAAGTTGCACATTAGTATCCAATATAAAAGTGGTATGTGGGTGTAACGCCTCTGGAAGTTGCTGAGTCAGCAGCAGCAGAAACAGAAGCTGTTTGCTAATCTACCTAACAGGTACAATACTGAGAAAAAAGTTTCCATCTCTTCCAGCACCCAGACAGTTTGGAAGAAGGAAAGGGTGGCGTATTTGCCATAGTTTTTAATGGAAAAAAAATTTCTGTGGATTTAATTATCTTCACGCAACTAGATAGTCTTCCACTGGCACTTATTTTACTACTCATTTGGATATTCATGTAGAACTAGATGATCTTTGAGGTCCATTCCAACCCAAACTGTTCCACAATTCTATATATGTAAGGTATGTGAATAGTAATCTTTCTTATGCCAAGAGGCTTAAGCTTTTCCCCCTCACTTTCAGGTCCTCAGTACCTCTTCTCAAAATCAGAAGCATCAAAGAATCATACAATATGTTTAAGCCAGAATCTGCTGTAAGACTAATGGCAATTGTGATGCAGAGATGGAGATGTTTATATGCACTCACCCTTTGCAAGAGTATGTCAACGATAGCTGGCTTTGGAGTTTGTGAGAATCTAGGGGGATTTCTCTCTGCTAGTAACCATGCCTGTCAGCCAATGCAGACTGTGTATCTACCAACACTTGGCTGGGAGATGGCTGTCCCATTTACAGCATGATGAAAACAAATAAATATCGCATGTACCATTCGTGCAGATGCACCAACTGCCTTCACATTATCCTCTATATTGCTAATCTGGGATAAGACCTTCTTCTGTAGTAGTAAATCAGTAAATCTCTGCAGTTTGGACCTATTTTTCAGGGGTGAGCCAGAGCATGTCAGCCAGTGGCTCAAATGCAGATCTCCCAGGCAGAACCCGAGCACATCCTTTCAGAAGTTCTACTGTACCACCTTGGCATTGTAATTTCTTCTTACGGGATTCTGCTTTCACCTTATGATTCCTGGGCAGATGCTTATTTCTGTCTCTGGTGTCTGACCCTTGGTTTGACTTTCTGGTTTCTGATTTTTGGCCATGCACATTTGGCTCCTTTCCCAGTTCTGGACACAGGCCCTAACCTTTGGGCTGAATAGCCCATGCTCTAGTCTGTAATCCTAGAAGGCCACCAGGTCATCCGTTGTAGACTGTACTCTAATTTATTCAGTGACAAATTAAAACTAGCAGATACATTTTGGAGGTTTGGGGTATTTTTATGGCAACTGCAGCTATTTATGTGTAACCTGATTTTCAACAAGTACTTTGCTAGATTGCTAAATGTGAACTTCTCCTTTCTATTAGTTATCATATTGTGCTTCATGGCCATTCCTTCTTTGGAAAAAATAGAATCGTACCTCAGCCACTGGAGTGGGTGAACAGAACTGATAGCATGTATACAAATTTCAAAGCCATGGCTACAAGTCAAATAAATTATACCAGAAAAGGCAATAGTGTCAGATTACTATGAGCTTCCATTTCATTTTTCTATGACATATTATAAACATTATTGATATACTGTACACATGGTCTGCTTTTTCTTCTGGAATTTCATAATGTCATTCCATCATACGTGACATAAGAGTGTAAACACACACTCAAACATAGTCACTCAGACCTGCTATAATTTCATGACTGAAACTTGATGAAAATATGAGATATAAATTGAAAAAATATGAAGGAAAATTTCCAGATAAAACCAGGAGAACTTAAGCTTATAATGTGTGTTAATGTTCAGGTGGAAGAAGGGTTTCATTGCTTTGGCAGGAGAATTAATGGAGAAAGAATACAAAGCTGAGTTATAAAACTGACTGAAGTTGATACTTAGTTAGCTGCAAATAATACAGAATAGGCAGTAATGTGCATCTGAGTGAAAATAAAACGGCTTTTATATATACTATTTTACATTGCCTATACACAAAAATTGTGTAACACAGGCATGTGTACACACATGCTCAACACAAAATAAAAAAAACCCACAAGATCTCGGTGGATTTTATTTAATTTTGCTCATCAGCAAGTCAGGGATAAAGAGCTCCATGTTGCTCCATGATGCAATGTTTTTGTAATATTTTGATGGAGTTAGGTATCTAAAATCAGCATAATATATGATATATCCATCCTGCTTCTGTATCAAAATATGTGACAGTTGTCAGTCTAGGAATATTGTTCTTGTGTTTTTTTTGCTTTAGCAAAAGCAAATTATAGTCTGCTGTTCATTGCTGTTTCATAGAAATGAGCAGCTTCTTGAATGTCAGAGCTTAAATCATGACCTATCAATATGGAGACATTTGGATTAATTTTTAAATTAAATTATAGAAACATGCTTACTAAACCCATTTCCTTCTGCCCTTTGACAAGAGGAACTGTCCTGTACTAGAGTAACTTTCATGCAAATACATATTATTTTTTATTATTTTTTATTTTTTTTCTGAAGCAGGCTAGCTCAAATAAAAGGTGGCAGGATGTTTGTGGCATTCAGCTATTTGCCTAGTGTAAATGAAGAGGATGGAGGAAGCAGTAAGTTTAGCGTATTGCTTTGGCATGTTTCTTCTATGTTGGTCATTTACATTAATATGATTTTATATACCTTTGTTAAACTATCAGCTCAGAGAGAGAAATCCAATTAAAGAAAACAAGTGACTCCTTCCATTTGTTGTTCAGTTAAAATTTGTTAGTATAAAAAACTAGAGCAGGACAGTAGGTCATAGCTTTTCTCTAAACTGAAAAGTTTTACTTGGTGTAAATCTGTTTAATGGAATTTGCCTGTGAACTTGTGTGACATCTGTGTGTAATGACATCTGTTTCTTTTTTTCAAATGAATTAAAAATGGAAAGTCCTTACAGTACTTCTTGGTAAGTTCCAAGAAGTCAGATCCCTTGGTACCACAAAGGTCCTTCCTTCATTAGAGACAGGTAGTTTCGATTATTCATATTGGGTAGCATTTCCTTTAAAGTCCTACCATTACTTAAAAAGCAAGATACTAATGAGAGATATTAGTGGAGTGCTATATTTTAATTTTATATTGTTCAATCCAGCTGTTTTAAAATTTCAGAGAATAAAGCTTCTATTACATTAGAGAAGATTTTTAGAGGCAAAACCATCTAATTCTTGCCTAGTTTCCCTTGATGGCCAATTGCGTTTCTTAAATCTTCACCATTTACTTCTAGGTTAATTTAAATAATTCTAGGTTTGATTTAAATAATCTCTCTGATTCCTTGGTATTCACACGTTGCAGTTAGTTATATGGAGATCTTTTTCATACTACTCTTATTCACTTAGATAGTGAGTAGCCATGTAATACATACTTAGCACTTTTAATTTTGTCTCATAAATCAATAATTGTAGGTACAAAATCAGTTACATTTTTTTCTTAAACCATCATTCAATACAAAGAGTCCATTATGTGTGTCTGTGAATAATATATTAATTGTGTGGTTTAAGTTCATAAACAATGTTACACAATTAACTGTAAAAATTGCTCACTTTGAAATTTGTACAACTACAATTTCTCTAATAGTAACTACAAGATGACAGTATTAAGCCAAGCACTGTCGCTTTGAATTTTCACCAGTAAAGCAGAGGCCTCCTAAATGTGACATTATGATAGAGTATTCCTTACAGATTTATTCTTTTAAGTGCTTTTTCAAAGCTTTCCACTTTGTTTTGTATTGCCATGCACCAATGTTTTAAGGTAAGATTACTTCAGTTAATTGCTTTATTAATATAAATACTACTAAAGATTTTTTTAAACTAGATTTAAAGAATTCTTTTTTATTTTCCCCACTGTGCTATATTCTCTATCAGGTTGTTTAAAAAATAAAAATTACTTCTCTTCTAATTTTGCCTTTTCCTCCTGGCAAATGATGTTCTTTTTCTCTTGGGATGGAGATGGCATGAATAGTAGAATCTACAAGAAAAGAAAATACAAACCAAAACGGAACATTTTTATATGTTGACAATTATTTGTATCAAATTAGAAGTCTAAACTGAGATCCAGATT
>NW_009952990.1:1753757-1767125 GCF_000747805.2 Chaetura pelagica | reverse complement strand
CTTAGATAGGGCAGAGAAAGAGTTGAGAAAAGTATTACCCTTCAAATCTGGGAAACTGAGGTGCAAAGAGGCAGAGCACGTTGTCCAGTATTACGGAAGCTGGTATGAGAATCAGGAGTATAAGCTCCTGCATCCCAGTTGAACAAGACTGCATTTATTCTATAATCTGTTTTTATGCTCTTATCTATTTAATCTTCCCGTCATACCAATTTTTCTAAGTATGTCCCCACAGAGAACTCCAGCATAAGCAATGTTTCTGCAGATGAACCCTGAGGTTTTATAGTAACACTGTATAATCATTACGTGGGATGTACTCGGAGTTAAAATGGTGTGAATTATCATTAAAAGTGAATCATTTCAGCACAGGGAAGTAAGGTTAGTGATCTGCTTATTGTTGCCTTTCCATCCTGCACCGTCAACAGCAGCAGCTCCTACAGTGTTGCATAATGTTACATATGTTTAGCCAGATTGCTGGCTGAGGGGAGGACTCAATAAACACACTCCCTTACCCCCCTTCTGCTGCGACGGGGAGAAACATCCTGAGGAATCCCACTTGGGATTTTCCTATATTGCTTTCCAGGGATGGAAAACTTCGGTCTGGGGTCCATGCCTCCATGGAAGTATGTATGCAGTTGTGGGCAAAGCCCAGGGAAGAGATGCTGACACTCTGGCTGGCACAAGGAAGCCCCTGGCTCTGCTCCCCTTTTTCTCAGAGATGCTGCTAAGGAAAGGCTGTACCATCAGCTCCTTCCCTGGCTTGTCTCATGCCTCTCCTTTCCATTTTATCCTGTTATTCTTCCCCAAATAAGGGAGATGGGATTGTATTGCCCTTCTGTCACCTGGCAGGCAGTAATGTCCACACACAAAGGCTGCCTGGTCAAAACCAGTGTGTCCTACAGCCATCCTCAACCTTTCCTGTGTAAAACTAAGTTATCCAGTGGCTTTTAGCTGCAGTATATAAATACACTAAAATGAAAGCCTCGGCATGGAATTAATGGATTTGGTACCCTACTACTCAGTTATTTCACAGATTATTTGTTTAAACTGAAGTTTCCACCCCTGCTTGATTGTACTGCATGTGAAACTCCAAATCTGCTACAGTTCCAGATTTATAAAAACGCATTGTATAGAATATAGGCCTATTAATTTACAGTCTAATTTCTGATTAGATTTTACAACACCTCTGACTAACTGCATAGATTTTACCCATTAAAAATGATGACAATTCAGTTCTGCCATTTTAAGTGGAATTAAACCTAGTATTGCCAAGTATGATAATATCCCATGGAAAAAATAAAAAAAAAAATAAAAATCCTAGCACTATGTTACTTTTGTATAGGAAAACAGCAGTTACCAACACGGTGGGACTGTTACCTGCTAGTGTAGTCAAGAGCCTGTGGGTCTGACAGCTGAAATCAACAGAAATTGCCCGTTCAGGCTGAGCACTGTGTCTGTTGGCAATTAAAAAAGCCTGCTAGAGCTGGCTGAGAACAAGTTTAAAGTAAATATTAATGATAAAGTTAGTAATTAATGGCAATTAAAAATTAATATCTCTACAATATCCATGCCTTGTTTTGAGGAAATGAAAAAAGTAAGGGTTTTCTTTAAGAGAAAAAAAAAAATAAAGACACAGCCTGTTCTTGACTTGTGTTTAGATGCAAATGTAAATAAACACCCCCAAAACCAAAAATGGAAGTGTTGCAATATGAAAATATGATTTCCATTTTCTTTACTGTTAGTTTTAAATTTGGGGAAGGGGTTTATTCTGACTTGAAACAAAGACAGATTCTGAAAACAGACATAAAATCACATTCCCACTTGGGACATGACTTTTCATTTGCATTTGCAGATGTAAGGTATATTTTTTAGATCTTATTTGCTACCTTAATTCTGTTGACTTCACTTGAAAAGAATGGCACGTTTCCCACTAACTTTATTAGTGACAGGATTGGGCCTTTATGCAATACCTCATGTCACAGCAGCAAAACTTGTTGCCAATAGACTGCCTCCAGGGAGGAGATTTCCAGTAACTGCTCCCTGAGAACTATTCTAAAAATGCATCTTTTTTTTTCCTGTCCAGCCATCGGGATAATGATATACTCCATCCCTAAAGAGAGGGGCACTGGCTGAGCTGCATTGATGGCACCAGAGGTCCCTGCTGGCTTGTTCACTAAACAGAACTGGCAACTGACTCTGAAGATAAAAGTTCTTGACGTTTTTCCAAGCTGGTGGAATGGAGCTGAGTGACACTTAGAAATAAATAGAGGAGGGAATAGTATGATCTTGAATGACAGCGGAGCCTTCATGAAAGACTTTCAGGGGGAAGATGTGGGATGTACTGTTCCAGGCTTGAGTCTAGGGGATTTGTTGACAGTTGGATACTGTACACATTTGCTACAACTAGTATAAAATGTAGAGGAAAACAAAGAGCATAATTCCAAATGAATTCTTTATTCCCACTTAAATTCACTTACACAATTATGTACCTCTTGCTTCCCTATAATTGTCTCTCTACAGATTGCCAATCTTTTTGGAAATCTGTTGGAAGAACATTCTCTCTCCTGACAAGGAAATGTACTTCATGCAAATCATTTGTCATTTGTCTGTTATTATAATTCATGATCTTATCCTTCATTCTGTCTCTTGTGTAAGCAAACAGTAAGAGCACTTTTAACCTGAGACTTCAAAGGTAAAAATATTGTGAAGAGGTCCTCATTCTTTTTCTTCTTGTCTCTGATCTCAGCCAAAGCCTTTGAACATCAAAGAAGCAGCTCAAAGTTTGGGGCAAGTTCTTAAGGATCGGGTTACCAGAAAGAAATCCATTGAATTTCCATGCTCATATTCAACATGGACCACAACATATATTAATATTCAAGAATAATTTAATTTAATCAGTTACAACAATTAAAACAAGTTGCTGCTTAATCTTTTTGCTGAGTACAATGAAGCTCCTTCATTCCATTGTATTGCTGTGAAAAATCCTTGACTTGTGCCAGTCAGGAATTGCTTGAAAAAATTTCTAACCTAGGAAGTACAAAGCCAGTAGAAACTCCAAATAAATTCCCCAAACAAATCATGTTGCCATTTTAATTACAGTATCACATTGTCACATAAAAGGTTAACACTTAAAAAATGAATCTTGTACCCTGAATCTATTACCTCTAAGCATTTCTCATTTTCACATTATTTTTTGTAGGCTGTCATCTAAATTAAATACTTTTCAGCTCTGTCAGTTTATCTCTATATGTATTCTCATTACAGCAGTCACTAGAGCCAAAGTATTTTAATCTTCAATATACTCCCTGTAGGGCCATATTCTTAGCTACAACTTAAGGGCTTCTGCTACTGGTCTTTTTCTTTTAAACGGTGGCACTCCTTTGTGCAGCAACTCTTGCCCTTGTAAGGACTTTCTATAAACAAGTAAGTTGTGCAGACTGTTCTGAAATTACATTCAATGTCAGTGGCTAGATAGTCATAAATCCTCTCTTTCCCCATTACTCACCTTCTAGTTTCTGTGTTCTTAGGAAAGGTTCTCATAACATTATTCTGGTAGATTTAACTTCTAGTCATGTAAAAGCCAAATCCTGGGGACAAAATTCTCGATAAATAATAAAACATGTTAGTCCTAAAGCTAGATCCTTCCTCAGATCAACACAACGATACCTGGGTGACCACAAGAATCATCAGTCGACTCTCCAGCAGAAACACAGGCCACCAGCGGGGTCCAGTAAGGTGGGCTAGTGACTCTGTGATGTGACCGCTTCTAACTTAAGATTATGGTATGTTTTGTTATGGAGACTTTTTAGTGATTTCAGCAGCACTACCCAAAAAGTGGAAACTTTTTAGCAGGGCCTGTTGCAATAGGACTAGAGACACTGGTTTTAAAATAAAAGAGGGTACATGTAGACTAGATATAAGGAAAAGAAGTTTTAGCAATGAGGATGGTGAATTACTGGAACCTGGAACAGGTTGCCCAGAGAGGTGGTAGATGGCACATCCCTGGAAACATTCAAGTCAACATCCAACAGTCAGGTTGGATGGGGCTCTGAGCAACCTGATCCAGTTGAAGATGTCTCTGCTTATTGCAGGGGGGTGGACTGGATGACCTTTTAAGGTCCAACCCAAACTAAACTACGATTCAGGAGCTGAAAAGTGCTTCTGAATATGCCAGTTGGGATACACTAACTCTGAAAAATCTATAGTATACAAGGAGAAAGCCGTCTACAATGGCCATGCCATAGCTTTAAGAATCTAAGTGGAGACTATGTGGGTTTACAGCTCATTTATTCCGAAGTCAGTGAAAAAGCTTCCATTAATTTAACTGGGTAGGATCAGTCCCCCCATGAATATCTCCTAATAACAACTCAAAGTTTATTAAAAATATGGTAGGCCAAGAGCAGTAATAGCTTAAACAGATTTTTGTAGCTACTGTGGGATAACAGCAGGTATGAGACATGCATTAGTCTGCACGATACATGGCTCTGGAAACAGAACTGGCTATAAAAAATGAAATTTGATAATTGGTCTTATTGGTGGATCAATGAGCTGGGCATTAAAATAATCTAGTCTAGGGAACAAAAAAACATGAGTGAGCAATAAGCAAAGTACGTTTCTTTCAACTAACAACAGGAAGCCTTAATCTTTTGACTGAAATACTGAAAGAAGAGCTTGCAATCAAAAGCCACATAAGGTTTTTAACCGATGAACCTGGGTTGAATTTGAAAGATGGGTTAGAAGTCCGAGTGGGTTTGAGTTGATGGAAAGAGACAGCCATGAACAGCTCAGTTTTGTCTGATTTTAACTGAAGAAAATTGACGCTCGTAGGGGCTTTTTAGTCACTAGCTTGTCAATATGGTAATAGCATAGTTTGAAATAGCTGGTTGTATTGACAAATAGATCTGTGTCTTGTCGGCATAGAAATGCAACCCAGCATGAAGCCAGTGTACAAGCCGGCACAGTAGGACAGGGCCATACGGAGCATGAGAAATAAATACTCTAGGAGAAGGACACAAATTACCCTTGAAAATATAATGCAGGTAACTGTTGGATAAATATGATTTAAGCCAATTTAGAACTGTGCCAAACAGGAAGATAAAGTCCCTCAGGCATTCAAGAAGAACATTAAGATCTAGCAAAATGAGAGTAGCTGGAGAATGAGAACCTGTCTTTAGAAAAAGGTTATGTCTCATTGCTGTCTTGCTGAAAATTTTAAATAGCAAAAAAGCCACTCAAAATATAGAAATTCATTCCATACTCATTGGAGCCCATGGCAAATCTTTTATGTATTTTGGCAATGCTGGATTACTGGGTTGTAAAATAAGATAGTAATTCACAGAGGAATTTTGTGCTTTGTGCTGTGTATCTACATAGCTCTTTTTCAATATAACACACAATGTATGCATGGTGTTGCATCTCTTGCTTTCCTTGTATTCCAGCAACTAAATAATGCTTATTGTTACTATTTTTCATATAGCTCTGGAAGATACAAGAAATAAACAATTAACCATAATAATTGGGTGAACACATTCTGCAAATCTGATTTTTATCAATTTTTAAGAATTGGAGAAGACATTCAAAAGGTTACTTTTTATCTTCTGGTTTACAGATTTTCTTTCTACCAGAAGCATTCTAGTAGGATCAGAAAATGTTCCCTGGTATATCAACTCTCATTGAAGAGACACAGGGAATGAATGAAAACTTGTAAGAGAACAGCTGTGCAATAGCAGGAAAGGTTGAATATCCTTCTATTTTGCATGGATTGGACCATGCAATTTAGCACACAATTTGTTTTAAGAAATAGAATGCTTTTTTTGGATATGAAGGTAGGAGCTGGGAAAAAGCTGATGAGTCATAGAAAACAGAATTACGTGTCTTCATGTATTGATTTACACTGTGATTTACTCATAAATCCAAGTACAGCTTATTTCTGGAATCGCAGTAGATCTCTGATACTGGGAAAGAAAATTTCAGTAGAGAATAGTGAGAGTCATAACACAGTAAATTGTTTCTGCTTTTCTTTTTCTTTGTAGAAAGGAAATGAACAAAATCTATTTACAATTGAAGGAACAACTCTGGGAAACACATGAAACTATTTGTTTCAGAAAGCCGAGAAATCATCTGAACTGTTGCTTCATTTATTAGCTTTCTTTAAGCAACCATACGAGCAACATCAATTAGATAGCATGAGTAGAAAACTACAAATAACCAGTACATAAAGTTGCTTCAGAGAGGTAAAGAAATGTTTATGGATTGAATTAATTTATATTTTGTCAACCTGGAAAATTTAACTAATTTAAAATTTAACTGTTAATTATTAGTTAAGTAATTGTAAATAGTGATCACCTTTTCAAGAGTTTAAATCTGCTCTAGAAAAGCCACAGAGACACTTGTGGTTTTTTTTCAAACACATCTTTTCAACTAAACTTTTTTGTATATTTCTGCTGGTAAACAATGTTTCCACCCAGTAAAATATTTAAGAGTTATTAGGGATATAGGAAGTAATATATTTTAGAAGATACTTGTAAGGAGTTGTGTGACTCCTTAGCCTTCTATTAAGAAAGTTAGCAATAGTGTTAGAGAACTTATGTATCAAGAGTTTCAATATCATTTGCATAAAATAAAGGATTTTAGGGAATGGAGTAATTTTAAATAGAGTTTACTGGAAAAAACATGGATCTGTTAGTATTTTGTATGAGATGAGAGTATTCCGTTTAAATGAAATAACAAAAGAAAAAAGTAGGCATGATGGTAGACAAAATTCAACATGAAAACATTTTAAATACTCTTTTTTTTTTTTTTTTTTTTTTTTTTTTTTCTTTTCCTGATGCTTGACCATCTGATTCCTCAGATGGGGGAGAAAATGAAAAGAAGGAGTTCCTAGGAGTAAAAACTTCTCCTCTCTCTGTAAGAGGGACCTCCAAGTTCACGCTTCTTGCAGTATTTTATCAAGACTTTATCATTAGGGTCCCAGCTTCCCAAATGAATTGTACAGTGGGCTAGAATTATAAGAATGTTGAAAGACTTAAAATGTTGCATCTCAGTCCAGATAAACATGAATCAAAACTTTCAAGCTATTCACAAGATGTAATTCTTTTTCTCCACTCAAGCTTTTACTTTAAAAAAAGTTGTTTCGGTCATTGTAATACAGCAAAATGGATGCTGTTTTGACATTATTTTTTAAATTGCAAATCACACAAGAAAAAAAAAATCATACAATTATTTCACAGTTAGAATTACATATGTAGAATCAGGTTATAGTATCTCCTGTTTATGCATGGAAGTACCTCCGTGTCCTTACTCCTTGGTTTTCAAAGCAAGAGCAATCTTGGCTAGTTGGTTCTCAAAAATAGATGCACAAAGTGGACAGAGAAATTTCCCAGCTTTACGAGGGGATGTAACTTATATGAACATAACTGTTGCTATCTGTTTTATGGTGAATTATAGAATCAAAGAACCACAGAATACCAGTTTGGAAAGGACCTCAAGGATCATCTGGTCCAACCTTTCTAGGTACTACTATAGTTTATATGAGATGGCTCAGCACCCTGTCAAGCTGAGACTTAAAACTGTCCAATGTGGGGTAATCTACCTTTTCCCTTGGGAGACTATTCCAATGTTCTACTGTTATCGTGGTGAAAAATATCAATATCTTGTATCCAATCAGAATCTCCCCAGGAGCAACTTACGCCCATTACCCCTTGTCTTTTCCATGTGACTGCTTGTAAATAGGGAGTATCATAGAATGTCTTGGGTTGAAATGGAACTATAAAGGTCATCTACTACAACCCCCCTAAAATAAGCAAGGACATCTCACATTAGAACAGATTTCTCAGTGCCCCATCAAGCCTGACCTTGAATTTCTCCAGGGACACAGCCTCCACTACCTTTCTAGGCAACCTGTTCCAGTGATCCACCACCCTCATATTTCTCCTAATATCCCGCCTAAATCTACCCTTCTCTAGCTTAAAACCATTACCCTTTGTCCTATCATTACATGCCCTAGTGAACAGGTTTTCCCCAGCCTTCTTATAGGCCCCTTTCAGGTACTGGAAGGTTGCTATAAGGTCCCCCTAGAGCCTTCTCTTCTTCAGGCTGAACAACTCCAAATCCCTCATCCTGTCTTCATAGGAGACGTGCTCCAGCACTCTGAAAACTTTTGTTGGTTTTATGTATTTATGAAAATTTGTAAGTTTAGTTTTTTCCAAACTATTTTTTTTTTTTTTCTTTCATCATAAATCAAGAAATTCATAAAGATATTAAGTACTTTTGAATTCCATGAATCTTCTGAGGCCAACCTCTTTCTTTCATCTCTCCCTGCAACTCTCAAAATGAAAACCAGAAAGAAAACTATCAGCAACTTTTATTTTTTCCTAAAACCATTACAGGCAAGTGGAAAAGAACAGATGATACTCTGGCATTTCAAACACTGGTATTGTATTATTTCATCAATAAAACATCCATTCTTATGTGGTATGAGAACTGAGCCAGCTAAACTAAGGTACCCTGTGCCATATTAGAAATTTGATATATACTTTGCATTCTGGTGTAACTGAAATCAGAGAAAATAAATCAGGACTTGCTTGTTTTTCTTTTATTTTTTTGCTAAGTAAAATAAGCCATTATTTCTTTTTCTTATAAAAGGAGAAAAATAATTTAAAAAAAGAAAACTTTGACTTTATGTAACTCAAGTATATGTCCCAAGTTGGTGGATGGGTAGAACCATAGCCTAAGTGTATTCAAGTAGGCTGTATTTTATTTTACTGGTTTTCCATCAAAAGTTCTCTTGTTTATAAGCTAATATGTGTGTATGTAAATATATTTAATAAAAATACACAGATACCCAGCTTAGTTTAACACAGCAGATTAACTTACTTGAGTCAGAGCATTTAGGATCACTTGTGCTGAAGAATATTATTACAATTTTAAAATGCAATTAAAGTATTCATATATTGTAAAACATTTGCCCAGTACCTGCATTATTCTGAAGGGCAATCACAGGACATTTTAGCTCTGTTTTTTTAGCTGCTTCCTAATGGTCTTTTCCAGAACTTCATTCATTTGCACTGTGGTACTGGCTGCCAGATTGCCGTATGTATAATTTGTACGTACTGTTCGTTTTATTTTAGAACATACTGTTTCAACAACATGGCTTGTGTCATCATGAGAACCATGACAAAGGGTTATCCAGATTTCATGATAGCCAGCCAGAAAAATGGGACTGGGAAACAATATTGTTACTGAGATTAACTTCTGAACGCGGAGTATGAGAGAGGGCATGATTCTTCAGTCCTCATTCAATCTGTTATTGCTGACATGGGGAATATATTTGTCAAAGAGGAAAAAAGGAAGTCTCAAAGTAAAATGTGTGTTCTGAAGAGATTCAGCTACATGCATGTAACCTCAAATGTTATCTTTGCATTTCTGTTGACCCACAAGTAGTAAGAGTATTTTCATACCATTATACCTGCCCTATAGGTTCTTTATCGTGTCAGTCTGGAAGCAGTGACTCCAGGCTGGTTATTTTCTGGATATGCCTTCACATGATCAGGAACATGCCTCATCAGAGCAATGCTCTCAGAAGTATGTTTTTCGTATTTGTTTGTGTGAGTGGGATGAAACTGCAGAAAAATCATAAGTACAGGATGTGTTTTTCTGGCTAAAAACTGGTATTTTATTCTGGTAAAATATTAGCAGTTACTGTAAAGTAGTCATATCAACTGTGCATACACAACTTTGATTCTTCCATGAAAGGCATCAGAGGGGCTGAAACCTGTGTTTACTTCCTGCCACCAATTGTAAGAGTCAAAGTGTTAGTTTCCTATCTATGGTCAAAAACTGCACACCCCAAAAATGCATATGGGAAAGTAAGGCTCACCAGAGCTCATGCCTTGAACAAATACAGTGTGCTACATACCTGGCCAAAACTCACCAGATGCTGCAAGCATATGATTCCTCCATGAGAGTTTATATGATACAGCTGTCTTTAAATGTTTGTGTAATTGAAAAGACTCCAGCATCTGGTCCTTTGCTTATTACTCTTAGATCAAATTGCCATGATCTGAAATCTACTTTTAAATAATGCAGAAAAAAAACCCCAAAAATAAACAACTACTTCTCTCAGATTACCTGCTTTGGAGAACTTGTAAAAATATAAGTAAATGGTGTTAAAAAACCCCACACAAACCAAAACAAAATAACAGAAACAACTCCAGTAGGGAATATTATGAGTTACCTATCCATACAGATACCCCTTATAATTTTAAATGTAGGTAGAGAAAGTAACAAGCAGTATGTTCTCTTGTTATCTTTCAGTTAAATACAGAATGTATTACTCTTCTCTTTACATGTTATTGTGCAATTCAACTTCACTTCCAGCAGTTGCAGACTTGCTGCTGTCATGAACAAATCAGGGTATGTGCTATGGTACATGCTAGAGAAACCCTTGCCCCAGACCAGTTTTTCCTCTGATAACACTGCTATGGTTCCCATTGATTTCAGTTACTCCTAGATAGTAATCCCAAAGAAAGGCAGACTTTTCCATTTACTGCATCAGCTTTACAGGTGAACACTGTTATGTGTTTATCATTTATTTAGGCAAACCTTCTTTGAAGTCAATTATTGAACAAGCAAGAATCATAATTGTGTTTGTTTGGTTGGTTTTTGTTGTTGTTTTTTTTTAAATTTGTGTGCCTACGTAATTTCTGGAATATTACGTGATTTAATCCTCTGTGAAGGTACCTTCCACATAGTGGGTAATCTGATGCATTACACGAATTGAACTAGGCTGAGTCAAGGATGGAATTTCATTATTTGTCTATGTTAGGCTGAAAAACTATTTTAGAGTAAGATTTACCCTGGAAATGAATTTGTGTAAAGCCAGCTAGCTTCTCAACCACATCCTAAGCCTTTCATATCATGACTGGATGCCATAAAGCAAGGCCTTGACTATTATGAATGAGAAAGGTAGTTTCAGAACTGCCAGTTTTTTGAGAAGCTGAGAAAGCCCTAAAGGAAAACCAGTAGGCAAGCATTAGCTTCAAAATGTTTGGGATTCATGTAACAGCATTTTCGTTTTGAAAATACTGTGCTTCTTGTTACTGCATGGCAGAGTTCTATGTGTCTTATTTCAGCAAGATAAAGTTTTGTTACCGAAACTTTAGCTTTCTTTGTTCGTAATTTTAAATGCATTATTGTAATCATGGAAGTGATCACAGAAAAAGTTGGGGGAAAGTAAACAATTTATTTAACCGGTTTTTAAATGGCTATACACATTACTTTTGTACTTCAAGAATTACAATTATATGTTGAATTTGATAGGTCAAAAACATACCTTTCTGTATTGACATTGCTGGTTAGCAATTGTAAAGCGAGGGGTGTGTGTGTGAATGTATGTACATGTGTATTATATGTTTTTATAAACAGAAAAATAAGTGGTTGACTGCTATTATCAAAGTATGGTACCAACAGCTGCCAACTAAGTGCTTGCAATTCTGGGAATGAGTTCTAATATAACCTCTATAAATGTGTTTTCTTCTTCCCAGACCAATCCAAAATTAGTTTATGTTTTCCTGCCATAATTGGCCTTCCATTTACAGGCACTTTACAGTGAAGAACTCCCCTTGATGAATTTTTTTTTTTTAAATGCCTCCATTTGCAACATCTATGAGAAAGTAAAGTTATAGACACCACACAGAGATGGTAGAGAGGTAGGATACTTTGGTAGAGGCACATCTTTCAGGCCTGGAGAGCGAGTGTGTGTTTGGCTTTGGTTGAAGACTGCACAGGAAGAACCAAGAAATATGCATCAGTACTTTCACACTTACTGAGAGATTAGTTTAACTGTGTGCTGAAATTTTTCCTTTACTTGGACAGAGAAATTATCTTGTATATTGTTTGAATTCTCATAGTTTACGTTCCATGAACAAGTGGCACAACTCAGTGTGACATTAAGTGTTGTAAATAACCTGCTAAATCCATACAAGATGTTACTTAATACAGTCTCAGTTGATTGTATCATATTGAAACTTGTGTCCTTAGCCAACTAATGTGACCTAACAACAATAATTTTAACAAATATTCCACATGCACTTTTTTTCTGCTGCTTGTCCAAAAGTCCTCATTTTGTAGGTCTGTCGTCTATGCAATACATTCCCTAAGGTTAAGAATGAAAGAGGTCTCTACTACAGACACTTTTGATTGAAATAGCTGCTAAATTGCTGCAGTAATGAGAAAATTTCCTTTTCCCTAGATGATTCAGCTGCTTATCATTGAAACATTTTTGAGAGAAAGACTTTTCATGAAATAAAAAAAAAAAAATAAAGATAATTCTTTACAATCATAATTTCCTAGAGGCTCCTGTAGAAATAAAGAGCCAAACACTGTTTTAGTAGAAGTGTGGTCAGGCTGTATTATGAGACGTATGCTCTCCGAATAGAGACTCTTGTACAGACACTGTGTGACATGCAGTAGCTTTAGAAAATGCTGCTGTGTTTCTGGAAGAAAGTGGTTAAAAATACATGATGAAATTAACCTAAATCTTTCATTGGCTTAAAAAAATAGGTCAAGTAACACATTACTAGCTCTGCTGTAAGCCCGTACACAATCCGTACATTCCAGAGTGAAAGGGGTTTTGCTCAACATTCCTACGTTCATTCATTGTATCTCCAAGTTAAAATACTTGGCTTTGCACAAGTGCGAGTCCCTTCTGCTTTCTTTAAAAGTGGAAATTCATATGTTCTTTAACAACGTTAATATTTTACTGAGAAGATGCTTGAATATACCATTTATTATTGTTGTACCCAAGTTTTAGAACCCAAATGTTGGCATATGCTAACGCAGGTATTACTACACAATCTATAAGTGACTCGTGAGCAAACCTATTTCTCTCTTCTCAGTCTTTAACTTTCAGAAGTATCATCGAGCCTTCTGTAAAGTATTTGGCAAACAACATGCAAAGCGTTGGGACATTCGCTCATGCAGGCACATGGAAGGTGTGATGAAGGTCACAGGTGCTTAACAGCCTCGCCCACACCAGCCAAGCTCAAGATGTGTCTCCGGATACTTTCTCCTCAGACGGGAAGGAAGTCTCCAGCAGCCCCGGACAGCAGAGGCTGCGGGGATGCCACCCACCAACAGGGAGGGCTGGCTCTTCTTAGAGGCTCTGCCCAGGGCTGGTTTCTCTCCCAGAGCGTATTTCGCGCCACGTGGGCAACCAGCCTGGCTTTGGTGAGCGGCTTTGCCCCCGGCTCTCCAACTGCTTCCGCGAGGGGAGCAATTTGGGAGCGAGGGGTGTCCGGCCCCCCCTCCCCGCTCCCCGGCAGAGGAACCGCCGGGCGCCCCGGCCCGAGCCGGGAGGGATGTTCCTGCACC
>NW_009952990.1:1732704-1752182 GCF_000747805.2 Chaetura pelagica | reverse complement strand
GGGGAGCCCTTTCCCATTGCCTTTCGCTGGTGGCACACGCAGGGCTCCCTGCTTCCCCCAAAGATGCCTTCTCATCGCTCCGGACTCCTTAGGGACGTCGCTGTTGCCTTTCTAGAGTAAAGGTTACTTTTCGAGACGTGTTTTATGTCCCCGAAGCCCTTTAAAGGTGATTTTGTTGTTGTTTTTTTTTTCCCCGCTCCCCCCTTCCTTTCTCCCTAAGGAACACGTTGTTTGCGGCTGTATTTTGTAAGTGTCAGCTGGCAATTAAGTTGGAAGGCAGTGAAACCTAAAGAGGTCTAGTGCTGGAGCACAAGCAAAATAAGGGACAGCGTTGTAGCATGCAGACAGCCCTGTGTCTCTGCTGCATCTCTCTCTTTTGTACTGTGGATTCTGATCAGTTAGTACGTTTTTAATTTAAAGAGTAATTGCTAAATTGCTTGACACATGTTGAAGGTGTTGAAAAAAATTGTGGGATTTCTGGCTTTGGGATTACGTTGGATGTTAGAAAAACTGAAGTGGAAGTTGTCCCCTTCTGCCTCATCTCTCTGGAATCTGTTATTCCTTGTTTTATTTTGAGGGGACCTGCCTGCAGTGTCTGACGGCTCACAGGCAGATTAAAATTTAACTGAGTCATGGCACTATAAATGTTCATAGATACTGTAAAGCTTTACTTAACAAAGAGTGCAAGTCTAGTCTGTGAAAACCCGAGGGGAGGAGGCAGTCGCTTGTGGAAATGGGGTGATGTATCCCTGAATGAGTGGTAGAAGACCTTTTTCTTTCATATTCAAATAGCATTTACTGTTTCTGGCGCTGACTGAACACATTAGAAAGTGACACATTAGGATGGTATATGGCAAAAGCTTTCTGAGCTGAGGATATTCCGTGGTTAAACTCTGATTTAATGGCATCTGAGTAATTGTTGCTATACGAGCAGCAAGGATTGTTAGTTCAGAGAGCAGAAGTTCTCCTCCAGAATGGTGTGCAGGCAAGTTTAGGGCTTTTGCTCTCGGGGGCAACTGTCTTCTTAGACTCGTGGTTGAGAAGTCTGACTTGTTTATTTATTAGCCATCTCTATAAGAGTTGACGTTGACTTCAAAACAAGACAGCAAGTTTGTCAAGAGTGAAATGCATATGTAAGGCTGTACGTTTTTGGTGAGTGGAAGAGGTAACAAGTAGTGACTGCGTGTTTCAGGTCGGGGTGAAACCTGAGCTGCTGTTAGACTGGTCTGCAGTTCTGAGTTGTCTAAGGAGCGAGAGTTGTCAATGGTTTTCAGTTTTTTGTAGACCCTGTAGTGCACACAATACATGATGCTGTCAAATGCCAAATTGTACAGGATGGATTTTTTTTTTCTACTGTTCTTGTTATAGAAAATTATCAGATGAAAACACGTTCTTCCTCTCTGCTCCCTATACATCTTTCTTTTTCTGAAATGGGAGATGTAGTAATCAAAATTGGAGGAAAATAAAATAACCAGAAGTAATTACAGTAATAAAAACTGTGTTCATAAAGAAATAGAAGTGAAATAATGTTTTTATATTGTAAACCTAAATGGGTGATTTCGATGCTGGCTGTGTCACCTGTGTTTTGATAGCTGTGTTTAGAGTGAGTCTGTTCTGTAAAAAGCATCAAGGAAACTTTTGTATTTTTAAAAAATGTTTCAGTAAAGGTTATAGAACTCAAACATGAATGAACTTTATGGTAATCATATTTGCCTGTAGGTTTTTCTTAATGTGGGATTGGTTTGAAAGAATTGACAAAGGCTTGTTTGCTTAAAGCTTGTTTTTTTCTTTTCAGAGCTAACTTGATTGTTCTGCCTTGGAACATTGGCAAAAGGTTTCTGTAATACCTGCCATATGATTGCTAGCAGTGAAAGCACTGTTAATTTTACCAGTGTCAGTGCAGGACATTACCTTATTGAAAGATAAACAATGTTTTACGTTGTGCCGAGCACATGTATAAACTTGCCCAAGGCAAAGCTGGGGAGTTGCATTTCCCACAGTCAGCTGTCTTGCTCAGGGGTTGCGCTTGTCACCTCCTTGCAGGACTATCAGAGAAGACAGGAAGACTGTAATGTTTTGTCAGTTTTAGAATAGCTCTTCAGAACTTGCCTGAATCTCAAAACCTAAATGGCTTGTGGTTTTTGGTTTGGTTGTGTTGTGTTCTGTTTTTTTCCCCTTGTACGTGAAGGTAGAGGGAGTGAAGGGGGTGAAGAAGGCAGACTGGGGAAAGGGTGAGGTTTCCAGCTAGGTGCCTGGTGAGTGGGGACTGCGAGAGGGTCCAGGCCCCAGTGGCAAGTGAGGGTTGTGTGAGGGCCTCTTTTGGAGCAGGGCTGTGCGGGCTGACTGCCCAGGTGGCCTGGGCCTGCAGGCCGTGGAGGCCGAGATCAGCCAGATTGATCTCCCAGCTGCTGGGTGACATGCACTGAGTGATGGGCTGGGTTGTGAGCACTAAGCAGGATAAATAGGATAACTATCCTGTGGATTAAAAAGGGATAAATACCCTTTTGGGACAAGAAGTGCAAATTTTGAAGTATAAATCATTACAGCTCAGCAGGGATTTAATGATGGGCAAGTGGAATGATAATGCAGGTAGGGAATGAAGCCTGAATAGGAGGATAATATACAAAAGTAGATGCACAAATGTACCAGAAAAAGAACAAAAGCATAAATTTGACAGTCTATCTAAACAGTCTTAAACTGAAGAGAAAAAGGCTAATGGTAACAGCATTTGTGGTTTGCTCTTTCTTCCTGCCAACAGGCCAAAACAATCAGAACAGTAACTATCTTGAATGGTGTTGGCCTGTGTTTAGCAAACGTGAGAGAAGTATTTAAAAGGATTGTGGCATTTCTTTTGGATATTACTGTGCTAGAACTTCGCTAATTGCATTGAAGATACTGAATTAGAAAACAAATGTGCTGTGGTTGGCAGACGATGCTTTGGATGGACATCTGCGCTTGCATAAAACCTTCCTTGCCTTCAATGGGAAGATCAGCTAAGACTTCACTAAATAAATATCCATGTATAGAAAGGGAAAGAAGGAGCTGCTAGCCCTCTTAGTCTGGGCCAAACCCTCCTGACATAGTCTTCTCATACTTAAATTGTTACTGGAGCTCATTGCTCCTGTTTAATTGCCTGTCTTGAGAGAAATTCTGTTTTCATATTGCTTATTTTGAAGTATTTGTCTTCAGCAGAGGAAAACCAGTTTTGCTTATAGACAGTATCAGGTGAGAAGGGGCTGCTACAGATCTTGTGTTAGTCATGGCTTTTGGAGAGGTTGAGTTTAGTGTAGAAATGAAGCTTGATGTTGGGTAAGAGTTCTGGTGGGCTACCTTTCTGCCTCTTAAGAAGGAAAGTTTAGAGGTAATTGTCATGAGGGATGAGGCGCTAGATCTAAAATGTGTTTCAGTCCTGACCAAAACTATTACTTGAAAACAATAAGGGAGTGTTTAGTTTGCCCCAGAAAGCATTTAATGAATTTCTGTGTTGAACTGTGCTCCAAGGAGACCAGTGTTGTTCTTCTCATTTTCACTAGGCTGATACTGCTGCTCTGATGGTGATTTTTTTCACAATGAACTTCACCATTCATGGCTGCAGGCTTTCTGCATCTTTGCTGTGCCCCACCCCACGATGAAAATGGAATGAAAAGGAAATTGAAAAGTCTTTTTCAGTGATGTAGAAAGCAGACCTTGCCCTAGAAGTAGAAACAAATGATTGTATTTACCCCTGGAGATTGTTCTATTGGCATTGCTCATGTCACCACCTATCTGACTTTTAACAACTTAAAATAGAAACAAGTTAACATTCATAAAAACTAAAAGTTGTATGAACCAAGTGATCCAGCTATGAATTTTTTTGGTATTATTCAAGCGAAGATGCTTGTTTTGGTGGTTTTGTTTTTTTTATTTTCAAAATATTATTAGAGATATGTTTTTTTCCCCAGAAATAACCATTTATTTTTCTCTTCCCTAAACTCTTATAAACCATTTGCAGTTGCTTCTAAAAATGCAGAAAAGACTCTGTAATGCTGACCTAAAAGAAATCCTGTCAGTACATTAAACTTTGATAGCAGTACAGTGTGGGGTCCTTGGGGGTTTTTTTTCTTCCTCTGTGGAAAACTTTTTGTCTACATCTGTAGTATAGAGTAGAAGTACTAAAATTAACTGTTTTTTCTCAAACTAAGGTGACTTGGAAATGTGAATGTATTTTTTTTTTTTTTTTAAGTGCTGCTTCCTTCTGCTATGAGGGACTTTTTATCCACTTTTCCATTGGTCACAAAAGATTCCACATCCAGTTTATTTGCTCTTTCGGTGAAATGCAGTTGAAGATTTTGAACTCCGTTTATTGCCAGCTTTGTCACTGTATCTGTCATTTCTCTATTTTGACTGCAATGGTAGCTTTATGTATATTTTTTCTCCCTAATTGAATCTGTATGTTGAGATTGCTACTGTTCTGTGGTGCAAATTAGCTTTTTATGTGGTGATGGATATAGGGGAAGGATTTGAAATAGTGTCTGTCTGTAGTATTTCAGGAGGTTTACTTATTTTTCAGCTTAATTGGATCATGATGCTGGCAGTAGTCCAGCATGGATCTGTTATCTTTCATGTACCTGAAAGCTTTGAATAGGTCTTCTTTGGATGACAACCTGTCTATTAACACCTGTGTCTTTTTTTTCCAGGTAGCACATTGCAGTCAGAGTTAGGTGTTTTCTCTAAGCTGGTTTTAGCCCGAGTGATTTTGCAGAAGGGGTGAGTGCCCTTCTCTCAAGCCCTGCACATGTGAAGCCACCTGTGGGGTCCTCTGTGCTGGAGAAATTCTGTATTTAAGAGGCTTTTGTATGCAATTTTTTGAGACCAGAAGCTAAGTTGAGGCAAAGAGGAACTCTAACAAGCAAGAGGAGGGGAAAGTTTAGCCAAACAGCAAAGAAAATCTATTTTGTTTGTTTTATTTTATTGTAGTTAAATTTGACTCTCTGCATAACAAACTTGCTGCTTGGGTGGTAACTTTGTGATGGAAGATTTTGCATATCCTTTAATAATGATGCTTCTCACAAGAACAGAGCTGGAATACTACTAGTAACAATGATCAGGGCTAGCTGTAAGTTTGCGTCTTTAGCAAAAGTGGGAATAATAAAGAAGTGCTGAGAAGAATTTCAGGTGGTGCTTGTGATGGATAGCATCTCCTTAATGTAGTATTATACTACTTGCATTTGAGATATTTAGGATTTAAATAGTATAATTCCTACTGGTTTGTTTTTTTTAACTAATTTTGTGGCATTTAGCATTACATTGACTAGATATACTATGCTCTTGTCCTTTCCTTGTATGTGTGTGCATATATACGTATATTTTGAAATTAATAGGGGCTTCTTAGAAAATTGGGTCTTGACGTTCATAGGTACAAGTTTGATGTATTAAGCAGTAATTGCTACATAGGAAGGAGGGCTTTCGTGTCACAGCAGTTTTTTGAATGACAGGAAGAGGGCTGTGGCTTTGAATTGAATTTGAATGTGGATTTTGTTCCTGCAGAAATACTGTCCACTTAGTCAATGCGAGTCTAGGCAATGCAAGTTTTACTGATTATACTGTTGGGAAGGTTTTTATTTTTAAAGTTTGGAGGTATGTTTTTCTACTGGTATAGTAATGTTGTTTGCAGTTCTTACTACCTAAAATAAAACATTCCTTTCTGTTACACTCCCACCAAGAAAGTAGATAAGGATCTATTGGGTAGGAAAAATTGGTATGTGGACTTTCACAGGGCAATTTCTCTTGTTCTTTTCAGATCAAGCATGGTATTGTTGACGAAGAAAACTAATGTGTCTTTGGACTCCTGAAGGAAGAACTTTCCTGATGGGACCACTTTCAAGGCAAGTAATTTGTTTGGGTTATTTATCTTGTCTCTCGTGTAGAGTTTCCTCTTTGGCCAAATCTGTCATGCAACTGTTTGCCATGTACAGGACTTCTAGGGTTATGTTTTAAATTGATAAATGTTCAAGTTAATCCCTCTCTTTTACTGGAAGTCTTTTTGTTGCGTGTTGATTAAAAATAAATAAGTATTTTAGTACCATTTGAACTTTCTATATTGAATTTGCTAGGACGTCCTGAAGATATACCCTACTTGTTTGGGAAGCAGTTGCTAAATAGGCAAGAGTCTGATTTACGTGTAATTTTGATATGAAAGAGAAGATTAAATAAAACTTACTATGTTACAGTCTTTTTTTTTTTTTAACATAGATCCAAATTGAGCTTCTGTGGCAAGGGACAGTCACAGTAAAACCATTATTAGATATTACATTACAATGGCTTGTAGACATTTAGCACCGCTGTCATTTTGTTTGGATCTGCTCCCTTGGTTCCCCTTTCATAAATCCTGTTTTTCTTTGATACTGAGGAATAATTCCCTGAGTGTTGTCCAGTGATTGATTGCTTATGTATACACACTGTGGTTTGTGAGTGATGCTGTTCACTTGAGTAGCCCCACTGCACTCGGTGGGCCTACATGCCGCCTAAGAACTTGTCAATGCTGATGAGCATAAAGAACACAATTTGGGCATGTAATGGTTGACAAGTAGTTGTTGTTTTGTTCCTGGTCTCTCTTAGGACTCATTTGCATTGCCTCCAGTGGCAACTTTTGTGAGTATTAGTGGGGATGGTCTAGAGGCTGGAGTATGAAATCACAGCGTGCAAAACTTATTGCATATCTGTTTTAATGACACAGATTGCAGACGCAAGGATATATTTTTCTTTTTTTAACAAATCCATGGGTTGCTTCACCTCAATGGAATATAGCATTAGCCTTTGTACTGCACTTTGAGCATCCCTAACAGAATAAAATAGAGCAAAGGTAAATAATTAAAAAATGTCTGCACTTTTTAAATTGAGGAAGTTTGGGTTTTTCCAGGTCTGTGCTTTGGACATAAGGGAAATCAAGATAAGGGATCAGTTATTCCCCCTCCCCCATAATGTTTCTTATTTGACTCCTCAAAATAAAATAAGGTTGGTGTCACTATAGTGCTTCTTAGTTGTTTGGGCAATTGTATTTACAGGAAAGTTAATTATGTTAACTTGCTGGTCTCAGAATCAGTAAGATAGACACTTTGAAATTAAAACACAATTGATTAATTAGATATTTAAAACTTGAATTGTTGTGATCAGCAGCAGATGATCGCAGCCTTAACTGAACTTAGTATACAGGCGCTTCTGTGACAATAAGCTTTTTGAAATGTTTGCACATCTTGAAATAGCTAAAGTAACTCCAAGCTGTTTCAAGATTGTCACCTTTGTTTAAAAGCAATTCTGTTTAGATAGAATTGCAAAAGTGTAAATTGTAAATAAGGATCTGGCACCAAGTATTTAGTAATCAGTAAGATGGTTAGGCTAAAGACTTGAGATAATGTGTTTGTTAGTGCATACATAGCTGCTAATCCTGACACAGTATACATTCTCTTTTCCATTTATAACCAATATTTAAACAATTATTATGTGCTATGTCTTGAATATTTTGTTTTGGGAGGCTATGTGGCGGCAACACAGGGAACAGGTTTGCTTATTGGTTATAGCCTCTAATTGTAGAATACCTGTGTTGGTATGAGTTTGCATTGCAGACCATTGTAAATAGCTTTTATATGGAGTGCAGTGCAGTTGTCTTGATCAGAGGCTTTTTTTGTCACTGGAATAGAATTTATTGTTTTAAGTCAGAGTTCTGGATCATTGGAATGGTCTGTCTTCAGAAAAGTACTGCCTTGCAGATATAACATCTGATCTTGTTTCTGAAGTAAGAGATACAAGAGAGGAAGGAAGACATGCTGTCTAAAGCCGAGTTTACATCAAAGAAAAGTCTGTGGCAGTGACCTAAAATTTATAAATTATATTCTTATTTTAAGTTTGTGCAACCCTAAGAATCTTTGAAAGATGCAACTCATGAAAAGATACAGATGAGAATAAAAGCTAGTAGTAATAGTTGTTAAAAGAACAAGGTGATGACTGGATGTGAGTAAGGTTGGCAGAGGCAGCCTTTAATTAAGGAGGAATTGGTCACTGTAAGGCAATTACATCTTATTTTTAATGATAGGTTTCAGAGAACAGTAAATGAGTGTAGTATGATCTTGGCTGATAGTATGTTCTGTTCTTGTTGGATAAAAACCCCAAAGCCTGAGGATATGAAATTGCAAACAGAAGTTTCACTTTTTTTTTTTTCTCTGAAGAGGAAAAGGTAGGCTATGGAAATGGAAGAAACTCCACTTTGCTGTAAAACTCATCAGTGTTTGCATATATTCTGTCTTTGGGAACTAACATGGTGCTTCCATTTTGTCAGCCCCGGGAATTTGGTAACTTGCAGGGTAGAGAAATACCCCTTGTTCTTTCTGTAGCTTGGCATTTAGTATTTTACAGCAAACTTTAAACTTTAGCATATTTGAACTTGTACTAGATAGGGTTAACAGGCTAGAACAAAAGGTCAAAGCATAAGGCATTAGGCTTAATTAAGGGAGAGCAGGAGTGGCAGGAGTATGTGACAGTTAAATGGGTTTCCCACAGACTAATGTCTGTTACAGTGCAACCATGCCTCAACTTAAGTGGGTTATTTTGTGTAAAGGGCAGCAGTGATTAGCAGTTTGACATGCCAGACATTTCTGGCCAATCCCATCTGTTCTAGAGGTTAAAAAAGCACACCTTTATGAGCAGATAGATTGATTTGTGTGCCTGTCTGATAAAGATTGTAAGTCCAAGGCTGGTGCTGTAAATGCCAGTTATAGAACATCGTACTTTCTTAGTTACTCTTTGTTTAAACGGTCAACTGTGTTGTAATGGGGCTAACAGCTATGAAAGTGACTGTGCAATATGAAGAATGCAGCAGGACTGCTGCGGCAAGTGTTTTGAACCAGAAAGATGCGGGAGGAACGTTTCCGCCTTCATCAGGTTTGTTTTTGAATGTGGGCTTATAGGCTTTGGTCATCTTGCAGTACTTTGATTGGAAAGGGGGATCTAGCTTAATGTGTTTCTGTGTAAGGCCTGCACCTCTTCTTCGTAGCAGTTGCTGTTAATGTGCTTGTCCAGAAGTTTCCTTCCTCAGCATGAGCACTTTTCCAATACACTTGGCTAGAGAAGAACCTGAGTACTTGGAAGGTTTCAGTATCATTATGCTCTGTTCTGTGGATCCTTCCCCCTCTGTTGCTGAACTGGGATGATATGTGCATATTCTGTTGTTTTTTCTTTTGTAGCTGTTACTCTTCAATAGTTTTTTGGTTATATCATGAGGTTGCCTTGTAAGCCTAAAATAAAACAGGTAGCACAATAGGTCTTGAGTGTATTTCTTGTCATCTTTGACTTTGTAAAGTCTAAGTTACATTACTATTAATACAAGACTATTAATAAATCGTTGATGCAATAAAACTGTTTTTGATAATGTTCAAGGTTCATACATAGTTGAAGGTGATTATCCTATTTAAAAACCAAGCAGAGGTCAGACTGTATTGTAACATAACTGACTGTGACCCAAATGATATGTGATAGCTTCAAGACCAATAATAGTATTCCTCGCTTTAAATAAACACACGATTTTGAATTAAATTGTTAACTGTGAGTGTGTTTTGTGGAAACATACTGATTAACTTCCTTTGTATTTTTTGAAAAGCAATGGGGTGTGCTTACCTGAAATTAATACTTAAATCTATTTGCTATTCTCTCTCTCCTCTGCATTGAAGCAATGACACTTGTAGCTATATATAACTGAGAAATAAAACTGCATTATATTAACATTTGGCACCTTGCATTTAATATTTCTACATTAACTTTTGAAATTAGTCAGCTGTCTAGAATTTCTTGTATTTCTCCTTACAAAAACATTGCTACCTTTCCCTTGCTCTATTTAAAATAAAATAAAAATTGAAGGTAACAATGACTTGATATTCATACTAGAAAGACAGCTCCATGTACCTGTGCTACACTTTTGCTATAACAGCTGTGGCCTGTTCCTGAAAAGATATACTAATTTGTGATTTATGAGCAACTTGTCTTCACCTTGTCTAGCTTTGTAGGAGCCATGTTAGTTTTTCTTTTGTTCTTGTGAAAGTCTCTTCCCTTTGCTTCTGTTTGAAATGTCTAGAAATATTTTCATTGTCCTTTAGGATGAGCAAGGCAACATCATTATCTTGCAGTTTATTTAGTAACATGGAGCTGAAATGGACATACGCAGCATCATGTTCTCTATGGAATAATATCTATTTAAATGATTTTGATCTAATACATGAAGAAACATCTTGCCCTTCTCTGTGGGGAGAGAAGGTGAACAAGCATAAATTTTATAATACTTGCTGATTTTCTTGCACTAAATCATACTTAAATTGCAGAACGTTGTTGGCTTGAGAGTTGTGTAAAAAGTGCTTGCCTAGTAAAATGAGGGTGCAGGGAGATTTACCTAATTTAATGCTAAGAAAATGTTGTCAGCTGCAGTGCATTGATACGGGATTGCCTAAATCCAAAAGCTGTACTTTAGATTTTTGTATATACATATTTATACTGTTTTCATGGCTTTAATACACAAAATATAGCCCTCAAACAATCCATTAGTGCAGTGTGCATATATGCTATATTTTGGCTAATTTGATTGGTATTAATCATACTTTAGCCTTTATCTAATATCTTGAGAATGGGATGGAAGCTGTGTCTGCTTTTTTGCTGTTTCAGGGCAGAACATACTTTATCAAGTTTCTTGCAGCAGTCAAGAAAATCTTCGTAATTGCTACTTGAGTATAATTAGCATTTCCTGCACTAAGCATAGCACAGGTTGAATAGTAAGTGTTCAGGTACCTAAAGATTGTATTGAGAACTACAACAGAGGATATTTTTTTCCCCTTATTGTAAGGATGTAGTTTAGCTTTGTTGATAAGAGAGGAAGTCTAAGCAGTGATTTTCATTTATCTTGGGTTTCTCTCCAAGTCTGCACAGTTCATGAAGTACAGTGATGTGGAATAAGCATGGTGGTTTCTCTCTACTGTTCCACTTTCATCATGGATAAATCTCAGCAAAACTACGCGGTTTAACATTACTGAATATAATAGGACACTATACAAAAATTCTGTAAATGTTGATGAATCAGCTGCATCTTTTTTAATATATCTTCTGTATTGTGCCTTTCAGTTAGAATATTCTAAAATATTTGCCTAAAATATTACTGTGGCTTGATTGGACAGTAAGTGTTAAAAACAATTTTGAAGTGTCCCTTGTTTTCAATTTTGAGTAGTCTTTAAAAAATAAAGGAGACACTCAGTCTTTGGTGTTCAGAGGATTTACCTTTTTTAATATAATTGATGAAAAGGTTATCCCTGACCCTTTACAAACTGGGTAGAAAGGATGCTGCACTATGCTTGTGTGAACTGGCTGACTATTTCTCCTTATTTTAGATTTCCATACTCTTTGACCTTGTAGTCATTGACTTTGGTCTGGAACAACTTCAAAGTCATGTAAATGAATGTAATTAAGGTATTGCTTATCATTTTGGAGAGTTCACAGAGATGCGTATTGGCTAGAAAGGTTTGTTTACTTAATGTGGAAGGTTAATATAAGGTTAAATTTTACTGTGTAAAATGGCTTCATAATGTTTTTATTTAGCAGCTGAAGAAAATAGTGTTTGAAAAGGCAAGTAATAGTTTTATTTGACCTCCATGTGTTTCCTGTAGCTTGCATTATTGGGAAAATTTATCTTCATTGCATAGTCTTATTACAGTCTTCCTTTATCCTTGTTGTACAAAAGGAACCTCTCAAAATTATTTGTAGGCCTTTGTGTAGGAAAGGAATGACATTAAGGAAGGAAGTGCAGAAATATGTGACAATAATTGTTATAAGTAGTCCATCCACTTCCACTTATGTCTCTCGTTCCCCCTCCCTCTTTTGTCAGAATGGGATTCAAGCTTTGTTCTTTAGTGCTTCTTTTGGTTTTATTCCCACTGTTGTCACAGTAAGGTGAAAAAGCAGTGTAAAAGAGCATGGAAGACAGTCAAGTTACTGGTGTCTGCTTTCCCTTTTTGAGGCACTAGAAAGATAAGGACTAAAGAGAACAGGTCCTAGGACTCCACTTTCTTGTTTGTACCCCTCAACTTTGAATATAGATGTTTTTCCTATAATTTATGGAAGAAATTACTTGCCTGAGTGTTCTTCTCCACTGAACTTTGAGTTTTTGTAGTTTCCAAAAGATGAGTACATGACAAGCGTAATTTTTTAAAAAACCCTTCATTTTCTTATGCCTTATTTCTTGCTTCTGGCCATTTTTCTAGAAGTGTAGTTCCTAGGCGGAGAACCAGACATTCCCAGTGTGTGGTGATGTCCAAGCAAGAGTGTTCTGCCAGACAGCCTGTACGTGACTGAGTTTGGTAACGAAGGGCAAAGCTACACAAACCTTAGCATCAAGTCTTTCTGCACAGCTCTTTCTGAAACCATTTGTTGAAATCTAGCCTACTGGCTAGATTTGCCTTATTTCAGAGGGTACTTGCTTTTATACTTTTTTTTTTCTCATGTAACAAGAGTGGTACATGGGATCCTAGCTGTTAAGGTAGCTAACTTTCTTCTGCTTACTAGAATGTTATGTGCTAGATGAATTATGCACAATGAAGATATCCTTTATAGGATGACTCATAAAATGAATAGTTCCCATCTGACTATTTCTAGTTTGTAGAGATACCCTGCAACTCATACCCAAGAGTATTATTCCCCTCCCACTTTAGTAAGAGCTGAAGGCTTCAGGTTCTAGACTGTGCTTCCTAAATATGCAGCTAGGTTCCTAAACATGCAGCTAGGACAAGAGCTTGATTTTTTTTTTTTTATTCCCCCCCCCCGACCTTGAGTTCATAATAACAATCATAACTTCAAATGAGCTAAAGGTGCTTTTGGAAGAGAGATAAGCAAAATCTCTCTTGGGTGAGATGTGAGGAGGATAAGAAACTAATGTTCAAAACTGGAATATAATGATCTAAAAGGGCTGGGGGAGTTGGGAGATGGAACACAATGCACAAGTTAAATCCTTCACATTTGAAATAGGAAGAAATGGTGCTGTTGACTTCAGTCAGGCCAAAATTTCCCTGTAATTCCATGATCATATGTTGAAACCCTAGAACACCCTGAACAATCATAGAATCACCAGGTGGTTTGGGTTGGAATGGACCTTGAACATCATCAAGTTTAAATCCTCTGCCATGGACAGAGACATCTCCCACTAGACCAGGTTGCTCAGAGCCCCATCCAACCTGGACTTGAGCACTTCCGAAGAGGGGGAATAGAGAAAAGGTATACGGCTATAGGGTGAAAAAGGCAAAAACAGCTGAAAAATATCCTTTTTCTACTACTTTAGGCCCTATATACAGGAAATAATGCAAAAGTCTGTGTACTTCTGCCATTCGCTTTTGCTTAGGTATCATATGAAGAGCTGTATCTGCTCCTGACTGTCCAACAGTGGCCACATAAGAATGCAGAGTTTGTTGAAGAAAAATTTCCCATTGCTGCTGCAGGTCAAGATATTTTCTCAAGAATCAGTCCTGGTCCTCTCTACTTACGCTGTTTAATTCTCTGCTACCTCAAGTTTTATCCTGATACAAAATAAGTGCAAAAGGAGCGTTAATAAACTGTACTGATAGCATTTTATCACCTTTGCACACCTTCACATATGTTTAACTGCCAAGATGAAAAGGTAACAAGGCTGTGCAGAGTCACATTTAGTATTTACTGAACTCTGACTTGTCTTTGGATTGCAATATCAAACATAAAAAGTTGGATAGTGTCTCTTGCTTATAGCTCTTCAGCACAACTATCTTGAGTGGTTGCTCACAAACTTGTTCTTCTTTAGCTAGTTTGTGGTATGCTGAAGGCTATCTCAGCATGCACATGAATGAACTGGTTTTTGAACTGAAATGCAGAAAAGGTCACTTTCCCAAACTCTATCCTCTGTACCTGAAGTTTTATCATTAGTCATATTCTACTGTGAATTCCCTTAATGGAAAAACAGTCTGTTCAATGTGCTCTTCAAGCTTTCCAGGCAATTTTGCTTCTGAATTACCCTGCTCTAGTTTTATGTTCAAAGTGCAGTAGGGGAGACCAGCAGTATTTAGGTTACAAGGCTGTATGGCTCCTCTAGTTCTAATGTCTTTAGAGCCTTGTCTAGGGGAGTACTAGCTGTATTTTTGTCTGCAAATCTGAACTTAAACATTAAAGTAGGTCTTGAAATATCCTCTTTGTTCTGATGTGTTTCTGTGACTCCTAACTGATTAATTTATTGTTACCTTTTGAGGATTACTGTGCATATCTCACAAGATACCAGGAACACAGAAAATATTGAAATTTGCTGTATTGCATTTTGGGGATGTGGTTGGCCATTGCTGTTGTGCTATGTAGGTAGATTTAGGGCCTCAGATATCGGTTACTCTTGGGATAATGGACTGTATGAATGTAACATCCAAGCATGCTTGTCTCCTTTTCTTGTCCTCCTTAAAGGTCACTGTACAGGAGGAAAAGTTGAGTCATGGGCTATAAAAACTTGTAGATCTGTGGTCTGGTCTAATTCTTGTTAGCTTATTGCTTGATGCTGTGACAGGTTTTGTCAAGTTTACTCACAGCAGTGCTACTTACCCCAGTGACCTGCCTCCTTTTTCTGCAGAAGGTCCCTTCACTGTAGTGGGATAGCAGAAGTCAGAGTGTCCTCACCTGCTGCCCTTCCTTGTTGAGCAGAGGGTCTCTTGTAAATGCACCTGTTCCATATGGATAATACACTTCATTTCTGTGGAGAACTTTTTCTAAAAAAAACCACAACTTGCCCATGCCACGTGCATCCATCTGCAGGATTTTGAGAACCCTAACAAGATGCCCTGGATTGTAGAAATAGCAGTGGTAGTTTGGATAATTCAGAAAAGTAATGTAAAACACAGAAAGATTCCTGAATATTGCAGGTTTTGTGCTTCAGTATCAAAACTGTAGGTAAGAGAGAAGCTACTGAAAGGGCCTGTGACAATGGGTATGTTAGAGCTGCTGATACTGGAGACATCAAATACTCTGAAGACTGGGAGGGAAGTAATGGATGGGGTCCATTTTTCAGTTTATGAAGAGTGTTATGGTATCCTGGGAGTGAAGGACATAGTGTGGGGATGGCTTAATGGTTATTGTGGGTATAGGTTTGGTGGTCATTGTTTTGTGTTTTGGGTTGTTGGTTTTTTTTTGGGTTTTAGGTTTTTTGTTGGTTGTTCTCATAATCCTAATTTAGAATTCTGCATTTAATACTTGTCGTAAAATGACCTCTGCCTTCTCATTAGGAAGATTAAGGGCAGAGGGCCACTGTATGACATATTTGAAATTGTAGTCATGAAATTTACTTGCAGAAATTTTAGAGAAAAGGAGTAATAAAAATCCTGGGAGGGTAAATTGTGATTATTTTGTATGCTTTAATGTGTTTCTGGTGAGCAAGAACCTTACTCTTTCTGGGTAAAAGACATACTCAGATGGATCAAATGTGAAATTCCTATATGTGTCTCTTGTAAAAACCATTTCCGCAAAATTATGTTAGGAGGCTTCTTGTGATTTGAAGAGTACAAATAATGTAACGCTCTTCAGATGTAATAAGTAAAAAATAGATCGAGAAACAAACACATGGTTCCCTTTCCACCTGCATAAATAGCCTTACTAATTAAAGTAGGGGCATGTTTCCCTATGACTTTCTCCTTTGATTTGATCACTAACCTGTATAAACTAGTATGTAAGTATAAACATAATTAATCAACTGGCATTTCTGAATTCTGACACCCCATACATACATTAATGGTGTGTTTCAGCTCTGTATTATTGTATTTGTTGTTTTCAAGTGAGTCACTTAAGATTATGTAGAAATAACTGGTAATTACTAAAATGAGATGACTGAGAAGAAGAAAAAAACTTTTATTAGCTCCCTGATTATTTTGTGTGCACTGTTTAGTTTTTGCACATTGCACAGGTGTAATGTGTGCACAAAACATTTTCTTCTGGAAATGTATAAGTGATTTTTGTTGAGTTGATAAGTGACCATGGTACAACTAGGAGGACTATCTCCCATTAGAATTGACCAGCATGGAAGATTTTGATACTTTTTATGGCCTGTGGCCATTACTTCCTCAGTTTACAAGTACTGTTTGCCACTCTTCAGGACTGCATGCATAAATAATATGAGTGAACTAATGTCAGCTATGTTTTTTTTGAAGTTATTTGCAGACCTCAGTTCAAGGTGGACATGTTTTTATTTAAATATATTTGGATTAGAGGCTCTAAATATACTGGAAAGCATTTTTGATCAAAAAAGAAAAATGTCTTTTTATATAACTTTCCATCTCTGTGGGTGAGTGAGGAGAGTCTTCATAAAATACATGTTGTTTAGGAGTGTCTGAATGATGGGAATGTTGAATAATTTGTTTGGGGTAGGTTGAATGTCCTTTAATTTTGCAACTTGTTAAACATCTGAGAGGAAAGAGCCATCATGTGGAGGGCAAGAATGATCATGGTGGTGGAGAGGTGCCATGTAAAGTATGCTTTAGCAACAGGACTGTATGCAGGGCTTCTGCAGCACACAGAGACTGTCTCACAAGGAACAAGAGAAATTGGCAGGGGTACTATGTGACTTATGAACCGTGGTAGTGCCCTTCTGAATGTGAGCTTTCCTCAGATTCATGAGACCACAGACTAGAGAACAGTGGGCAAATGTGCTGATCTGTGAGAGCCACTGGGAGTAAGTTTGGTGCAAGGTAAAGGTAAAAAATTGGGCATTCCATCTTGTTATATGGGCTATTGTAATCACATAGGGCTTGCAGAGTCTCTTCCGCACAGACACTTTTTTTGGTACTTTGTTGATACAATTACTGCATTAATAGCTGTAAAACGTGTTTTTATAAAATACGTAGTATATTGTGCTGGAACTGCTCTGATCCTTGTAGCCAGTCAAGGTAGGACATGAACTCCCACAAGAAGAAAACTAGCAAAAAGGGATGCGTAGCCAAAATGTGTAGTAGTTCTAGAGGGTAGAATGAAGGAACACATCAATGCTGTGCCTCCCAACTCTGGGGAGAGGCTTTAACATTCATCAGTGGCTACTTTGACTTTCGGTTTGCAGGTCTTGCCCATTTGTTAGCTGACAGAAAATAGCTGGTGAAATTCCTTGTCCCACTCTGTTTTAATCACCATTATAAGTTTTGTGTTGGTTTGTTTTTTGAGCTGTTTGCAAGTGGAATGGGAGGAGCTGATTTTAGTCTAAAGTGACTTACTTAATGCTTAGTAGTCTTCCCTTCCTTTCAAAAGATGTGTACTGTATACAGGCTTTCAGGTAGAATACATTTTTAAATAAAAGTATATAGACTAACTTTGGTTTAAATTGTTGCATTTATGAGCAGTATCAGGCATAGCTAAAGCTATAGAAGTTAAATTATATCTAGTACAGAGAAGACTGCAAGAAGGTTAATTATGTATTAATACTGTAGTCTGTGGTGGGTTTATTCTGTTACAGAGATACTGTCAAAGTTAAACCTGAGCTAGCTACTTGTTAAATGAGGGCTGTTATGCTTACCTATTCTGTTTTCTGTAAAATTTGAGAAACAGTGCTGTTTTTTTCTTTTTTTAAACTTTGCAGCCTTCAATTAGATGGCTTTATTGTGGCATAAAATAGCATTCATGCTGTAGGAAGTTCTGGGTCTTAGTCTGTAAATGCTGTGCCCTGATCGTCTATATAAGGGTGACTCTTCTGCTTGGTTTGGTTTGGTTTGGTTTTTCTGCTCCTAGTGGGAAAGGGGTGGGATGCACAGCTGAGGCAGGCTGACTTCCATGTCCTTGCTGGTTCCAGTAGATGAACAGCCAGGCTCAACAAGGATATCTGGGCAGAGAGGGGGGGAAAAGTATTCAGACTAGAGTTTAAAAATTAATCTAGGAAGGACATTCTAAAAATAGATTAGAGCACATGCACATATACCTGTGAGAAAGAGAACATAAAAAGATTTGGTCCTAAAAGAGGCTTTTAAAAGGTATAGCTGTATTAATATCTTTCAAATTTCATATTTGTGATACTTAAATATTCTGGTTATGAGGGAGGCCTGTCTTGGATTGCCTTTCTGCTCTTCTTGTAAGCTTCAATAGTGAGTGTGAGAGAAGATCAGATAAAAGTGAAAATAACACACTAAAATTTAGGGGAAATAGCCTTACTGCCTCTAGAAAGTAAGCTCTTTTTTAAAGGTAAAGGCAGAGTTTGTGACTAGAGAGTTAACACTTGTTTTTTAAAATTACACTTGATTTTTAGTATACGTCCAGCAGAAGTGAGTACTAAGATTTATTTTAGCTGCTCCTTTTAATAGCTACATTGCAGTAAATGTGCCTATGTGAAGGAGGGCAGTCAGTCCTTTAACCATGCTGTGCGTTGATTCCAGGGGGCAGGGAGTTCATGCATGATTGTGAAGCTATAGGGTCTCCAGTGAGTTGGTGGTTTGGTTACTGTAGTTTCCTTTTGCTGGAAGGAGTAGATTATATCCAAAGTGAAAGTGATTTCCCTCCCCTGAAGTCTGACTGCAGATTTTTTGTTTCATATGCTAATGATTTTTTTGTAATAGAGGAGCATGGCAATTGTAGCTGGAAGTAGAACGCCGTACTCCTGCAGATTTATGCTAGCATTCCTGGGTAGTAATTTGAGTCCAGAACTGGCAAAACTCCTGTTTCTAGTTACATGGAGGCATTAATTAACAGTAGAAGACAGTAGAAAATAAGAAGAGGTGCTGCCATAGAACTAGCAAGAATGGCACTATCTTCCTATGAGTGCAGTGTATTGGACCAGCCTGTAGATTAGTCAGGGATAAAACTAAGACCAGGTAAGACAACAGGTAACCCTCTCACAAGACAGTCTTTTTTTTTCAGGAACAGATGGTGTAAATATCCTTATTTCTTAAGCTTTTTCTCTTTTCTTGCTAGACTTAGATATTAGAAGGCAACAAGAACCTGACCTGTGCTTTATTGAATTGAAGTACTTCTCTTGGCCTCTTAATGTAGAGGCCAGTACTTCCTTACCTGTATTTGTGGCCAGTGCAGTTGGGATTCAGTGTTGCTACTGGGGCTCAGAGGGGTTGTTTCATCTCTGCTAGTCAATTTTAATTTTAAACCAGTGTCAAATAATGTGATATTTTGCTTGCACAGAAGGGTGCCATTGTGTATGTAAGGGAAAACTTTGGAATATTCACTTAATTAGATTTGGAAATACAAGGCAGTAGCAAGAGTGAGTCCTTATTTATAAAGACTAAGTACATAGATTGATATTACAGCTTGGGTTCACTGAGCAGGGAAGTCCTATCTGTGGCCCACTGGTCCTTCCACTTCACCGGTACAGGCATAGACAGAGGTATTACCCTGTTGGGAGAAGTTTAAGCAGGTGAAATTATTTGTGCTAGTAAAAATACAAATGTGTCTGCTGTCTTCATTACCTGAGCCAGCTTACTGCAGGGTTGGGAAAGAGA
>NW_009952990.1:1723523-1732662 GCF_000747805.2 Chaetura pelagica | reverse complement strand
CACATGGAAGCAAAGTGGGGGACTAGAAGTCATAATTTTCTTATTTATCTTATCTCTGTCCTGTTCACCTTCCCCCCCACCTCACCACCATAGGCTTACCTGAGTTTATGGGCAGATGTTCAAGAACAGCTGCAAGAGATGGATAAAAAAAGCATTAGTTGTGTCTGAAAGGTGATTCTCTGAGCAAGAAGAATGTTTCCTTCCAAGAGACTGTCTCACTGTTGGAAACTTCCTGTTCCACCCCCCACCCCCCTTTATTTTGTCTTTTCCAATTTTACTTATTTTCAGCATATCTCCAGTCAAGAAAAAACATAATCAGGTATTTAATTGCAGGATGTTTTTGAGTCAGGCTTACAAGATATTCTATGCTAGTTTTGCTAAAGGAAGCTTTATTAAACTAGAATCTTAACTCGTACATTTTAGGTTTTTTCATCGTAACATGCAATTCTCTACTATGGTTTATAAGTGACTCTTCTAGCCTAGTATCTTATGAAAAGGCACATATTACCACATTAACTTCTGAGTGCATTGGATAATCTAAATTAATTAAAACAATGTAAACTAAAGAAAAAATAGTAAATTGAATTGATGAAGACCACTGATTTCCTCTAAATTTTGTAATAACAGATGAAGAGGCCTTAAAGGGAGGTACCAAGATCTGCAGTTCTGGGGCTGTTTTTCTCTTAACACAGAAGTCTGACTTGCTGATTGGTATTCTTGGTTCCTGCCATCCATCTTTAGTCTGTGCAGCTGTTGTCTGCTCTAGGAATTTGTCTACATAATGCCTGTTCGATATGCAGCCTTCCAGAGCTTTGCTTTGAAGACTGTAGGAGACCTATCACAAAGTACTGGTGTCTTTATATCAATGGAAGAGCAGAAAAGGCATGAATGTTTGTTTCCAAAAATAAAAGCTCTTGAAAAATATTAATAGGTTATCAACATTTTGTGACTGCAAATACGGTTATAGAATCATGGAAGATTTTGAGGAATTTTGGGAAGGAACCGATAAAGCTCATTGAGGAACAGGGATTTAGACTCACAGGACTAGCTAACACTAAACCATATGACTAAGAGTGTTGTCCAGCTGCTCCTTGAGCTCTGACAGGCTTGGTGCTGCAAGCACTTCCTTGGGGAACCTGTTCCAGTGACCCATCAGCATCTCAGTGAAGAACCTTTTCCTTATGTCCAGGTGGGTAAGGGAAGGAACTGCTGTAGTCTAAAATGAGATCACTGGGAGATTCACCAGGCTTTCTCCCTGTAATACTGGCAGACTGGTGATTTTTATTGAGACATATTTTATACTTCTTATTACAAATGCCTTTAAGGTTAATTTTGATTACTGACATATATCTACAATTTATTCCATACCTGGATTGAGAACAGTATGGAATGTATAGAACAGGGAAAAATATTTTAAGACATATTTTAAATTTTATTTTTGTTTTGTTTTTAACTGGTACTGGCTAGACTTCTAGCAAGTGATCCTTGACAAACATTTTTTTGGGCCAAATGTGAAATTTCAAGTTATTCAGGAAATTTGTGCACAATGTTGGGTGTCTTCACTGGCTAAAGAAGAGCTTGTATTTTTTGGAGGGGGAATGTGTCTTTTTGTGTTGTCACTGGTCTAATGGAACTATCAATGGTTCACAGTACTGCACATGCTGTAATTGCCAAATGGTTGGCTTGACTGAAATTACTTTTTAAAAATATTTTTCCTGCTTTGAGAAGTATATTTTGACACCTGTATTCTTAATCTTTTGAAATACATAGTACAAATATTGCTGGACTTGCTGTAGACTTCTGGTTTTCCAGCTGTGTGTGGGTCTACGTGTAGCCATCAGGTCGCACTCTAAACATTAGCTCAGAGTCTGTCGCTTGTGCTATCGTATTACAGCACTGTAAAGAACTTTTATAACAATATAAATTGGCACATAACCCATATTGGGTTTGCAAGAAAGTTCAGAAACTGCAGTCATACTCTAATACTCTTACCTATAATAAAATTATTTTTTTCTGCCACTTGGACATTTAAAAAGCATTAAGACTCAGCAGTGTTTAAATACAAAGGCAAATATTGATTACCATTTGGAAGCCTGCTATAAGTTATGGAGTACAACTATGTATTTTCATCTTTTACTCTTTAAAAATTAATCTGTTCCTTTTATATCTGTTATATAAAGGACCATATTCAAGCTGTGTGAATAAGTAAGATGACCCCCTGGTTGTTTTCTAGCTGTAGCTTTAGTAAATATATTAATGGCAAGAGCTCATGGAGTTACCTCTCTTGTTTATGTGAACTCATTATATACATTGAAATGTTACTAATTTACAGTAAGTAACATTTTAGAAATAATTAGAAGAATATATGGAAAGAGAGATTGTCAGCTTAAGCAGTGGTTACAGGATCTGACTTTCTTGGCATTGTCTCTGATGGTAATTCTGATACTGAAATTGTGAATTTGAATTCTCTCTGTTTACATTTGTAAGGTGCATTCTCAAAATTACTGATTCCTAATTAATTGTCTTCTCTTATAAAGGGCAAAAAAATAATCTGAGATATCTTTGATATCAGATAGATGTTTCCAGTTTTTAAGTCTTCTAGTCAGCAGTGATAGCTTTGACTACTTTTTTACTGTGTGGTGTGTGTCTGTCCTTTCCTCATCTCCCCCTCAAAAAAAAATAGGTGTTTCTTTTTGAGTCTTCTTGCAGTGCTGATCAGTCTTGCTCCTGCTTTCTCTTTCTCCAGATTCTTCCTCAGCACCGTTACCCACTTTGCCTTCAAAAACATTACCCTGCAGTCATTTTTATTTCATCTCATAGAATTGCATTTTCAGATTAAAAAACAGAAAAGCAAAAGCCACCAGTCCTTTTCTTTAGGAGTGTGGAGTTGGTTGGTTTGTTTTCTTTTTTTCCTGTTTTCAGCTAACATTCTTGCTCATAGTGTTCTGTAGCACTCACTGACTTCTCTGGATAGCTGAAAGTCATCTGGTCTTGTGCTCCTGTCAGTAAAAATGACTTGTTTTCCCAGGTCACCTTCCCTTTCCAATTGGACATTGGACATGCTTTGCCTTCAAAGTATATGGAGATACGAGTAGCAGCAAACAGGGGTAAAGCACTAAAGCCAGCTAGTACTAGTGTACTGAAAACTGGACTGTTTCAGCTGTGCTTTTGTGTAAGTGTTTCGTAATTTGCAGTTGGAAATTCCAAGGTACCTACAGACAGCAGTCTCGCAGCCTTCTGCATCACAGGACAAAAAAGTGTACATACAGGGGTTCCATGTCATGGTGGCAGTCTCTGATGCTGACCTCCATGTGAGGCTACAGGCTAGCCTGTTCTTGAGGCTGTATCTGATGGGTGCTGTGAAGCTTCAGTTTGAGAAGTAGGCAGCTGCTTGTCTGCAGGGAGGGCATGGGTGCAAGAAACATGCTCAGGCAGTTCATCAACAGCTGCATTGGATTCTTTTTGGCTTCTGGGTGCAATTCAAGGTTTTGGCCATGACTGCTTTTAAGCCTAAAGTGACTTGAGCTCTGGCTGAGAGGCTGCTTGTTTTTTTGATCCAACATAGCACTTAATGTCAACCAGGGTACTTGACCTAGATCATCCTACTTCTTAATGTCAAGTAGCCTTTGGCAGGAAGTTCTTTGAGAAGGACTTTTGACTGTGGAATGTGCTCCCAACCTTGTCTGGTGGAGTCTGCTTGCTGAGTGGGCTCAGCACCAGGCCTATCTTATTTCTTTGCCTATGGAGATGAGGAGTTGTTCAGTGCTTCTCCTGTTCTTCTTTGTGCCTGAATGAAGCCAGGTTAATGTAGGTTTATAATCACTACACTAAGATTTTCCACTTGAACCCTGTGGGAAGACAAGTGAAATATATTTTAAAGAAAAAATAGTATGCATGCCTTTATACATAAAAGGGCGTTTTTCCTGAGAGAATTTAATTGAACATTTTACATGAAATGAAAATAAAAGATGTTTCCTCACACAGATTGGTTTGAAAGTATAGCAAGTTAAATTTAGGTAAGTGCTGTCGTCTTTCAGCTTTGTGGAAGACTGCAGTTCACTGCCAGGCACACAAAGCTTCTTTCCTGCTGGGAAAGAAGATTTGTCAAACCATAAAAACCATAACCAAGTTCTTTAAGTTTAAAATACCCTCCCCAAGACTCACAGCTGAATAGGGCCTGTAATAGGACTGTAATAAGATCTGCTTTTCTCCGTGAGAAGGTGTCTGATGCTGTTTTCCTAGCCCTGCCACTTCTGATGAGGTTGGTCAGTTGAAGACTGGTAATGAAGACAGAAGGCTTCTATGCTAATGAGAAGAGTTACTACACAGAGTGAGGCAATTCTTATGACATCTGAGAGGGAGAAGTACTGAAGGAATAAGTGCAAGTTGCCAAATTGAAACTTGTTGAAATAAGCACACTAATCAGTGTTACGTAACTAAAAGCAGTTATGTGAAGGACTGGTGTTGCCCAGTAGCAGGCATCCACGATGGTCAGTGGGAAACTCTGAAAACTTACAGGATCACTGTGTTATTACTAATTTTTAAGTGGAGAGGATTAAGATGGTGCTAGAATTTAGCATGGGATTTCTCACCTGTTTTAGATGTTTGCTTCTTGAGGGGAAAGTGTGGGGGAGACCCTATATATATTCAACAAAGAGAAACAGGAACCCTGTAGAACTCTTACAGACTGTGACCAGAAACAGGCATTTTTAGGGTGTGATTCATTTGACCTTTAGACATGTGCTATGGAATGAGTTCAGTAGAAGAGCTTAGTTCTTACCATGGGCTGTAAAGGGAGACTAACATGACCTGTTTGGATACAGGCACTTACACTGTAAACATCTTTATTTGGTCAAGTGAATTCTGTCCTGGAGTCCACATCTAAGAATGGAAAGACTAGGGTGCTCTGTTATTATTGCTTGTGGTTAAGTGTCAGATGCCCTCATCCTAGCTGAGTAAAGACTCAACACCTTTTCAAAATGGAAGCTGGCATTCCAGGGCCTCCAGAGATCTACCTAGGTTAGGGCTAACAATTCATGCTGAAGCACTGCAAGGACATCAGCCCCGTGCCATCTGTTCATGGACAGCAGAAGCAAGCCCATTGTGACTCTTTGCTCCTCTTGTGTCAGTGTACCTGGGCACTAGTGGTGGATTGAGCTATGAGGCTGAGTCTTAAAGCATCACTGGCAAGAAGTGAACATGTGTGTGGTTCACCTAGCCCTGGAGCAGGAAACACCTTCAAAGACTTTGAAGTAGTAGCCTGTTGAATTGCCCTCATCCAGTAGTGATTGATTTACAGGTAAGCATGCATAGATGTGACAAATGGTCAAACAGTGAGTTCCACAGGGACACTATTTCTGGAGAGCAGAGTGAACGTTCTGGTGACAGGATTGGTGCTTACCTGTAAATCACCTAGCATGTGTTTGGTGGACCATGACAAGTAAATAATTTATTGAAGCTGGTTCCGGGGTAAAATTGGAGTGTTGCACTGTATTGTTAAATAGGGCCATATAAAACAAAAGGACTTGAATTTTGTTATTACTAAAAGTCAGTAATTTTAATCTTCTGATTCAACTATGAGTAATACGCAGATTCTCTCACTTCTTTCTATCATACCCATACAAATCTGCTTTTATTACTTTGTGACTTTGAGATTTTTGTTTACGCTGCAGAACTCCTAAACAAATAAATACATGTATCTTTATTTTACTTGCAAACTCCATTTAATTTTTTTTTTTCCTTTGAATTTTTCCTGAAATTTCTTTGGAATGTCAACAATTTATATGGTGGCTGCAGTATTCTTTCTGTAGGTATCCAGTACATTTGATGTCCCTGGAACTGATTTTTTAAAAAAAAACAAGCTTTAATATTCTGTGAAATGCATTCAAGTTAAACTTGTCAGGAAGTTTTTGGTAGGAAAGTTAATTTAAAAAACCTTGATTTGTTAATAAGTTGTATTAAAATTCAAGGCACTGGACTGAACCTTTATAAAGAAAATAAGGGATATAAAGTTTAGTGTTACGACTTATTAATTTTTTTATAAAATATGTAGCTTGTTGAAAGTGCCTTCATTTTTACTGAAAAAAAGAAAACCCAGAACATTTTTATTATTACACCTGTTTTCTTAAAGTGCTCACTGTCTCTGTGCAGGCTTGTTTTATAATGTATGCATCTGGTAATGAAAATAGTAGTTCTTTCACAATGAAACTATATTTGGGGGGAGGGTGAGGGCGGAGAATGCTCAAGTAATACTAACAGCTGGATTTGTACCCAGTAGAGCTAGCTAATTGACTAGTAAGGCTGATTCTTCACCAAATGTATTTTAAAGACTGAAATTCTATTTTAAGCAGTGGTTCACTTTTTCTAATTGGCAGTCCATATTTGGAAAGACCACTTGTGTTTTTTTTTCCACTCTTCCCTTTAGCTTTTTCTCCATTTCAACCACTCCCCCCAGGTATTCTCACCATCTTTGTGTATATGTTATGACCTTCAGCCATTGTGGAATTACATTTGTATGGGAGCTATGAGTGGCCCAGATGCTGACTTGGAATTGTTTGAAGAAGATGTGCTACTGAGGAGGTTGGGGAAGTCTGAGAGGAGGTGGTTTTGTTGGTCCAAAAAGTTTGCGGGGTGATAAGCCGTGCTGTATGACCAAACCCTGATAAAGTCTCTTAATCCTGGGAAAAACAAAGATGTAATCTAGAACTGAGTAGCAGAACCAAATTAATGTGGATTAAGATACAGCTATTTGGGTGAGTGTGTGCGTGCTGACTGAAATGTAGGAAATAATGCAACAGTTGTGTTGCAACAGGGCTGAGTAAAAGTATTTGGATTAAATCTGATTTATTCTTTTAGTTTTTAATCCCCTGCTTTTCATTTTGCTTTTGCTTTATTTTATTTGTTTGTTTGGCATTATGTGTTTTCTGCATTATTATTTTTTTTAATCTTTGCCTCTTCTTTTAATGTATCCCCAAGAATTGTTTACTTTCCTGTATGTCCTGTGCATCTCTTTCAAGGCATATTCAAACAGTTCTACTCTTAAGCTAGGTCTCAAAAATAATAGAAGCAGCATCACATTTTTTTGAGAGTTTAGGACAAATTTTTGACAGTGCTCAAGCTCAGCATAGCTCCAGAGGTCTGTATTCAGGTCATCTTGCAGGCACAGATTAAAGCTGAAATAGTCTTGCAGCCTTGGACTGTGTAATGATTCCCCTTGTGTAATGGAGAGGAGGAAAATGAGGTGGGAAAGACGTCAGACCTGACTGGGTATTCAGGTTTCAGCTCAGGGCAGCATCCTTTTCAGGATGCCTTTCAGTTGTATCTGCGGCCTGGGGTGGCCTGCGTCCATATATAATTTTATTTTTGGGAACTCTGGTCTGATCTATGTGTGAATGCTGCATGTTTGCTGTGGTGTCAGTTTTTCCTTTTTGAGATTAATCATTGTAATGTTTTAATAAAACGGAAGTACAGCCTTCTCTTTTAATCAAGGCAAATGGTGTACAATATTAAAGACTTGAAACATGTAGTGAAACAGTGGCATGTAATATTAAGACTTACATTGCACGAACAAAAAACAACGTGACTGCTTTTGAAGCTGCTGCTCCATTGTTAACCTGGAAACTAGTTTTGGTCTTTCTTGAACTTAAGCTTTCAGTTTCAGTCACCACCTGTAGTAGATAATTCCGCTATCCTTAGCATTAAATACTACAGGACCTATGTGTTTACTTGTATTTTCAATCAGTTGGTTTAAGTAACTTGGAAAACTTCTGTCACATTAGAATATCCTTAAACCTCTTCATTGCAAATGTCTGAGGTTGTGTATCTCTTTTTTACATCTGTATCCTTCTTTAGATTAAAAATGAGGACCAACATTTTTTCTGTTGTTTGCTTGCAGCAGCTATATCCTTCTGATTTATTCAGTGTGGGGTATTTCAAATGTACTACCTCTCGTCTTCTCCCAGAGTAAGTTTTTCCTTTTTGAGATTAATCATTGTAATGTTTTAATAAAACGGAAGTACAGCCTTCTCTTTTAATCAAGGCAAATGGTGTACAATATTAAAGACTTGAAACATGTAGTGAAACAGTGGCATGTAATATTAAGACTTACATTGCACGAACAAAAAACAACGTGACTGCTTTTGAAGCTGCTGCTCCATTGTTAACCTGGAAACTAGTTTTGGTCTTTCTTGAACTTAAGCTTTCAGTTTCAGTCACCACCTGTAGTAGATAATTCCGCTATCCTTAGCATTAAATACTACAGGACCTATGTGTTTACTTGTATTTTCAATCAGTTGGTTTAAGTAACTTGGAAAACTTCTGTCACATTAGAATATCCTTAAACCTCTTCATTGCAAATGTCTGAGGTTGTGTATCTCTTTTTTACATCTGTATCCTTCTTTAGATTAAAAATGAGGACCAACATTTTTTCTGTTGTTTGCTTGCAGCAGCTATATCCTTCTGATTTATTCAGTGTGGGGTATTTCAAATGTACTACCTCTCGTCTTCTCCCAGAGTAAGTTTTTGCAGAAACTTACAAAAAAAAAAAAAAAAAGGTTGGTGATGAAAAGCTAAGTTTGGCATAGCAAAATCTGAGTTTCATTGAAGGTTCTGTAACTATCTAAGTACAGTGCAAAAATTTGTTATGCGAGACAGAACTGGATTTTAAACTTTGAACTCTGCAGTTCAGTTTCTGCCTTTCTCTTTGATTGTTATAAGAGAGGAGAGTAAATGAGGTGCTTGCCTCTGCTGGTGGCTGCTCTAGAAGAGTGGACCAGAAGAACCCACATTTTGCCTCTTGCTTGCTATCATCTGTGGGAAGCAGCTTCAACATCCCTCTCCAGGGAGTAACTCCTCTTGCCAAAGAGCATACGTTTTGCATCTTTCTCCATATAAAGACATCATGTATACATCAAGCTATGCATTGCCAAGAACTTTTTTCCTGAAATTAGTTGTTTGGAGAGTATGCAGGAGAACACCGCCTTTTTAGTGTTTTTGTTTACATCCACAGAACTGCAGTTGCAGTGTGTTAGATCTGACTAAAGGGGAAAAATTTTCATGGGGACATTGTCAAGTTCAGCAGATTGTAAGCCTTACTTGCTGGAACTTTCTGATTGTTTTAAAAAGAGCATGGAAATGTTTT
>NW_009952990.1:1721630-1723477 GCF_000747805.2 Chaetura pelagica | reverse complement strand
AGGTAGGAGAGAAGAAATGCTGTGTGCAGCTGATAGAGGAAGCAAGCTCACCCACTTCTACCGTATAGCAATAGACCCAGAAACTAGAGTTCATATCCATGTCCAGGTTTGCACTGTGCTTTCAGTGAACCCGTACAGACTACTACATAGAAACTGAAACTCTAACTATTCTGCTGGAGGAGCTTAACTGCATTCGGAATGGAAGAAAACTAGTCAGAGGTTTTGGCTGTTTCTTGCAAATTTTTTTTTTGGGAATTGGTAGTGTGGTGTATATAGTTGCATAACCAGTGTTCCTGTGGTGAATGGTATTGTGTGACACTTGTGTCATGCTAGTGGTTGTAAGAAAGTATGGCTTTAGAAGGTGCTAACATTAAAAGTGAAACAGGAAATAAAAGTAATAAAGCAAACAACTGAGAAGTGCAAAGTTGTTTTCTTGATGAATGGATTAAAGAATTTTCTATGTGTTCTTTACCAATATGCAAGTCTAGTAAATCCTGTTTGTATGTGAGTTGTTAAAATGTATTAGTAGTTGGTTAAGCTAATCGAAGTATAAATTTTGGTTGTGTTTTGTTTGGGGTTTTTTTTCATACCACTGATACTCATATTTCTAGAATGGATTATGTTCTTGCAGGACATCTGATGCAGTTCATCCTCAAAACACAAATTGGGAAGGGTTTATCTTTTTAAATAAAATAATGCAATCTGGTAGCTTTGTTCTGAAAAGAGCTTTCATTGTTCTCAAAATTATGCTTTTTCTCATTTGTGATCCTTCATTTCACTGTCTAAGGAATGGAAAGATCTTCATATTTCTGATGATGGTTGTTTGTTATTTTCTTTTTTTTCCTCATCAGTCACAGTCATTAATCTGCTCTTTAATTTATGGAGTCACTTCTCCAAGTTTTGTGTTTGTCCCTTCATCCATCTCTCTTGTCCTCCCCAGGACTGACTGATGTTGAAGCCAGTAGGTTGATCCATGTGATTTGATTTTTTTTGTCCTCAGGTCCAGTCACTGTTGTCTTTGTACTTACTGATCCATGTGTTTCTGGTAAGGCTCTGTAAAATAGAGAGGACAATTCCACAGCAAAATTCTATTTCTGTGTTTTTAATTTTGAAGCCTCCTGCTGATGAATAAAGAAACTGTGGCTAGAAGCTAACCTGATAGTTATTAGAAATTCCAGCCTTATATTTCAGAAAAGTTTGTTAATAGGGCAAAAAATAACTCTGCTGTTACTCGTATTTGATGACAAAGAAACATCTGCTTGAAGAGCTTGCAGTGACCCAGTTTAAATAGTGTGAACTGTGCTAAAGCCTGTTCTACAGTACCAGGGTGTTTTTTTTTTCATTTTGAAAGAATCAAAGATAAATGTCTTGCACATTAAAGAGATGAGCTATAATAAAACATATATGGGTAGTATGGCAGCAGTCCAAGAGCATTAGTATGCATGCCCTGATCAAGTTGTGGTGGCAGCTAGCAATCACTCTCAATGCAGAATTAAATGTTACTCAGTGAGCATGGAGAGCATTCCTCAGTGAACTGTACCTATTTAGAAAGGAAGAAGCACACCCCAGTTTAAGGTGTTTGTTGCGTAGATTGGTGTGAAACCATTTGATTTGGAGAACTACTGCCCACCCTCTCCAGGGAGCAACATTAGTTATGAAGGACCACAGATGACAATGTGTGTAGCCACATGGATACCTGTATTGGATGGAGCATGTATATGTTGTAGCAAAATATATGGGTAATCTACAGCTGTGCTGACACAGGACTGGTGATGTTAATACAGATGCATGCCTGTTAATGAATTTTAATTTTGTCCCATGTGACAGTTCCACAAACACCATTCCTG